>NC_137937.1:35702443-36245564 GCF_963969265.1 Rhamphochromis sp. 'chilingali'
TTCATTTACCTGCTTTGCTGTATTTCTCCCATGTGTCCTTAAACAGACTGCTCTTTTCAGTCTCTTGGCCCCTTGCCTAAGCAAATGGATTTCTTCTTATAAAATCTGTCACCCTGTCCATTTCAGCCTCCACAACATCTTCTTGCCTGAAGTTAGATTTTTACGTCTGCTTCCTGAATCTTTGTGGCAAAGTAGCTTACCTCAAGATGACTCACAGGTAGCTTTTGCCTCAAACAGCAGGGCCTTAAAGCATGCTGCACATCACAAATGATTTGGTTTTTCAGCTTGCAGAAAGTCTGCAAGAATGACTGCTTCCCAGTGTCTTAAAAAGGATCTCTTAAATAGGAGCCTAACCCACCATTTGATTCAGTTTTCTGTCTCATGGCTTTGTACTCATCTGCCTTGTTACAGGAAATCAATTTAATCGAGGCACGGCAGTTTGGAGTGACCATCAAGCTGACCTTAGCGCGCTGGGCAGACCAAAGCAAATCAATGAACAGCATCCAGCAGCCGTAAACGGCTTTGGCTCTTGTACTTCGCAGAATTTCTGTTTTGCTTCAATTTTGAAATGACAGCCTGGCTGCAGATACAGCTGCTGAGCAGCGACAGTCATGCATCCATTTTATTTTTATATGAATATGATAGTTATCCAGTATGACTGAAATTGTCGCAGGAAGTCAACGGGGGGTAAATTAAACTGCAACCATAACTGGTGATTTCTGAAAAAAACTGTTTGTTTTAGACTGTCAGGAATTTAATTTACTTAATTTTATTTATACAGCACAAAATCACAACAACAGTCACCTCAAAGTGCTTTATATTGTAAGGTAGACCCTACAATACATACAGAGAATAACCCAACAATAATATGACCCCATATGAGTAAGCACTTTGGCAACAGTGGGAAGGAAAAACTCCCTTTTAACAGGAAGAAACCACCAGCAGGACCAGGCTCAGGGTAGGCTTCCCTACCCCTTCAAAGGTCTATTTATTGCTTAAGACTTTTAAGTAGTTTACTCAAAAAAATGTTTGATTCCACCGCATTTCAGAAACATTTCGTAACCAGTCCACTCATCCTAGTCCTAGAAGCAATCAAAGCTGGAAGGAAAACGCTGCAGACGAATATTTTATGCATGTGATGGGTATAATCACAGGTTTAAGAGTTAAAGGCTTGCACATCTGCAGGTCTGTCTCAAACACCAACTTACCATGACTTGTGAACAAGACCATGAGACACTTAAGCTCTCCCAACCCAGAGGAATTAATTCAGTGTTTTATTATCTGGAAAATTGTAGTAATATGTCACTTTGTGGCATTTATAGAAACTCTAGTGAAAATGTGGGCTGCTTATCCGAACAGTCAAACTTTAGTCTCAAGAAACCTGTTGTACGATTTCGTAGAATCACCAGTAATTATCAGATTCTGGGCATTTTTGACACTGCCAATCCCGATTGAAGGAAAGACTAGAAAGAATAGACCCAACTAGTCTCATTTTGAATGCTGTTATTTTATTTGCAGTGTCACATTTACACTGAACACAGCTCTAACATAGCAGCTTGTCCTCTTGTCTTTAGCTCCCTGTTTTGTTCTGTTCTGAGCTTGTGGGATGACCTCATCCACTCCTTCCAATCTGATAATGTGTGCTACATTAACACACTGTTGCGACCACATATAAGCAAACACTTTGCTTCAGTCTGTTTATGTTCTCTTTGCCAGACCGGGGCTTGCTGTCTTCTGTTTACTGTCCTCACAAGGACACACAGATGTAACCGTCATTAATCAGATACACTTATGTAGCACTCCCCTCATTAAAACACAACTTCCGATTGTAGTGAGTATGTGGTCTTTTGTCCTGAGGTGACTTTCATAACAAGTGCACCATTGTAGAGCTTTCATTCCTCTCTGTGGTCAGTGGACTTTGATGCCCGCCACTCAGTGACTCAGCAAACCCCTGGTAATCAGACCAAAGGCTGCCCCATCACAGCACACACTGGCACATCTGTCTTCATTGGCACACTGTATCCCTAAACTTCAATTTTCCACTTTCTGTTGGAAATCCACTGTGGTTTAAAAGGAAAATGGCGTGATTTAGTCCGAATTAGATCCAGTTGGAGTTCAGACCATGCAGGCCAAATAAGCTTATCCTTAACCTGTTAGCTGCTGGTTAATCAGCATTTTGGAGTCCTTTTCAGAATACTTCATTATACACAGTCTGTAATTGCTGTTTTACACAAGGGAATCAAGAAATGTCATCCGTTTGGGGAGATTTTGGTTTGTTACCTTCACTTTTCAACCCTTGAAGTTCTTGTTTGGCATGTGCACGTGTCTTTGTTGCCTGGCCACCAGTCTGGATGAACCGTTGATAACCATCCACGAGTGACATGGATGGTTTATAAAAAAAAAAAAAAAAAAAAAAAAAAGAAGTTTAAATGCACTTATCATCATGTTGGAACGTGAGCCATTTTCCATTACGAGACTCAATACAGAATTTTAAGTGAGAAGTTTTATACATAGAGTGCCTCCGTCTGAAGCCTCATGTTATCCTGTACAATAACTTCCATACAAGAGAAAGTTTCGAAGCAGCTGATGTAAAGATAACTTATCATTCCGTCTTCTTACAGGAGGCTTCTCTGTGGTGTTTCTGGCTCGTACGCACAGCGGTGTACGCTGTGCTCTCAAAAGGATGTACGTCAACAATGTCCCGGACCTGAATGTCTACAAGAGAGAGATCACTATCATGGTGAGAGCAGCATCAGTGTTCCTTCATTTCAACTACACTTAAAGCCTTTGTGCTTATCTTTATTGCTAAAGTGTTTCAGTAACATTGTGGAAATTTAGATAATTACTTTTACTTTATCGTCATATGACAGTGGAGTAAGTTGTGTGCCCATTGTAAGTGCTTTTTCAATAGTTTTACAAAATTTGCTACCAATGTCCATCATCCTCTCCTACAACTTTGGTGTGATGAGGATGATATGCAGCTCTGTGGGTCATTTATTAGATTTATCATGAGGTTATGCGTCTTGCTCTTGGTCTTCTATTACTGGTATTGTTGCTCCTGCCGCACCTGGTCTATTACTTATTAAACCTTATTCAGGTTTGTATAAATGAGCAGCATCAGCATTTCATAAACGGTAAAAAAGGAAAACGATAAATACATTTGAAGCTTTTGTTTTGAAAGTCTGAACCTTTTATGTCCAGGTATATTTTCTACAGCTCACGTGCAGTGTTCATTTAGAGCCTTTGACACAATTCTGAGAACCCTGTTAACTTCCTGTAACTCATTAGAGGCTTTTATTTTGAAAATGTCATTATAGTGCCAAAAGTTTGTATTGCTGCATTTTTAACCTTTTTCTGGTCTCAGTTTGAGTTTAAAAAAGGAGTTTTAATGAATGATTTTTTTTTTTTTTTTTTTTTTTTTTTAAAGAAATACTTCAGTCACGGGCAAGCTGGGTTGCTCACCTGGTTGAGTGGGCAACCCATATGCCAAAAGGCTGCAAGGTCCTGGGTTTGAGTCCACCCATAACCATTTCACATATGCAACTCCCTTCACTCTTTTCCTGCTTTCATGTTATTCTCCTCTGTCCTAATGAAGAACAGCTCACTATGAGCTGTTTAGTCAGCTTTGTGTGTCAATTCTTTTTCATCAACTGGAACAATGTGTCACACACACACAGCTGACCTTAAACTCTGACACAGTTCAGGTCTGTCAGGACACGACTGTAGGTGTGTCGGTTTCCAAGAAATGCTGCAGTTTCTCTCCTCGTGCTGCCCTTTGGGAACCAGCAGATGTGCTCTGATGCATTAATAATACAAGAATAAATAAAGTTAAGATTAAGGCTACATCCACACGTACACGGATATTTTTGAAAGCGGAGATTTTCCATTTTCGTTTTAAAAAATAATCCCGTCCACACGTGAACGCAAAAATGAAGGAAAACACTGCTAGGAACATGCCAAAGTAACAGGTGGTGATATATTCCCAACCGTGTAGAAATGTTGGCCAATCAGAAGTCTAGAAGCCTCGGTGGGAAATAGTAAACAAAGCTGGGGCATAGAAGCAGAACAGAGTCGTATGTGAGGAGGGACAGTAACTGTGTGTGTATATGTAAGCATTTAAACACTGCAGAGAGTACAAGTAACAGTAATGTAGAAATTCATTTCACCGAAACAATAACGTGGTGCACAGTGTGACGTCAAAAAAGGCGCACACCTTTGACGCTGCGTTTTCTCCGTTTTCCTCGTCCACACGTAAATGCAAAAACTGAGTTTTCGAAAATATCCGTAAATCTCCGTTTTCAGTGACCGAAAACGCCGTTTACGTGTGGACGAAAGGTGCAAACGCATAGAAAAATCTGCGTTTTAAAAAATACCCGGCTACGTGTGGACGTAGCCTTACAGAGTTAAGAGATGAGCATGGTGTAAGAGCATGAGTTATCAAGTGAAAAACCAAAACAAACAGAGCTCGCCTCTGAAGCAGCTGAATTGCACTCACACCTGTGTTTTTCTTCCAATCATACTTGGCAAAGCCAGCAGTTACAAATATTTAAGAAAAACATTTTAATAATTCAGAAGATGTTTTAATTCTAGGAGAATTTATTTTATTGTATGGATGAATTAAAAAAACAAACAAACAATTGCAGTGTGTAAGATTTTATGCAGTGTTTGGCTCATCGGTGACTCATCTCTGATTAACATGACGGGAGTCTTTAAAGCAGTTTGCAGCACATTATTTCAGACTGTGGTTTTCATGCTTCTACATTCAATAGCTGGGTGAACCATAACTGAAGCAATATAGGAGCAACACTACACATGTCTAAACATGAACCAGCACTCACTAAAAAGAAGGAAAAGAAAAGTTTGTGTCCAGTCTGACGATCCTTTTATCACATCAGTTGATTCTTTGTGTTGCTGTTTAGCACGTGTTTGATATTTCTTTCTGTCACGCTCTTCCCCCGTTTTCTTCCTCTTTGCAGAAAGAGCTGTCGGGCCATAAGAACATCGTTGGTTACCTGGACTCTACGATCAGTCCTGCGTCAGACAGCGTGTGGGAGGTCCTGATCCTTATGGAGTACTGTAAAGGTACAACCTGTCCCTGTAAATATAAACATGTTCTGACAGGCCTCATAGTTCTGCTTTATGCATGTAGTCGTTTCTATTTTTTAAAAAGCACTTCTGGTTTTTATTTTGGTTTGAGTTCTGTTTTTGTTTAGGTTGGGGGAAAAAAAATAAACACAAAAGGACAAGCAATGAATAATCTGCTAACTAGGTGATAATAAGCTGGCTGGCTTACTGTTGGGTTAGTGCGGTAGGACTCCAGTATTGGTTGCCAAAGCAACCAATGTGGTGGGTTTTTTTTCTCTGCAATTTTTCCCCCCCAGAAAGCCTTGTCTTTTCAAACTGTTGCAACATCTCCCTCTATATTTGTTAATCTGTTCTGTACTGATATATCATTAAAACTGTAAAAAATTGAGACTTACTCGACCAGCTGATGCAACACAATGGCCCACAGATAGGACGCCACTTTTGTCATATGGCACGGTTTGGCAGAGCAAGAACAACAAGCACAATGGCTCCATTAATCAGCACAAACTTCACCAGTTAAGCAAATTTAGGATAAAGTCCAAGAGGCAGAGGAATAAACGTGTAAGGAAAAAGTAAAAATGTGCAGCATTTTGTTTGCTTTCTGCATCGTCTTGCATTGGTACTATTTAAGTTTTTAAAGCTAAACGATTAATTGAGTTTCGGCTTCTGAATAATTATAAAAACAAAATAACTGAAATAAGACCGGTCTCTTCCATTTATTTTTGCTTTGAGACTCTCATTTCTGTTTTCTAACTTTTTAAATATTTGGTTATAAATGAAGTGCTTGCCTTACAGCACTGTGCTTTTAGTACTTATAAAGCTCTGAGTCGTCTTTTTGCCCCCATCTGTTCTCATGGTAAGGCGGGCTTGCGTGATCATTTTGTTACCATTGTGTAAAATTGGCTTCATAGACAAAAGAAACCCACCCGGGAGTCATGATGGCCATTACCGATGTCTACCAGGCAACCCTTTGTGCCCAGCAGCATTTGCCTCTTTCTTTTTTCCTTTAATGCAAGCATCATAAGTTAAAGAATTGTGTTGAGTAATTGAGATTAAAGTGTGATTATTATTTTAGCACCCCTGGCCTCTATATTGATCATGCACTGCCCTTTAAAGCAGTTTTGCCCTCATCAGAATAAGTTTACATGCAAACAGTACAGTAGTTACTGAGAATAGCTGATAATAGTTTTTATGGTCAAACATGCTGTATGTATTGTTTTGATCTGTTTTCACTCCTAAAGCGGTCTCTCCAACCCCTTTATTCTCTCTCTGCAGCGGGGCAGGTAGTGAAGCAAATGAACCAGCGGTTAAACGTGGGCTTCAGCGAGGCTGAGGTCCTCCACATCTTCTGTGACACGTGTGAGGCCGTGGCCCGCTTGCACCAATGCAAAACGCCCATCATCCACAGAGACCTTAAGGTGAGGCCGGTATTTTTGTACTTTTCCATCCCCTCCTCTGTTTCATGAAAGAAGCTTAAATGATGGACAGATGGGTTGGTGACAGTTACACTTGTGCAGCGTAAAACATAGAAAGGTAAATGTACATTAACGAATTTCAAAGGGCTCAATCACCCCACAGAAGAAAACAAAAAAACCCAAAAAAAACTAACGTGTTATTTTGTATTTTTAAAAAGCGCGGCCTGACTGCAAAAATCACACTTACACAGATGTTCATCCACACAAATGAAGAAAAGAAAGACCACTTGAGCTTTAGTGAAGTTAATAGGATAAGGCACCAGGTAAGATAAACCAACAGTTTAGTTGGTGAAATATTAAAATATAACTTTTGTTTAAATGCGATGTCTACACATTATTACAGTTTGAAATCTGAAACTGTTAAACAGTGTCGGATTTGTTAAATGATTAACTTTACGGTTAAAGAAAAGTGTGTCACCTGCAAACTGTAAACCCTTTCCTGGAGACGTGTGTGTGTGCAGCAGACGCATACAGAATGAGTAACTCTGGTTTGCAGTTTAAGCAGGTTTCTATTTAATTAAATATCAGATGTTATTTATAAGTGAACTAAATTTGCGTGGTCAGCAGGAGGAATGCTTTAGTTTTACTTCACCCCTCATTCTCACTCCTCTGCTTCCTCTTACGTGTCGCTGCTTCCTTTGCCAGCTCGTTCACTTACTTCCGCTCCTTCCTCTCGTCCGATAACCCCGTTTGTTGCTCATCTATGACCTTTTCCGGATTGTTCCAGAGCTCCAAAGTTAAATCTTCCTGGCCAACTTTAACCCACTTTAATTTTTAGATTTCTAATTCAAAGGGTGGCTAAAAGCCAGATTTGCCCTCATTTGCTGATGCCTGGAGACTGGTGGTAATTTCCCACCCTAGTTGAATCCTCCTCAGTGGCCCCATCAGTGCACTGCTGTACTCAGTCCAGTTGGACAAGCCTCTAAACAGTGCAGTCCCTTCAGCTCCACAGGCTGGTCCTCTGTTCGCTGTCTATCTGTTCAGCCTACACGGCTTACATAACGTTGCAGGGACACAAAAGACTGCGGAGGCCCAGTCACGCAGTGCCAGGGGAAGTGAGAGTGCAAAAAAGGCCCTTAACCCTGAGCTGTCAACAGATTGAGGCACTCACTGTTTCTTTCATTAGCTCAGGTTTTCCTTGGACAGTTTAAAGTCTTTTTGGTCTCATCTTTTCTGCCACATCTCCCACAAACACATCACTGGTTTCCTCCTTTCAGATGTTTAATTTTAAAATCTTATTCCTGGTTGCTTTTCATTTCTTTCTGCCTCAGAAGGTAGAAATATTAACTGAAAAATGAGGCATTAAACCCACACAAAGCTGGCTTGCTCAGTTCAGCTGAAACATCAGTGTTAGATCAGGTTTTGTGAGGATGGAATCTCTGTATAATGTAATAGGAGTCGACGAGCCACCGTTTGGTTGTTTGCTCATCTGTCTATCACAGCTGATGTGATTTTAGTGGAATACTTCATACCAGTCTGACTTTCCAAATAAATTCAGAGTGCCAGGAAGCAGTGTCTGTGTTTTTAAGGTTTTTCATTAAACACACACTAATGAGATCTTTTCAAAATTACATCCAATTGTTTATTAAAAACTAACCATAGTATTAAACTTAAAAAAAAGGCTGATGAAGTTATAGGAGAGAGTTGTTGAAGCTAGGTTAAGGAGAGAGGTGAGGGTCAGGGAAGCACCTTTATGACTTCATACTGAGCAGTCATAATGTGATATTTGCTTCGATGGTGCTGATTGAGAATCCCAGAGGGAGTTACACTTGGATCTAGAGAGAGGACATGAGGGTCCCAAAACAGGAGCTGTGGTGCATTTAGGAAGTCGGGAGTGGTGATGTATGCGAGTGGTGCAGGAGACAAGTATGAGACAGCGAGACAGTGGTGAGGTGTGCTTCAGGAGTGACTGTTGGGTTCAAGGTTGGGGTCTGATTGCATCAGGGATCAGCTCTGAGCCTCTCGCTGTTTGCAGTGGCAGATTGGTTTCTCTATAGACTGTTTACACACAGCGTTGCGATCTGCGCGTCCAAGTGATCCTGGAGAGGTGGAGATATGCACTGAAGGGAAGAGGAATGAAAGTCTGTATAAGAAAAACAGATATGAACTGTCAGTCTTTGTTTTTGACTCTAAAACTCATACCTTTAAGACCTGAGGCTTATGGGTTTTTTTTAGGTCACATGATGACTCTCTAAACACATTAAAAATGTGAAATTATTGGTGTTAACCTCATTCCAGCTTCTTTCATGGTTAAAACATTTTGGACAACAGCTGCACAAACTGCGTCAGAAGCGAATTGTCTTGGTTGTCCTCTTGGCCTTCTTTGTCTTCTTCATTTTCCTCTTGACCTTGACCATCTCGACATTTCTGATGTCTTTTGACCCCTGCGTGTTAGGATGCATTGTTCCAGACCACATGCAAACAATGGCCAGTGAGGTGTCGTTGTGTTTAGTGTGTCACTAAGGCAGTGGCTTTGTGTTTACACCTGGGGAACGGTGTGCTCTCCCCAATGTGGAAAAGTATGACTTGGGTATAGCGTATTAACGAATGGTTGGACTGTGTAATTGCAGATAAGATTTGATGACTTCAAAAAACAGCCCCTCATTAGTTATGATTTACCAACATTTGGACCAGACCTGAAAGCTATGTTCAGCAAAAGCCAGCAGTTGAAATCTAAAGCATCCATAAGTGAGGTATAAACCGTCAAAGTGAGGAGTGACAAATTATGAAATTAAAACATTAAACGTTGTACTAAGACTGCAGCTGAGAGGCTCTGAAAACATTAGAGACTTCTACTTACCTGTGCACACTAACACATTAGAATTATTGTCTTCTTCTGCTGTTGTTTTCCCCCCCCTCGCTAGGTGCATCTGTGCTGTGCTGTGTAGGGTTTTCATTAATTTTTCCAATAGTTTTTATTTCCATTATGTCATTTTTCTCCTGAAAACATTCCAAACCCTGCTGTGTTTCTTTTTTGCCAGGTTGAGAATATCCTGCTGAATGACCAAGGAAATTATGTGCTGTGCGACTTTGGCAGCGCCACTCACAGAGTTTTACTGCCACAGAAGGACGGCGTGGCTGCTGTGGAGGACGAGATTAAGAAGTAAGGGTTTTTAGGGCCTGAACATAGCCAGTTGTTTGATGTTTGTCAATGTTTTTAAAAATGTGTCCTGTAAGGGAAGAGCTGTTAAACGCCACCAGCAACCCCATAAAGTCTCTATATTAGGACTTTTTTTTTTTTTCCTTTTGCCATTTTAAAAAGTCAAATATTTTCTTTTTCTGAGTCGATATGAAACGATAAGATTGGTCTGATGAATAATCAGGGACTGCTTCACACTGAGAGGTAGACTGAGTGGAATATAATACTTGTTAATATGTTCATGACAGTTTGTTTTTGTGGCTGGTGGATTCAAATTAATTACTTTTCATTGTTAATAATAATTTTTCTTGTAGTAAAACTGATGAGATTAAGGAATCTATTCTGTGAGAAAATGTCCCGGGCTAAGATGGGCAGCATTAAGTATAACAAGAGTAAAATGTAAAAATGCTTAAATGTCATTATCTATCATAGATGATGATGATGATGATAAAAACAAAACGGATAACCATAAAAGAGAATCATGGCCTTATATTTGTTGTTTTGGTTAAAAAAAAAAATATGGAGGAAAAAAAACAAACTAATATAAGTCACAAAGTGAAAACATTGTTGGATGTAGACTGTGTGCGTGTGGGCATGCGTGTTTACGAGCCTTTAAAGATCGTTGCTGATAATCAAATCTTGAATTCAGAGGAAATGTGAGGCACATAAACAAGGTCAGTTTGCACTATGTGGCAGTTTCTTGGCAGTTTTTGCCTCGTTATCTTTCTTAGTTTTTTTTTTTTTTTTTTTTATAATAATTTCCAGTGCAGAGAGAGGTGCTGCCGTCTGTGGTAGGTGGCTGCGTAATGGCCCAGAACCAACAGATATCAGAGATTATGCCCAGTAATGGGATGTGATTATGTAGGCACTTCTTGCCCCATGCACATTTGTATGGCAGGGATCTGCAGTCTTAGATGTGATTCTGTTTGTATAGTGTCAAATCACAGAAGCCTGTTCAGCATTGGCCTGTTCAATTTCACCCGTTTATAGCTGCAATAAAGTCCAGTATGTGTGGTTGTTATCAGTAATAGGACGATGTGTAAATCTGCCCAGTCATACAGAAATGGGCTTTAGATCTACGCTGACTCAGCTGGTTTTCCATCTAACATTTCAAAGCCGGACTTGCTCAAAATGCAACCAGCTGTTTTGAATGTTATCAGACAGATTCTGAAGAGGAAACTAAATGAAATGTTTGTTCTTCTATTGCAGTAAATGAGGAACTCTCTGACCTGCAGTCGCTTTTTTTTTTCTGTGCATCAATAAACAGAAGCAGACAAAGTCATGAAAGCATTGAAAGCTTGTATTTATGTGAAAGTGCAAAACGATACACATAAAAGTTTGAATCTGAATTTGAATTATAACTTTGGCCAGTGACTAGAAAAACAAAAAACTGGTTTGTGTGTACTATGTTTGGATATCTTTGAGTACAGAAAATTGGAGTGCTACTATACTTGTGGGGACCAACAGTCACTTATGGGGACAAATCCTGGTCCCCATGAGTTTGTAGGCATTTTTGAGGCTCAAAATGTGGTTTTAGCGTCAGGGTTACAGTTAGGCTATGGTTAAGGTTAGACATTCATTTTTGATGGTTGCAGCAAGTGGCTAGGGAAAGCATTATGTCAATTAGATGTCCTCACTGAGATGTGTGTGTGTGTGTGTGTGTGTGTGTGTGAGTGAGTGAAATCAAGCACACCCTTCTTTTGCAGTGATGTGCTTTTGCTTTGCACTAGAAGTTGTTTGTAGCGATGAATCAGAAGAGAAAAGGTCATTTGAATGTGAAGTTCCCCTTGACTTTATCAGGCCCCTTATTGAGCCTGTTGTTTAGCTGCTTAGCTACATCTTTTGTTTTGGTTCACTGTTAGAGCCAAACATGTTGTTATGAAACCTAAAAATCCTCTCCTGTCCTACCTGGTCAGTGTTAAAACAGCTGAATAAAATAATTTGATTCTAGCTACTACACATAGTGGCGCGTTTGAGGACGTCAAAAACGAATAGATGTATACTTGCCTGTTGCCTAGTAGCAAAATCAGAAAACATACAAAGAGTCTTTTCAGTTATTTCAGATTAATGATGACCTGAAATATATTAGGTATTTTAATTTTGTGACTTCAACAGCCAGCAAAAACATCAGGCAAAGCCAGCTCAAACTGTACCAAACACACCTATTCAAGCTGCAGATTTCACACAGGAGTCGTCCCTGGATATGTTCCAGCACCTCCTCCACCCCAGCATCCACCTGTAGGCTCCAGGGGATGTTTAGTAATCACTCCCCAATTTTCTGTGTGTAATACAGAGCCTAGTTGCCAAGCTCTTAACTGTATTCTGTTGTAATCACTCATTTTAAACATCAGTTGAGTGACTGAAATACACTTCATTTAAAAACAAAACTACAAATACTGAAAATGTGTTAGAGTAGAAATGTAAATCAGCAGTGAATGACGGGGAGAAAGTTCCTAGCAGTGCTGGATTTTTGAACAGGACATACTTTCATCTATTACTTCCTGTTGTTGTGTTGTACAGGTACACAACCCTTTCTTACCGCGCGCCGGAGATGATTAACTTGTATGCAGGAAAAGCCATCACCACTAAGGCTGATATATGGGTAAGGTCCTTCCCTGTTTGTATGTATGCTGTCTGTGTGTGTTACGCAGGCTGCAGGGCTGGTTTGGCCTGGCAGTACTCTGCCCCGACAGGTTCCTCCTCTCTCTTTCTCTCCCAGCTATTTGCCTCCACCAGCTCTCCAGCAGCGTTTTTCCTTCATAAAACATTGAGCAACATCAGTCACAACAAAGCTAGTTGTTCTTCCCTCTCTGCTCCCCGTCCTTTTTCATTTTGGGTCCATATGTGATTATTAGACTCAGTTAAGGGCCTTGATAGGCTTGTGTGAAATGGGCCTCTGCTGTTTTGAAAGAAAGAGGCAGAGAAGCAGAAACAAGTGTTTGGACAGGAGCCATTATTGAGGAATTGTGTACGTTAATGACGTAAAACAGCCAAGGATGTGGCTGATAATGGGACAACTAGTGTTTTATTTCTTAGAATGTTTAGTAAGCATCTTATTTTGTTTGAAACATTTAAAAAAGACCTAAAATTATTAGTAGATTGGAAGAAGCTGTGGTGTCAAATCTAGTCAAATCAGAAACTTTCACAAAGAATTAAAGGCCCCACACTCTTGACCCCATGCCATTTGCCTACTCCATGCTACGTTAGATCTCTGGCTAGTTGTTGCCAACGCATAAATGCAAAGTGTCATTAAACTGAATCGAACAGATGGGCCTGTAGATGAGCCCATTGTCACAGATACCTGATCAGGGTTATTGAGTCGGGCTCGGACTGATATCTGATCCAAATGTCAGATTTATGCATCAATATCGTACATCAGTAATAAAGTGATGATGATTTTTGCCATTATCAAGCTGCTCCAGATGATGAGATTAAGGTCGATCCTTTTACTTTGCATGTCTATAAAATACTTCTTTAATGCTTCCTCTATGAATACATAGTCAGTCAGTAGTAAGACAGCACGGCTCAGCACAGCCTGATGAAAGTGGCTTCAGTCTGTTAGAGCTATTCAGTCTCTGGTCGAAGGAAAATGCCTACTGTAGGAGTCCAAAAAACCCCCAGCTTCCTGTCAACTACCCCATGTGCTGTCACTTCCTGTTTTTGAGCCATGTGCCTGACGGTGAGCTGTGCCTCACACACATTTCTTAAGCGTTTATTCCTACTTTGTGGGGTTGTTTGGTGGTCACGCTGGCTCACTTAGATTAAGAGCATCAGCCTGGATTAGCTTGTTAAGGAGAGTGGTGCAGACTATCATCAGATGGAGCGCTTAAAGGGAAACCGTTCCCTAATGGGGCGGCTAATTCCAAAGTCTCTTTCATCCCAAACTGCATGGTCAGCAGATATGCTGGATACTGGAGCCAAATGTAGCTTAAGCTGAATATATGTTTTAGTTCAGAGCACTTTTGCATGCCGGTTTGTTTGGACAGCCATACTGCCTGCAGAGCAGACTCTGGGCCTGATTTTGTAAACACAGTTTTTTAGCGTGTGACATGAATAAAAATATTATTTTCTAATAAGGACCTGTGCACCTCTGTAGGAAGAGAAAGGAAGCATCATTTCGAGGGCCAGGGCATGGTTTCTTGATCTATTCAGTGATTGTAGAATCCCATTTTTCTTTTCTTTTAATGTGATGAATACCAATGAGCACCATTGATAATTCTCCTGCACACATCATCTTAGACTTCTTACAAAGACTTCTTGTATCCTTTAATGGTAATCTTGATTTGTTTTCTATTTAAGCCTATCAGTCAATTTTATCACATGCCACCAAATTACTGAAAACATCTTAAAGATAATTTCAGTGGTTCAGTAATTCAGGAAACATGCATTTAAAGTTTATCACTGTTGTTTGTATCGTCATTGTCTCAGGGCAAGGAGGAAAGCACCCAGGTTCTGATGGGTATTTTGGGTACTTACAGAGTTTTGCTTTAAATCCTTTGGGCTGTTCAGGCTTAGTTGAACAAACCTAGTATTTCTTCAGTTATAAACAAAATGTGTCTGCATCAAAAACTTCCATGGCATCTGATGTTTAATGAGATATTGTTATTATTATTATCAATATTAGCTGCTTTATTTTGGGAGAAAATGAGGTGGTGTTTGAATTGAAGACATGGATACACTCCTCACGCTGGGTGTTTTGGGTTTTGCGATAGAATACACACTAACAAAACTTGGGTATGATGTTGGCACTGGGGCTGAGTCTCTAGCAGTGCCCATCCTCAAAGTAACTGGATACAGGTGTTTGACCAGATTGTTTGTTTTCTCCACAGGCACTTGGATGCTTGTTGTACAAGCTGTGTTTCTTCGCACTTCCATTTGGGGAGAGTCAAGTCGCCATATGTGATGGAACCTTTATCGTTCCAGATAACTCCAAATTCTCCTTCAAGTTGCACTGTTTAATCAGTAAGTTGGAGTTTAACGTGTCACACGGAGCAGCTGAATACAGCTTTGTAGTTATTAATAACTATCCAGAATAACTTTCGTTTGTTTTGTTTTTTCCTGTGGTGTCTTTTTTGATTCATAGTTATTTAACATCATTTTGTCAACGAGCAAAATATTCTGTCTGCAATTTGTCTCCCACATTTGCAGATTATCAAAGATGTGAAAAAAATGTTGTTTAAATTGGAAATCGTCTCCCGCATTATGGAGCTTGACTTTAGGCTTGACCGTAACAAATGTTACTTTGATGTAATTTCACAGATAAATATAAGAAATACAAAGCCATGTTACAGTCTCCACCTTTTTAGTGTAGTTTCTTCTCCGCTGTTGTCACCCACAGAGTGATCTCTTTCAGTCTTTTTTTTTTTTTTTTTTTTTTTTTTAATGCATTTACCCAACTCAAGCCTGTTTGAACCAGTCGAGGACGTCAGTCACGACAGCTTTGTTTGTGCTCAAGTTATTTCACTTCCCCAAATGTATCCTGTGGCGGAGCTTCCTTTTTAAAACACTTGACAAACAGCTCCACCAAGTGGTCAAGGGAAGACGATACATGCCAAATACATGTTGTTCTGCACCAGAGTTGATATAGTTAAACTTTTTTAAATGTATTTTTTTAATATAAATATATTTTTAATTTAGCTTTACTTACTTTGCAGAGTGGGTTTGCTGGTTACTGTTTCATTGTTCTGGATTAAAAATATTTAGTTTTAAAAGAAAAGATTTCTCTTAATTATTATAATGTCAGGGTCAAGAATTAGGAATTTAGACGAGATTTGATTTGATTTTGATTTTATTGATTAGCATTCAATTATCTCAATGAATACAGAACAAAGATCTACCACAAAGCAAGAAAGCATGAGACAAGGCTAATCAAAAGGTATTGGCTGAAGCATTTGCTTATTACGCCAACCCTTTTAACGAAAGATCTTTTTTCTTTTTGCATGCAGCTCCTGTACACAGGGCTCGAAGCAAAGAATAAAAGAAAGCAAAAACAAAACAAAAAAAAACTTTCCACCTTAGATAAGTAACTACATCAAAGCAAAACAATCAAGAGGACAAGATATTACAGCAGCTCAATAGTGTAGTGGTTTACACAATTGCCCAACAAGCAAAAGGTCAGTGAACAAATGCATGAAAGTGGTTTCAAATAGTTTCTTTTTTCAACTGTCTACTTTTTACTTTTGTTTCAAGTAACTGAAACTTCCTTTTAATTAACTGTAGAAATCTTGCTCTTGTAGTGTATAAAGTGATCTTTAATCTTCTTCAGGATATATGCTCGAACCAGACCAGGAGAAGAGACCTGACATTTACCAAGTGTCCTATTTTGCCTTCAAATTAGCTGGAAAAGACTGTCCAGTGCCAAATCTCTTCGTAAGTCACAGGCATAAAACAGTCAGCATGTCTTTAGCCTTTCCTCACTGGCTTATTAAAATGAACCTCCCTGCTGTTTATCTAGAACTCTCCCATCCCGACGTCACTCCCTGAGCCTCTGACAGCCAGCGAGGTCGCTGCTAAGAAGAGCTTGACGAAAGCCAGGTGCTGCTCACCGACAGTTTTATTATGTATAAACTGAAAATGGAAATGATGGATTACTTTAATCTTATGTATTCATTTTTTATTTTATTGTTGTTGTTTTTTTGTTTTTTTTTACCTCTTGAGATCACAGCCTGTCAGCTGTTACAAACGCACATAGTACAGTTCTTCCTGCACATGCTGAGGGACACTTTTGCTTCCTCCTTTACAGGATCACAGACTCTGTGGGCCCAACGGAAACATCGATAGCTCCCAGACAGCGGCCAAAGGCTGCAAACAGTAATGTCCTGCCTCTCACTAACACTGTCACCCCTGTCAAGATGACCGTGCCTTCAGCACCCGTCAGCAACGGCCAGAAAGGTTTGTTAAACATCAGTAGGATGGATTTTTATATCTAAGAAAATGTCTTAAAGGAGTTTGTTAAAAGTCTTTATTTTGACTAAATACAGTACAGACTATATACACATATTATTTTCAAACAAACCAAAACACATTTCTTAAAATTACTGAAAATTATTTATGATTATTTATTTATGCATAAATTCCCGAACTAAATATCTTCCAAATGAGGATAATGCTGCAATGTTTTGCTCATTGCCTGCATCCTCATCTGTGGATGTAGGCAGAATGTTGATTGACTGGTAAATCAGCAACCGGCTCAGCTCTCGTCACCATGTGATATCTGAATATATAAACCCCTCGATATCCTGAATTTAGATTTACTTGTTATTTCCTTTTCTGGAGTCTAAAGAACAAACACTGTTCATCTGTACCTCTCAGCTCCCACTCCTGGCTCTGGGCAACCATCCATACAGTCTCAGCCTCAGCAACAGCCTCAGCCACAGGCCAGCAGTCAACAACACAGAGTCCTGCAGCAGCTACAACCTGGTGATTTGCGTCTGCAGCAGCTACAACAGCATCACCACCACCAGGCAGTGCAGCAACAACATGCAAATGCACATCAACTCCAATACCTCCAGGTACGTCACACCATGATCCCAGTTATTACGCATCAGTCATTTTTAAGCCATCACTTGGAGGCAATGTTTTCCAAACTTTTTTTTTTTTTTAATTTTGACTTCAGTACCAACAGGCTGTGCAGCAGTCGCTTCAGCTTCAGCAGCAGCAGCAGCAACAGGCCATGCTCCAGCAACAGCAGCAGCAACAGGCCATGCTTCAGCAGCAGCAACAACAGGCCATGCTCCAACAGCAGCAGCAGCAGCAGATGATGTATCAGCAGCAGGTTGCTCAGGCTCAGTACGCCGCCATGGTGAGTCCTTTCAGAGGTCTAGATGTGACGCCAAAACCCCCAGTGATGCAATAAGATACCCTAAACTTTGGTGACTGCATTCGTTATGTTTAAAAAGGACGTTTGGTTTAATTCAACATCATCTTTGTTTTGCGCACCTGTGGACCACTTCCAGTGCTCATGCAGTTTCTCCTGCTGAAGAGAGCTGGGTCTGCAGCCAAGACCCAGACACCAAACAGCAGAAATGGCTCCCAGTCTATCTACCTGTAGTCATGTAGCTCCAATGCTCAATATTTAAAAATCAAGAAGGTAATACTTGACTTGGACAGATCTCAATTTCAAATTCTCAGTTTGTTCTGGCCATATCAACAAACATGTGGCCCCTTTTTGGCCTTGTGCGGCTTGGCTTATGTGGAGTCTGCTCTTGAATCGACAGCCATCAAATTGAATTTGCTTTTTGTTCAAGCGACTGGGAAAAAAAAAAAAACGTGACAGCATTTCAGAGCAGAAGACTTTATCCAAAACTGCAGTAAATAGTTTGAGCAAATGACAGCGAAACACATGGAGACACAGCGTGAAATAACACGGAGCTGAATATTTCATTTAATGTCATAATGGCCTAAATTTGCTCTCTGTTCCAAACACTGGCAGCCAGTCCTCCTCCCTCGAATCTCCTCACGTCTGTGCCAAGCAGCATTGGAAGCAGACGCTCAAACTTCCTACTGAATCTGTCCAAATATTCTGAAAACTAGTATTTACTGAATCAAACACACAAACACAGGTCCTCCAAATGTGCACTGTAAGGGCGGCGTAATTTTTAGTCTGTTTCCCACCGAGCGCGTACCATCTGTTTTATTTCAGAGGCAATCTGGTCTGAGCGAAGCCACGAGGGGATCGAACAGAGGGTGAAATGGAGCAGTTTTATCTATGTTGCGTTCTGACATATGAAGCGGTTCATATTCGGGGGAAGAGGCGAGTGCTCAGAATTACTGTTCTTATTCCCAAGATACCTGCTTAGTGTTTAAAAAGCAGCATTTCCACACCGATCTTAGACCTGCTCCTTATTGTGAGGAAGACGCGTTGCACATTTGTAATATGGTTTAATGACATTGGATCAGTTTCATTTGTGCGGTACTTTAAATGCACAACAGCAGTGTGGAAAAAACTGCTTTACAAACTTGGAGAGTGGAGAAAGTGTTGGATGACTAGAGGATTTAGAGGAAAAAGGTGAACCATAAACTGTATTTTTTCATTTCGTCGTCATTTGCAGAATTTATTTATATACTACTCAAACAAATTAAAGGAACACTTTGGAAACACATGAGACTGCAATGGGGGAACAAATTATGCTAGATATCTGCACTGATATGGACTGGGTAAAACTGCTACATCATTTTATAGAACTTAAAATTATTAACCTGCAGAGCCCTGAATTCAAAGACGCACTGAAAAACTGATGCAGCAGACTGGTCCATTTTGCAAAAATTTCATTGCAGCAACTTAAAAAGGTACTTGTCCCCTGTGCGCTTGTATGCATGCTCTTAATGAGGTGATGGATGGTGTCCTCTGGGATCTCTTCCCAGATCATGAGTGATTGGATGACCCTAAACATGAAGACCCAGAGGTTTTCTATTGGATTTAGGTCAGGCGAGCGTTAAGGGACGGTCAATGTTATCAATTCCTGTATCCTCCAAGCGTTGTCGTGCACCAGGAGGAACCCTGGACCCACTGCTCCAGTGTAGGGTTTGACTGTGGGTCCAAGGCTTTGATCCTCACACCTTCTGGCAGTTAGGGTGATGTTGCCTATGGATATCCCTTCCCAGACCATCATGGACCATAGCACCAAACTGTTCATGCTGAACGATGTTACGTGCAGCATCGCATTCTCCACGCCTTCTCCAGACCCCTTCACGTCTGTCACATGTGCTCAGGGTGAACCTGCTCTCTTCTGTGAAAAGCACAGGGTGCCAGTGTTGGAACTGCCAACCTCGTGAAGTCTCTTTTTGATTGTTTGGTCCGAAATATTCACACCAGTGGCCTTCTGTAGGGTTCTGGCAGTGTTCATCCTGTTCCACCTTGTACAAAGAAGTCGATACCGGCCCTGCTGATGGGTTAAGGGCCTTCTGTGGCCCTGTCCAGCTCTCCTGAAACGATTGTCTCCTGGAATCTCCCACGTGTGGTTGACCAGATCAATACCCCAGAACTTTAACTGACTTGAGCATCTTGTTTCGAAGTGTTTCGGACTCTCTGATTGGCCAGAAAATTGATCTGTCAGCCATAGTTTGAGTTAGTCGTTATTAGTTGATGTGTTCAGTTTGGTGTTCGATGTGCTGTTTTGACTTTCATTCCCTCATCCCTCCCCTCCACCGTGTCCCCAGCTTTCCAAATCCAGAACTGGTTTCTAACAACATTTCATCATCATAATGCGCCATGAAATCAATGGTCCGTCCCTCATTCCCTCCCCCCCTTCTTCTCCCTCTCTTCCTTCCCTAACAGCTGCAACAGTACCAACAGGCTTTTGTCCAGCAACAACAGCAGCATCAGCAACATCATCAACAACATCCACAGCAGCAGCAGCATCATCCTGCTCAGCAGCCTCTCCCCTATATGTCTTCCCCTCTTGAGTTCCAGATCCCTCTGGGTTCCTACAATGCGACCACACCCACCACAGGAACTGGAGCTGGTACTTGCCAGATGGGGGGGCCATCTCCTGTAGATCCCTCATACACTAACCCCAGGTAATGTCCTTTGAATCTGTTTGTGGAAGTGAAATTAGATTGGTTTCCTTCTACATGTGAGAGTATTTCCCTTCTTTCCATTTTTAAGCATATAGAAAGTTTTTATGTGATGTGAAAATGGGATTTACATTAATCATCTGTATGTTGAAGATGGATGCAAGCACCGTGACCTCAGCCGTTTGTTCTCACTTCAGCATTGGGTTTTTTCAGTCCTATCGGTTGTTTGGAAAACGCATGCAGTTTGTGAAGTCTTAGAAATATCTGATTGGTATTGTCTCTAACGTGGTCTGTTTGCTGTCCCCTCTCTGCCGTAGGAACCCTCTGCTGTCCACAGATGGGGTCACCCCTCCTTTGCAGAGCTGCAGCAGTGCAGTCAGCAACCCTCCCGATATGTCAGGCTGGAACCCTTTCGGAGAGGACAACTTTTCTAAATTGACCGAGGAGGAG
Organism: Rhamphochromis sp. 'chilingali'; assembly: GCF_963969265.1. NCBI lineage: Eukaryota > Metazoa > Chordata > Actinopteri > Cichliformes > Cichlidae > Rhamphochromis > Rhamphochromis sp. 'chilingali'. The sequence goes on from NC_137937.1 coordinate 35,723,108, forward strand.
CTGCTTGACCGGGAATTTGACATGCTCAGAGCAAGCAAGTGAACTCTAACGTTTTAACTCTTTTGTCATTTCAAGAAAAGAAAGAAAAGAGGTGATTGTTTGAAAAGTGTTGCCGTAGACGGAGAAATTTTCTGTAAACATTTCAGCTCCTCGTTAATGTCTTTTTCAGATAAAGGGAAAAATCTGGCATGTGAACCACATGATTGTGTATCACCGTGTTTATTTAGCTTTTTAACCAGATGGAGAATAAACATTTTTCTGTTGTTAAAATAGCAGATTTTGGGCATTGTGCTCTTACTGAGTGTATTCTCAGAGCTGTGGGAGTCTGTACATATTTGAGGGAACATTTATCAGTAACACCCACAATCATATGCAACAATATTTAATTTCAAAACTACTTCTATCACCTCGTAGCTGTAGATATCTAATTGTGATCTTTTATGTACAGAAAAGCCAGCGGAGAGGACAACGAGCGTGGAAACTGACCGACCGCCGCCTGCCGCAGCCAAGCCCCTTCCTCCAGAGGATCTCTTCGGCTCAGTCCCATTTGTGGCCAACGCAGGCAAGTCTTAGAGGAGTCTCTACCGTGAGGACCCAACACTGTGGAGCCACCTGCCTCCCCCAGTCTGTCCTCTTCCTGGCCCCCCCCCCCCCCCCCCCCCCCCATCCCAGTCTTCTCCCCTCACCTGACCTCTGGTCAGAAGCTCCTATGCCACAAGGACCCAGCAGTGGGCCATTTAAAACCAATGATCAGCCAGATTTGTGTTGTTTCCTAATGTTAGTTGGAAGATTTAGATGCACTTATGCTGTCATTATGAATCATATTATTAATAATAATAATGATTTTAAAAAAGCAAATTGCAGCTTTTGCTCCTCCTGTGGTTAAAATAGGAAGCGAAGGAGTAGCAGGTGTGTCGATGCATTCAATGCAGTGAAGTTTAACAGAAGGCTTATTAATGAAAATATAATGTCCCGTTGGAACAAACCTTTATGCAAGTCAGATGGAAGTCCACTCATAAACACGTCTCTCTCCACGCGGCTGGAGCAAGGTACTAACACAGAACAGTCAGAGGTATGTGCTCATTGTGAGGCACTTTGGATTAAATTACACTTTGAATAAAAGTGCATTAAAAAAGTTTGGTGAGAATCAAAAACTTCTGTGTCCAGCTTGGACAAGAGCTGGATGAAATTGCTGTTTAAAAGCAATATGAAATGTCACGTGGTTGGTACTACAAAGGGCTGAGTGATGTTTAAATGTCAGTTATTTAGTTTCTGACTGGTGAATAAATGAATACAAAGGCCATCTAATTAAAAGAATTTCAGGAGTCATGAGAATATTTTTTTTCTTCGTGGTGTTAAATTTTGCAGCAAATTCATTATAGCACCATTTGAATTTAACAGTATTACAGTCGTCTTAATAAAGCGGGTTATTCGGTGTTCAGCCAAACGCTTGAGCAGCTTTCGGACTTTTGCAGTTCCTTCGACTCTGACAGGAAGTCGCACCTTTCTGCATGTCTGCACTTCAGGAATGAGGCCATAAAGTTTACAGACAACTCCAGCACAAGAGGAGCCTTTAGTGACGTTGGTGTTTGCTGTGGCAGCACTGACAACTTGTATATTTACAAATAAACAGATAAATAAAATTAGAGTAAAACACAGAGACATTGGTCCAGGCTTTAAGAACCTGATTTGGACTCATCAGGTCAAATATTGTCATTTTTCTGACTTCAGAGCCGAGTTGGAGCATTTCCGTAGTTTGCTAATAAAATGGAAAAACGGGCACACACTAACTATTGCATTGGCAAAATGTGAGAGAGCTAAATAACGGTTGTCATCACTGTGAAGTCCAGCTGCGTTCCTGGGAAGATCCATAGATTTAAACCAGTCCTGTACATCAAGGAGTCACTCACAGTGAGGCAGTGAAGGACAGTATTACTGCGTAGTAAATTACAACCCCCACAGCTCCTTCCTTGGTCTGTCTTTTCTAAGTTTTTCTATTCAACTCAGTTTTCATCAGAAAGGAAGAAAAAAAGCTCTGATTGTTGGAACTCTTTGGTCCGAAAGCGTCTGTTTTACTCGCAGCTTTGTAAACATGTTTTATTTTGCATGATTTACCATATCGGAGAGTTGGTGCTATATATTTGGTGTTAGGGACTGAAACATGTAGCTGAGATGATCTCACACCCATCTTTCAGCTCCTGTATTATTACGACGTCTGTCGAACCATCGCTCAGCCCTGGTACTAACAAACTCCACTTTGAGGAGGGGAAAAAAGCAAACTTGAACTTCCAAAGTTATGGCTCGTTGCCGTTTGTTTACATGGCGATACTGTCGCCCCTGCGCGGCCATTGAAACTGCAAAGATTCCTCACACGTTGCACAATAGTTTTCCCGAAGCCTCAAATGTTCTTCACATGTGGAGTGAGCACTTTACTGTGGAGGCCGACGTCATAACCTGATGATTAGTTCTTCTGATTTGGCTTCATTAACCAGACTGCTTGTGGTTCACCCCCCCTCCCCTTCTTCCCTAACACAGATCACAGCCTTGTTAAAGCAATGTGAATATCTGAGCGCAGTATTTCTACATTTATCACATCTGTGGCAGCAATAAGCTTCTGTGCCTCTGTACTCTTCCTGCTCCTTAAATGTGAATTGATTAATGTTTTGATAGGTGATTTAGACACGCTGTTTATAATTAATGGAATATATTTAATGATTAATCCTGAAACATTTTATTTTCTAAAGGAGAGTGAGTGTTTTTTTTCTTTTCTCTCTCTCTACAGTAAATTCATCTCAAACACGCAGGCTTAATGCAAATCCATCTTAGAGTAGATTAAGACAAGATGACAATGCAATATAACCCTATAAGCACTTGAATGTAAGTGTGGAAATATTTTATCGTCTTCACTTATTACTTAAGGAATATAAAAATCTATACAAGTTCAAATTGGATAAAACGAAAAACCAAAAAAGAAGCCAAAAAACAAGAAAAGGGACTCTTGTACCGAGCTGATGCAGAACCCACTTTGTTGGGACTCATTCCTTCAGGCTGGCATGAAAAAATTTGCAGCAAATTTTGGAGCAGCCTCTTCGCTCGTGTTTGTGCCATCAGTTGGTTAGTTTAGTGTTTTGTTGTTTTAAAGCCCGCTGCCGACTTTAAAAACCGGATCGGGTCAGGTTTTATTTTCCGTGATTCGATATCGGGCTCCAGCTCCACCTGCTGGTCCCCTGCAGCTCTGCTTCTGAGCGTTAAACCCTAATAAATATCCAGTTTGTGATTTAAGTGTTTCTGGTGTTGGCGACTTGTACTTGTGCCTGCTGCCAGACGGTGGGGAAGTTGATTTTAATCCTCTTTGATGACCAACAGCTGACAGTATTTTTATTTAATTTTTTTAACAAAGGAACTACATTTTATAAAAAGACCAGTGTGCTGATTTACTTTACAGGAACTTCCATAAAATCTGACTTTAACTCTATCAAGCGCGGATAACAGGGTGCCCGTCGTAACCCTTAAAGATCTCTGAGTAACTTTATGAGGTCGAATCAGAAAATGTGTTATTGGCCTTCCCCGTACCCGATGTCACGGCGGATTACGACATGTTATAGGTAATCTTAACCTTTAAGTGACTAATTTATCCGCTAAAATGAGCGAGTGTGGTTACGTAAAAGGATTTCTTTGAAAAACTTTCCTTTATCCATGACAGATTTACTCTGTTTTCATGCAGTTAATTTACCTGCTTAGAAAATTATAGTGGATACAAAAACTTGGATGGTTAATGAAAGGATGTGGGGGTTTTTTTTTTTCTTTCTTTGCCACAACAATGGACCAAACAAGTGATTAAAGTAGATCCCACTCATATAAAGGATGATGATTTTGATAGGGAGCTGCCACAGCTCGACTTGACTCTAACTTTCGTTATTGTTTTAATAGTTTTATGTTGAATACAACTGGCTGATGGCACATTCTCTTGTTTAAATGTTGATTTTTGGTCAAAAATTGAGGAAATTTTGATTTATTCTTTTTTTTTTATTTGTTTTATTCTTTCTTTTTATATATATTTGAATCCATACAATCCTAAAGGGCTGTATGTTTGTTGATCCTCACTGTGCTGCTGTTTATCCGCCTTAGGTCAGCAAGTGAGCATTTCCCTTGGCACTCATCCGTGCACACATGAACCATATCACATTGTAATGAATATAGTTGGTGGTAATTTGTGTTTAGCTGAAGGTAAGTTTGGAGTTAAAGCTGCTTGATGCTTCTGTTCCACCTCATTTTTCCGCTCATGTCACTGCCTGCCTTTACTGGGGCCTTTTTTTGGAAAAACTGCTTCATTTAAGTTTTGGTTTTTATTTTTTTAATTATTTGTTTTATTTGTTTACTTTCTTTTCATTCTTCATTTAGTGAGACAGCCATTCTCAGAAACATCTTGTTCATGTGTATTGGTGGATGGGTCTATAGCTCGGACAAGCGAACCATCAGAGCCAAAAACAAGTGAAAGGGACAGTCAGTGTTATTAATGCACTTTATTTTATTTTGAAAGTGCAGCAAAACAGGAAGTACTGTCCCAGGATCTGTAGGATGATGTTGTTTTATATTGTTTACATTTGCAACTTTTCTGTGCTCTTTCCTCTCTGTCTTGGGGCGATGTTTCCCCCCCTTTGTTACTATATTTTGCTTTATTTTTTGTTAGCCTTAAATCATGCAGATGTGTTAGGAAGCCTCCAATAAGATGACTAAAACTATTGGATTTTTTTTTTTTTTAAACTTTAATTCTCATTAGAAGTGTTGGAAAAATGTCACAGCTCTTCAGCTTTAGTTGACTCCAGCAGCTCCTGGTACCTCTTCTGCAGAAAGACAACAACCTATAGATCAGTAGTTTTCTTGTTTTTGCAGCAGACTATGTAAAAGGTCCTGTATCATACTGTGAGTGTGAATGTACTTCTTTATAGAATGTTACTGATGAATAAAAAACATCCAAAATCAATACTCACTTTGGTTCCTTTTTTATCCTTAAAGAGAAGCTTAGAGTCTCTCCACCACTACACCACGAGCAAGATGTTCCTGATGTTAGGATGGCTGTCTTAAGTGTCGCCCCGTCTAGCTCGAACTGAAAGCTGAGCATGTTTGAGATGCTGTGCAACGGCTGGTTGGCAAAACAGAGTGTGAAACAGAAGCAGCGACGCATGTGTCCTTCACTCGCTTGGTTAAGGGTGCATTTCTGCAACCTTTGGCAACAAAGACATTTTCAAGTCTCCTACATGCATTTTGGCTGCAGTTCTGTTAAATCGATGAATCTTCCATATAAAGGGGTAGATGTGAATCTGACTTTGCCCCTATGCCTAGTTTGCTGGAAACCCGATGGAGATTAAAGCTCTGAACATGGTGAGTTCAGTGTGGTTAATCCTTGTTTGCAGGTTTAGTTCTGGACAAACTTTCATGTTCTCGTCATTTCCTTCTGTCTGTGGTGGAATTTTGACCATATTTGGATATCAGTCTATCAGGATGCTGTGAGTAAAACTATACAGCAAAGATTTATCAAAGAGGCTTTGAATATGCTGCAGTTCACGATGGACGATCCAGCAGTGCACACGCACGCTTTCATTTGTCAATCAAGCCCCCTTTCTCATTGTGTCGTAGCCCCTCTTACCAGAGATGCGAGGAAGGAGTTGAGACCACAGGTGTATCAACTATTATTACAACTCGCTGAAGTTCCTTCGCCCCAACCCTGATTCTGTGGTTTGGAAGAACCCAGAAAGGGCTTTTTGAAGCAAAGTAAATACTTTTTAGAAGTATCTTTGTCCCCCGTTAGTGGGGGGAAAAGCAAATTCTGACAGCAATGATGATTTAGATCTCACAGGCCTGAAGCGATGTCAGTTAAATACGACGCGTCGCACAACTGATTCATAAAATATTTTTTTTCCTTAATTTCATTGCTTCAGGTGTAACAGGTGCTCATCGTGTTTTCTGTTTAGGGTCAATTTTAATTTGGCGTGATGCAAAGTGATGAGTTGCACAAACAAGTTTTCATCTTGAATGACTGAAACAAGATCAAAAGGACAAGATTTGTATATTCCACCTCTGAGGCACACCTGTACAAACACTGCACCTGTTCATCCTCCTACAGCCGCCTCTCCTCCCTCATCTAAATGCATGTAGGAATCGACACGGTGTACTGGATAGAGGAGGCGTTCCAGACCATCCAGCAGCTACAGTTTTACAGACACGTCCCTCTCCAAAATCGTTAACCTGAACCCTGCAGGATAAAATGCAATGTGGGCGTTCCCGTTTGGCTCGCCGTCGCTGGGTTCACCTCTCGGCGGCCTCGTCAAATCAATCTGTGCTCGGCGGCGGTTGTTCGGCGAGGGAACAGACTTCTGTAAGCCCCTGCTGCTCTCGCTCATTTCTAACAGATTTTATCTCCCGTCACACAAGAGAACAATCACACGCATGTTTTCGCCACTTATTTGTATCTTTAAGAGATCAGACGCAGCCTGTAATCCTTCAGAATCTCCCCCCACCCCACCGGAGAAACACAAAACAAATCCGCGTGGCCCTGACATCTTCTCTCATGATTAAAGATGTTTCTATTGTTTGGCGGGATCGCCTCGTTCCGGGAGGTGAGCACGATTACAAGTTCTAATCCGGGTGGGCCGAGCAGATGCAGAGCAGCTCGGACTTCTTATCTTTGAGTGCTGCCTTGTTTGATTTATCGGCAGCAAAGCTTTTGGCTGATCCGCCGTCACGTCCTGCCAGTTTGGACGCTTGGTTTCCATTTTCATGTTCGCAGCAGGGGGTCGTTCTCTTTTTCTCTTTTTCCCAGTGTTCCTCTAATAGGGAACAATGAATTGGCTCATTGTATATGGCACCGTTTATCTTCAATACAATTGGAGACTATCCACTCGCTAATTAGGATAATTTCTAAGTTGCCATTATGCAAATCTCTTGGACATAAATTTACACACTGAAGGCAGAAATTTTTCCTCCAAATGCCAAAATACATGTAAGAATTTCCAAAAATGCAGAGTTTAAATAAGAGAACAAAGCTTCCTTTTTCAAGTCTAAAGGGACGCTCGCAGCTTAAATCTCTAAACTTTAAAAGTAATTCTGTGAATCTTGAAAAGCTGCTCGTCTTATTTCCCCGGCCTCTAAGCTCGCTCTTCTTATGGCAGGATCAGAGATGAGAAGTCGGAGCAGCTTTTAGACCATATTGACTTTTGCGATTGCACTTCTGCTTCAGTATAAGGCAAACTTTTGGGCATTTGTTTGTGTGGGGAGGTTGGCGTATAAGCCGAGTAATCCTGGGTAATGCCTCCATAATACAGCTGTCGAAGAAGCAGCGGAAGGCATCAGGACTCGGTCTGTCACTTATCATTGACTTTTGATTTTAGCAAAATTGAATCAGTTGTTGTTTCACAAAAACAACAATCAGTTTTCACCCATTTGGACACATTTTAACAGTTTTCCTGCAAAATTCAAAATGCGTTCACACGGTGATTCAGGTGTAATGTGGACAACAGGAGGCAGAGCTCAAACACCAGTGCAGCACAGACTGGAGCTCTTAAACAAGACAGCTCTGATATCAGCTCTTCAGAGGGCACCGCCGGCCAGAGTGAGCTGAAGGTTGGTAACAACGATGGATGGAAGCAGTCTGAGAGGCGGCGGACGAAGACGAGAAGGAAAGATCGATTTCGGACCAAAATAGTTTTTCTACATAGAAATGAAAAGAAAAGGAGGAACTGTAGAGCATTAGACTCAGACTGCCTGAGTGTCACTCATACAAGCGACTCACTCCGTGTTTTCATGTGTTCGGCGTAACCTTAAAATGATGTTGGATAAGAAAAATGTGAAACCAGAGCGCCTCGGCGTTTACAACAACTTCAGGAGATAATCTACATGAAATTTTAACAGCTGCCTCATTTAAGCTCAGTTTTTTTTAAAAACTTTAACCTCTCCAAGACACGGGTAAAAACTATGAATCTCCCTTTGGGATCAATAAAATTATTCTTATGAGTCACAGCCAAAATATTTCACTTTGTAGAGGAACAGAAACTGGCATTGAGACCCTGGATGCCTGCTCTGTGGAATTCACTGGGTAAAACGTTTAGGGGTCTCGACAGCATGTGGGATGGATGCTGCTCAGTCATATGAAAAAATCTTTTATGACCTGCGTTCTGATACCAGCCTCGTCTTCTGCCTGCGAGTCCTCCTGTGTCAAAATCATTTTCTAATGTAGGCATGTTAAACCTGCTGCCAGCTGGGAGATGTCACCGATTTTCCATAAAATAGCTCTTTTATGTTAACGTTGCACAGGAGTTTTGGGGGATTGGTCCTGATCTGATTTCTTTCTTTGTTTTTGTCGAGACACACGAGTAGCAAAGACTTGAGTTACACATCCTGCAGTGTTATTATTCTGACTGGTTTTGTGTGATCTGAAGTCATTGCAGGTTTGTGAGGTTTTCTAAATGGAAAACTGAGTTTTGTTTTTGGAGAGATCAGAAAAGGGTTGGATGCCTTCAAGAAATCTGACTTGGCAGTTGTTAAAACTATCAAACATCTGGAAGGATCAGGGGTTAACATCTGTATTATCTGTGTTTTGTTTCTGCAGGTACCAGTGCGCAGAAGGCCGAGCCGACCAGCGAGGAGGTCGGCGTTCCTGAACCTGCTGAGAGTCTGCAGCCGACCCACAAGGAGCACAAACCGAGCAGGAAGACCAACTGCAGGCCTGGCGACGAGTCCGACAGCGACTTCGAGTCTGACCCTCCTTCACCTAAGAGCAGCGAGGACGAAGAGCCGGAGGAAGAGGAGGCGTTGAACAGCGAGCATGGTGAAGACACCGAGCCAGAGAATTTTGGACAGAGGCCTTTGCTGATGGACTCTGAGGAGGAGGGAGAGGAGGATGAAGACAAACACAGCTCAGATTCAGACTATGATGCCAGCAGGGTGAAGAACCGCTCAAAGAAACCTGCAGGAGCTAAAGGAGCGACTGCTGCCACCAGGAGTCCTCCTTCTGGGATGGCTCTGATCACGCCCCCAGAGTCCCCTGGTGGAGTGAGAGCTGTGGAGCCTGTGGATGTTTTTGGTGCCGTGCCCTTTGTCGGAGGAGCTTCACCTGTGGAACCTCCAGAGGTCACAGATATCTTCACTAAAGCGCCTTTCAAGGTCGGCCATGAGCAGCAGGCGGCAGACGAGTTTGACGTTTTTACCAAAGCGCCGTTCAGCCGGAACCTCTCGAGGTCGAGCAGGAGTGGCGGTGACGTCCCCATGGGCCAAACGCCGCCAGTTTCTCCTGAGGGCATCGATGTTTTTGGCTTCTCTCCCTTCCAGCCAAGCCCCACCGCCCAACCTCCCACCACCTCCAGAAGTGCCGAAGACATCTTCCGGACGCCCTTCGAGGAGTCGGCGAGTCCTCAGCAGCAGAGGCTGAAGCAGCGCAGCCTTCAGAAGCTGTCATCCCGCCAGCGGAAGACCAAACAGGAAGCCACGGCTGGGGGCAGCAACGGCAAGCGGCACCACGGCACACCGACGGGAGGGCGCAAGACTAACAAGCCGACCTATCGCACGCCCGAACGAGTCCGCAGACACAAGAAGGTCGGCCGCAGAGACTCGCAGAGCAGCAACGAGTTCCTCAGCACCTCTGACTCTAAGGAGAACATCAGTGTGGATATAACGATGGCCGAGGGAGCGTCTCTGCCGGTGGACGACGCCCTTTTAGACCCGTTTGGAGCCAAACCCTTCCACCCTCAGGACGGTGGCCGACACAGCCAGTACCAAGGCCTCAGCGACGGAAAAGGCGACATCAGCACGGCCAACGGTAAGTCCTGGACGGGCTCTCTGCACGGAGAGAGCCGAATCATGGATGACTTCGGGGCGGTGCCCTTCACAGAACTGGTCATCCACAGTGGACCTCAGCAGCAGGCGGCGCCCTCACAGCCGCTGGACCTCGACCCCTTCGGAGCCGCACCTTTCCCCTCAAAGCAGTGACTCCACCTGCGTCTTCCCGCTCTGTCGGCTGCTTTCCTTTTCTTGGTTTGGGATCATTTTTAACCAACAAGCTAAAACTTTTTTCTAAGAGCGTTTTAATACACCAGAGTCTGGATAACAAACCCTGTGGAGTGCGAGTGGCGTTTCCACATATCCTTCAGCTGCACATGTTTTTGAAAAGCCTTTAATGCTGCATCTGAACGCTGTTTGGAACCAAAAGAAAAATGTGATTCTGAGCTTCGCGTTCGACCGCTCGTCTTGCTGTGAAAAGCTCTCTCCGGCCCGCCGACATGTTTTTGTTTTTAGCACCACGAAGCCTTACCTGAGCTCGGCTCTGCCTTGCTTCATAGTACCTCGGAAACCACGACGCCGTCAGCCTCGCGCGTCTTTTGAAATCATTTGGGAGTTTTCCTGAACCTCTTAGTTCTGTCTTTATTAGATTCTTCTCTATGCATAATGTCACAGTAGTCTTTATGCAGCTAAATGTGGGTGTGGTTTGTGATGCATTAGAAGGGATTGAATCTTGTTCTTCTTCTTGGAGCTCTTAATTGGGTCAGGTTTAAATTTAGGATCTTAACTCTTTTTTTTCTAGCAGTAAGAACTCTAATTGTTTTTTATTTTTTTTAAGTAAGTTACAACTCAACATTTCTCTGTTAGAAATAAAACACACAAAGCCACGTTAGAGGACTAGTTTAGGATTTATGAGCCCTGCAGAAGCTGTACCGCTGTTTTCCCAGCATTGTCAATGACCTCGGCATTTTACGTCATCGGGAATTTCACCGTTGGTAAACTGATAGGTTTGCAGGTTTAGTGTGAACAAGTCCCATGAAAGAACTAAAGCCAGTCAAGTGTTTCAAGTAATTTTCGCTCCAACCCCAAAGTTTGTAGCTGTTACAGGTGCATGTGAGACTGGCTCACATTAGCTGCTCTGTGAAGGTGCTTGTTGTACATTTGTATATTTAAAAGTAGCGTAAAAGCTTTAAAATTGACTAAAAATGTCACCAGAATGTGAAGAAATAACTGCTATGACAAAAAGGACTTTGTTGTGCAGAAGCGATATCAACTGAAGTTGAATTAGAGCCGGGCTGTACTTTCATGTAATACCAATCAGCACCACAAGATGGTGCCGTGAGTCAATGTACCAGAATTAAAATGTAAAAACCTCTTGAGAAAATTGGGGGTATGAATTAAGAAGAAAGGGTGAAATAACAGTGCGACTTCAGATAAACCCGACTTGTTTCTCTTGGGTTTTCATTTAACCCCGTCTGTGAGCGCAGCCCCACTCAAACCAGTTTTTACCAGTTTGAGAGCAGTAGTTTGGTGTTTGAACAGTACGGTTTTTCTTTCCAAGCTTTAAATAATTCATATTTAGAGGCGCTGCTTTAAAGCTCATCTTTGTAGCCAGGAGGCATAAAAAAATTAGAAAGCAGCACACGATTAGTTTGTTTTTCAGGCTAGGAGTGGAACTTTTGGTTATTTTGTAGCCGTTTGATAATTAAAACTGTCCTTTATGTTTAAAGAAATAAAATCCCACATAAAAATCTTAACTGGTTAAAATAGTTTTCATACAGTCCATGTTTTTGTGCTGACTGATTTATGGTGCTGACCAACAAGTTATTTTGCCTGCTTCACCATCATATGTGGATAATTCCTGTAAATGAGCTTATGGAGTAGATTTAACTATAAATACAGAAAGAAGAGTGGCATGGAACTTTTTCCGCCTCCTTAAAATATCAGACTGCTCTTTTAAAAGCAAAATTCCTCATGGCGTTTTATTAAGGACCCTACAGTAATACAGGCCGGGGAGCAGATTCAGACTGTGAGGGAAAAACGATGCGTTGGATGATTCGATGTTTGGTTCTGCAGTGAGCGTAGTACTCGTGGCAGCAGGACTCTGTATGTGGGACAGGTTTTATTGGTTTATCGAGCTCTGATTACTTGCGTCACGGTTTCATGTCTTGATGGGGTTTGGTTTTTTGCCTTTGCAGAATGAGGTGCATTCATAAAGGGCAAAACATGTTATTCAGGTTTTTGTTTCTTGATAAAATCTTCCTTAAACAACTTTGTGCTTCTTCATCGACCGCCTTAAACACTGCATTTAGCTCCACCACCGTTGGCACATTTGTTTGAATGAAACCAGCAGCCTGCTCTGTTCTTTTTTTACACCAGTTGAACCATTTCATACGACCGCTCCCATCTTTGTTTTTTTTCACCAGGGTAAGTCTTGTATTGTATTTATCATGCTATACTGCTGTTGGACGCAATAAATAAAGTTTCATCTCAAACATCTGGAAACAGCACATGGTTACTTTTATTTAGAGTCTGACCTCAGGTATGAAAAGTCAACATATAAAACTGTCCACTCCTACAAAATGAGTCTGTTAAGACAAAAAGAAACTCCTTCTTAATAATTTAAATACAGAACCACAAACTGGAGAACATTTCCCCCTTTTCAACATTAGAAACATTAAACGGTCACACAGAAAACATCCGGCTTTCCGTTCCAGAGTGAGACAGCAGAGAGGCGCTGCACTGGAGAGCCATGAAAACATTGCACATCACCCTAAACGAGCTGGAAAAACATGTCCTTAAAAAGCTGAAGAGAAAAAATACATTTTCAAAAATGAAGTTTGCTTGTCATAATAAAAGTTCTGTTGTAACGTGATCAGAGTTTACAGTCGATATTAAGAGCCACACGCTACACAGAAATATTAATGCAGTTCATGTGAAATGTTTAAATCACGTGAATCTAAAAACTGTCCCAGCTTAGTTACAAAATCTGATGTTTTAGGGTTTTAGAACTTAAGTTTGATTGTTCAAATGCTCAAAAAACAGTTTGTAGTAACAAATCAATGTTCATAGCGCTGCAGGGATGGTGAAGGTTTCCTTATAGCTCAAGTGGCCATCGCTGACTTCCTGTTAGGACGTCTTTTTACGACGACCCAAACCTGACGTCACATTTTATTCATTATGACCAGACTGAGGTCAGGACAGCGGGCCAGGAAGCTACACCCATCTTTTATGTGGAAGTAAACGCAGAACTGAACTGGACGAAGGTGGAAGACTGAACCACTTCCTGGGTTTTAGGACTCATTCCTGCAGCTCTCGGCTGGGACGCAGTTATAAAACTTTACGAGCATCCCCACAGCCACCCTCACCCCACAGAGTTACCACTGAAAGACGAACAACATAAAATAACTGAAATATTTAAAGTTCCCCTTCAAGCATCCTGTGAAATTCTTTACATATAAATGAACATCAGTTTGAACAGGAAGTGAGCAGCTTAAAAAAACAACAACGGAGCTTCAGGTATGAAATAGAGCAGGTACATTTATATGAAACCATCTGAGTCCGCACTTTGTTTCACAAAACTCTTTGGTTTGTTCTGTCTGAACATCATCCCCACGCTTTGATCATTTCCACTAACAAAGACTTCAGAGTCTGTTTTTAAAGAAGATATCAGAAATCTTGAGTCTGTTTACTCGTAGTATAATAATACTGATATTAGTTCATTTCCTTTTTCAGGGACGAGCCTGAATCTGCTCTCAGATGAAGCAGCTTTCAACCTTTAAAAACAGCTGGACACGGGTTCATTTCCAGGCAGAAAAACTAACATTACCAACCCGTTCCTTCAGTGCTGTCTGCGGTTTACACACAAACATTAAGTCCTCAAGGAGTTTATAAAGGTGACAGTCTGAGTGATTTCAGGTGAGCTGTCAGTCCGACGCAGAGGTCCGTATTGTTTCTTATTAGCTTGAAGTACTCAAACGTCACGTCACACGCTGGATTTATTCCTCCTCCCTCATCACAGAGACTCACAGGTTAGGGAGTCCATCTGTGAGGAAACTGATGGACCGAGACCAGAACAGAGTCTCTGCAGACGACCTGAGGAGGAAACAACACGTCAGCTGTGAACAGAGCCAATTAAAAGCATCAAAAATCACCTGTGTTACCTGAAAAGGTTCAGTTTCATTTGATTGGTTTTAGACATATTCTAACAGGCTTCGATGTGAGGTTTTGACAAAACAGACAGAAGACACTTCATATACAGTAGTGTTCATGCTTAGATTCTTATTTTCTGTAACTGGAATGACCTCATGTCCTGACAGAGCAGCTGCTCCTCGTCTTCCACCTGCTGATTCTTTGATTCCTTTAAGCCTTTTAACCCCCAAACATCTGCTTAAATATTAAAGATTTTCTTTTTTCTGATTTATTTAAATTGAGCCACAGTCTGCATCTGAGTGAACTCCCAACTCTCTGCAGTCGGCAAAGTTTTCTCAGCAGTCTGTTAAACAGCTCCTCTGTAATCAAAGCATCGTTGAGCGGATCAGAAACTGAAGCTTACACGGCCGTCACCATTAAGGTCATTTTAGTCATAAAGCTCTGGCTGTGACCACAGACGCTCCACTAGACTACCACTTGCAGTCGAACCCTTGTGGTTATGAGGGGCAGCCAATCAGAATAAAGTCAGTTTAAAGGCAGAGGAGGAAAAACAGCTGAGGGGCTACACCAAAGCCCAGAATTACTTTGAACTGTGAGTCATGCAAAGCTCCTCTAGTGGAGTCCAGAAATAAAAACGATGGAGCTGAAACTGAGCAGAACAGGTCGCTTACGGTTCATCGGAGCTGCAGTCCTGGCGTGCTGAGCAGCGATCTAGGCGTGTTGGGGGGTGTTGGGGCACGGCTGACTGTGCCTGTACGCCATGATGAAGCCTGTTGATTGGTGCCACCAGTAAAACATGAGCACTAGCAGCAAGTGCCAAACCTGATGGCTGGAGCCCAGGTAGTTCAGCTGACCTGCAGAGACAGGAACACTCAGCTTGCTTCAGATTTTAATGAGATTCGGGCCCATTTTCAATGTTTCTCTCTGCAGTATTAGATTACTGTTATTTTCCAACTATGAGTGGACGAAAAAAACAACGAATCAAACAGGAAATGAAGAAATAAAAACAGTCATCTCACCTGGGAAGTACCGCTCAGGAACTTTGGAAACATAGAAAATGAGAGCCAGTGCTGCAATGAAGTACATCACCAGGACCCGAGGAACAAACGCCTGAAAGGAAGAAGAAACATTGATTCGACCAGCGTGTGGACAAAAATGGCCCACAGTTACAAAACGGCACGTGCAGGAAGAACTGCTGACTGACCTAACAGCACTGAAAAGCATTTAAAGCCAGCCAACAGATTGTGTTACTGCAGCAGCAGGAAAACACATTTAAAGTGGATCAATCAAGGAGGACCCTCAACAGCCGTTAAAACTGCAGTTCCTCTAATGGCCACTTGAGGCTTGCCCTGAAAGTCGGTCCCACAGACTCCTGAGTTAAAATGTTCATTTTCTAATAATCATCAGTTGATCTAAAGAGATTTTTCAGACTGAAGTACATTTTTTTGTGCAAAGTAAAGCCGATCACTGTGCATTAAACATGGATTTCTTTTCTTCTTATGACCAGCAGGGGGCGACTGTGGTTGGCAAAAGAAATCAGACAGTCGTAAAGTCTACAGGAAAATTATTTCTCATTGCTTTCGGACCTCATTAAATTGCCAAAATCGCTAGTTTTAAGTCTGTTTAAAGAAAGGAATCACAGCAGTGAACATTGGTTACGGGGACCACACTGAGCACGCTCACCTGGACGAGTTCAGAGGAGAAACCTCCCGTGAGGCAGATCCAGTGGACGGTGGGGATGAGGCCGTACCCGGTCACCGAGCAGAAGATGATCGAGCGCAGCTGCTTCCACTGCTTGCTGAGATAATGAGGGTGGATCTGAGCGAAGAACACAGCCAGGATCATGGCGAGGACCGTCACCAGGTACACCTGCCGCCAGTACTGCACAGACAGGAAGACGAGAGTTCAGTCACACCAGCTACACAGTAAACTCCCTTCATGGCGGATTGAGCTTTTTTTTCCAAGATGTCCTTCGCATGCTGGAGGTATCCGATGGTCCCAAGACTTAAAAGAAACTCAGTCGGTTTCAGAAGCAGAAAAGAAAACCAGGCAGGCGATTTTTAAACTCGCAGGGAGCTGAAGCAAGCGAAACGGCCCCTGGGCTGATGTGAGGGACCTGTTTGCAAACAGTTTCATTCGTTTGAAGATTATCTGTCTCATGGAGTCCTGAGGAAAGTTCTTCAGCTGCTGAAAGCTTCCTGCTGTTTGGTGATGAGCAGGACGAACACTGTGTTATTTTAGAGCTTTATTTACTATGACCGAACCACAAACGAGCTGAAGCTCACTGCAAACTCAGCTGATGCTTCCCTCAGCAGACCCTCTTACACGCGCAGCTTTCTCATCATTCAATCAGCTTTATTTAACGCTGATCTGCTATGCTTTTCTTCTTTCAGATTTGAAGGCCACAAAGAAGAACAGGTTACAGGCTGTGAAAGGGTGAAATCCTTGATGTTATCAAGCAGATCACTGGTAGCTGATACAGCTGAATTGGCAGTTATCACATCGCTTTTGGAGATTCTGAGGTTCAAAGTAGTAATAGTAGTGGTAATAGTTGTTATTTTAATTTAGTACAAATAAGGTTGAGACTCAAACTTTATGAGAAAAAAAAGGCAGTCCATTCATTCATCCTTCCTTGCTCTGCTGTTTATGGGTTGGGTCTGGGTTGTAGGAAGCTCATTTCTGCTGCTGTTTACAGGTACTCCCCACAGCTCATGGCTATAGGTGAGAGTAGGAACGTAGACTGAGTGGGAAACTCACCACAACACACCGCTACAGCATCCACACTGCTGCAAAAACACATCCGGTAATCTCCTATTCACTTGTTCCCTCACTCCTGAACCAAAGCTGGAGGGGGCACTCAAACAATCTCCTCAGAGATTTAGTTCCCAATGGGGGGAAAACCCTGAAATAATTTAGTGTACATGCAAAACTGAAACTGTCAATTTGGTCAAACTGACAACACAGCATGATAAAAATGAAACCACCTCATCGTGTTTCTGCAAAGTCAGAAATAAAGTTTCCTCAAACGTGGTGCACACAGCTTCTTTTTTCTGATGTCTGAACAACTATAGGACAATAACTCAGGGTTTATATATTACTGTACTGCAGTACAATTAAAAAAAAAATCAGTTAAAAGTCTCCCACTGTTTCATCTGCTGTTATCACAACTATAATGCTAATCTGTCTGCAGTTGGTATTTAAACTTGTATAAGTAAGTGTTTAAAGTCTGGGCAGCCTCGTCTCGGTCCCTTCTGTCCGTTTGTGTGGATGTAGGCCTTCGTCCAGTCACACGTCCTCATGTGACGAGTCCTGCTGAATTTCACAGTGAATAAATTTGCACCAGGAACAAGGCCCCGCTCTGCTTCAGCCAAATTTTTTAAGCTCCTCTCCTCGCAGACTCCGTGTTCTCTCCTCCAAATCTGCATCTCTAAAACACTCTTGACGAGACAAGAGTTTGACTGGCTAAATATAAAAAATCTGTTTTTCTTTGGGGACTTGGCGTGCCACGGGAGAGGAGCCACCCAGAAGCAGAGCCCCAGTCTTGGCAAGGACGAGGGGGAGGGAGGTGGAGGAGGAGGAGGGGGACCTTCGCTTAGACGGCTCCCGGACTTGCGAACGTCATATGGTGGGGAACAGGAGTGACGGACCGCTCCGTGAACGCGGCCATCTGGTTTGGGCTGGAGCAGATTTCAGCTACGTTCTGGGGGCAAAATAACCCGGCGCTTCCAATATGCGGGGGAAAGCGAACAGTGAGGAGCACGGCCAACACTTCAGGAGTTCAAAAAAATAAATAAAATAAAATAGGACAGAAAAAAAAGGGACATGGTGGTGGTGGGCGGCTGGAATAAGGAACTGGCTTGTGTCATCAGAGGCTGTTTTCCAAACGGCGAGCGCGGCGAAGGTGTCGTGTTGCTTATTCACCGGGAACAATGAGTCAATCAGCACAGCCAGACTGCAGGGCCCACTTCAGCTTTATTCAATTACTGCTTCTCAGGCTGAGGATGTTGAGCTGAGAAGTCTCCGGGGAGGACTGTGCTTCGATGTTAAACCGATGCTCAGTGCACACACACGACTGCAGCGAGCAGTCTGAGGTGGGCTTCTGAGGTAGAGCTACTCGATCACATACGTGAAAACACCACTGTGGTTATTTCAGGTCAACTTTAAAACATCTTGAATTTAAGCTTCACCATAATTCAGTTCGCGTCAACCGTGTCCTCCCTTTCAGCGGTGTTGTACTGCCAGCTATTAGGATTATCATCAATTAATTTTATATTACCAGTGAGGGGGCGTAAGACAGTAGAAAACAATGCCAAAAATGTTTTTCCTCTTGTGTGCACTCGCACTACAATCAGCTGACTCAAGGAGGAGGTGGTCTGCACTCATTTCACTTATAATTACTTTGATTTTTATTGCCGTAAAGGGCAGGAAAATGAGTCCAAACTACTACAGGTAACGCAACACAGGCCAAGCATCTGCACAGGCAGCACTAGCACATAAAGCTAGTGAAGTACCAGATTAATGCTAAATGCTGACCCCAGCAAAGCATCCAGAGCCTGATCTGCCTCAGGTAACAGGAGCAGGTACGAGCAATCAGTGTAGTTTCTGTAAAATCATTTAAGTCTTCTTTGACCTGGTTGCCCATCTTTGCGTTCATATTTAGGCACTAATGAAAGATCTTGTGTGTCCTTGTGAGGATAGGTAGTCGTTCATAATTGGTTATTGTGTGAATATGCACATCTGAAACATGTGGCAGAGTAATGTAACCAATTATTTTCTCCAGTGAGTAACAAAGTAACCTTTTGAAGAACAACTAAAGTGCAACCTAACAAAGCTTTCACAGCTTCACTCTCAGGGCCCATTTCCACCCCTGTGAATGGCAGCACACACCAAGAGTGACATCAGAGCTGCAGGAGTGCCTCTCCAACTGAGCCACACTTCTTTATTTTTGTAATGTGGTGTGACTGGTTCTCCTCCTAAACCAGCACTCATGCAGAGGTTTGGTGAGAGTGGCGATTGCAACGAGTCTCGTGGTGATGTCACCACTGACGTGCAACACAACCAATATGTCCATAAACAAGGCATCATTCTAACTTTCATGATCCTTCTGCCTTCTTACGGTCTTTCCAGCTTTCCCCAACACCTTACATGTCATGACCCGTGATGGCCTGGTGACCTCTCAGTTCCTCATCATAACTCTGAATATGATAAGAAAATAGGCAGAGGGACTAATTAGACCAGTGGCTCCCCAATGGTATGACCCGATCGACAGCCAAGTTTGCATCAGGGTTTTGTGTTACCCAAACATTACTGTAACTGCACGAAATGTCAGGAGAAACTACTGCAAAAGCTACCGGAGCTACAGCTTCAACTGGATCAGACAGACTTCATCTCAAGTGGATCGTGCAGTTGGGTGCATTTAATTAACTCCAACATGGTGCTAAACGCATTAAAGAGG
Source organism: Rhamphochromis sp. 'chilingali' (assembly GCF_963969265.1). Classification (NCBI taxonomy): domain Eukaryota; kingdom Metazoa; phylum Chordata; class Actinopteri; order Cichliformes; family Cichlidae; genus Rhamphochromis; species Rhamphochromis sp. 'chilingali'. The sequence continues at coordinate 35,742,486 of NC_137937.1, forward strand.
CATTTAGGGACTGGGTATCTCTTCTGAGAGAAACGGTAAAAGAGCACAGGATGTGACCCAGACGGAGGAAGAATGTTTGACTGTGAGAAAGTTTCTGATAAGGAGATGGACTCGGAGCTGTCACCGACATTGTTCCAGATAATATAAAGCCTGTTTTCTGCAGACATGAATGCAGATGTGGTTTGTAAACTTCTGAATTCAGTCCGATCATCCAGGTATGTGAGCGGAAACATTTTTTTTTTTAACCCTACAAAAACACTTACACATCTATTTTATGCTGAACCAACATCACTTCTGCCTGGTAAAATAAAATACTAAAAAAAAAATACATGTAATTATCATTTCTGAAGGCAAAACTATAAAAAGACTGGACAAAATGAAGGTTAGGCTTCCAGCAGCCTGACTCTTTCTTGAGACTGAAGAAGGCTCATGAGAGCAGCACATAAAAGGCTGAAGTGATGAGTACAAGGACACAGGATTTAAGACAGAGAAGCAGTCTGCCTGCTCTGCCTGTCCTCCGCCACTTTGAACTCGACTCACGAGGGTAAATAATAAGCAGTTTACAATACAAGCGAAGCACAGCATTGCTGAGTCACAGAGGACTGCAGGGCAGCTTCTCACATTTAGCACTTTTTAAAGGATTTAAACGGATTCAGCTCCAGAGGGCGACGTGGTGCTCAGCGTTAAGAGATAAGGATTCAGAGTGAATAATGTGGCGAGGATGTTTACCTCTGACCTTGCTTATGAATTTAAAGCCGATTAGTTTTTATGTCTTTGATCTTTTTTGCTTTTTGTTTGGAAAAATGTGCTGGCAGCAGTAAACTGTGACGCAGCATCTTTTGTAAAGTCGCATCAGAAAAGTCAGAGTAAAAGATAGTGCTGAGCCGAGTAAGTCTGGGTCACACGGAGACCTGTTTCTGGAAAGAGTGAGCTTAAATCCATCACAACAGCAAAACCTCGAGGGATGAGGAGATGGGCAACGTGCACGAGCTTTTTACTGCTCTAATGCAACAGGGTTAGAAAGGCAACAACAGCGTGGTTTTAGATAAAACCACAGCAGAGGAATAGCTTTGCATGAGCTAATGAATAACACTAGGCACTGAGTGCAAACTCAGGACATCTTACTCTTCCTATTTTGAAAGACCGCGTGTAGCCCACGATGTTTCTACCAGCATGAGGACGTTCAGCTTCGCATTTTCCTGATAGAGCTTCATCTCTGCAAGTTCAACAGTTTGTCTGCATAACAAAGAAATGCTAATATGGTAGTAAAAGTATTCAAACAGGAAGGTTTCTGGCCTTGGATGTTATGTGGCCATGGCAAAGATCTTCATCATTAGAAAGGAAAAAAACCCCGTTGTTGTATCCATTTCCTCTAGTTTACCTCTACTGCCCTCTGAATGTTAGATAGAAAGCACTTTAGTAGAAAAGGGCTAATAACAAGTGCTTGTGTGTGTGAAAGAGGCAAACTTGTATAAAGTGCTTTGAGTACTTGGAGTATGAAAATGCTATCTAAGAACCAGTCCGTGTACCATCCCTGGTTATGTAATCTGCAAGTTTAAACACGTGACTCTCGCATTGTTACGTCGCTTACTGCCAGTTTTATGTCTCGTCCAGTCCAGAAAAAACAAAAATCTACATACAGGCCCAGAGCACTGGAACTCCAAATAACTGCCCTCAGAATAATCCACAGTCTCTGATCATATTTCAGTATCACTGTTCAGCGTGGATGACTAACAGCCTACGTAAAGCAATGTGCCAGAAACCTGGACGTTACTTTCTATCAACATGGAAACTTCAACCAGTATGTCAAAAGGCTAGTACAGTCTTGTTATGTGCAGATTACAAATACTTCCAAACAATGAACCTGTCTATAGTTTGGAGTCTGCAGATGGTACAAAACATAGCAACAAGGCTTCTCGACAACACTCGGCGCAGTGAATCAATCAGTGAATCTATTATCAAGATGGCGCCGAGTATGGCAGCCTTGTCGCGAGCTCCCCCAAGCAACAGCTTTTTTCTGTGTTTAATTTTACTTTTCCTTCATTTTTTCGCGAGTAGCACATGTCTCCTTGTGTACGACCGACAAACCTTACTGGACATAAAAGACGGTCTTTCTTATAACTTTCCGGAGTTCAAGTTTTGCAACACGGACGCTCCGTTTGCAGACCCCCCATTCATCTCACCTGAGACGTCTTTGTTCTCTGGCCCTGGAGGCCGCAAACGCCGACGCAGAGGGAGAAGATCTTGCGTTCTGGTTCGACTGAGACGGCGCACTTACAGACCACCGTTACCCAGTTTATTACTGGCTAATATGCAGTCTCTGGAGAACAAGCTGTGTGAGCTTCGGGCACGGATCTCATTCCAGCGAGAGATGCGGGACTGCTGCGTGATCTGCCTCACAGAAACCTGGCTATCGGACAAAGTACCGGACTCCGCAATACAACTGCCGGGGTTCTCCGTGCACCGCGCGGACAGGTCACAGGATCTTACTGGGAAAAGCAGAGGCGGTGGTGTGTGTTTCATGATCAACAACAGCTGGTGTGATTATGCGAACGTGCACCCGGTCAAATCCTTCTGCTCACCGGACCTGGAGTACCTGATGATTAAGTGCCGGCCATTCTGGCTACCGAGGGAATTTACAGCAGTGATTATTACGGCTGTTTACATTCCCCCACAAGCCGACACTGACCGTGCACTCAGGGAACTGTACAGCGCGATCAGCAGCGAGGAAACCGCACACCCAGAGGCAGCGTTTATCACAGCCGGAGACTTTAATAAGGGAAACCTGAAGAAAGTCTCACCCAAACTCCACCAACACATCCATTTTAACACTCGTGGAGATCGGCTACTCGACCACTGCTACACCTCTTTCCGGGATGCGTACAAAGCCCTCCCCCGCGCCCCATTCGGCCAATCAGATCACCGCTCCATCCTGCTCCTGCCCGCCTACAGGCAGAAGCTGAAACAGGAAGCTCCAACCCGGAGGGCGGTGCACTGTTGGACGGACCAATCGGAGTCTGCGCTGCGGGACTGTTTTGATCACGCGGACTGGGAAATGTTTCACGTGGCCGCCAGAGACATTGATGAATACACAGACTCAGTCTGCGGATTTATCAGGAAATGCGTGGAAGATGTCGTCCCATCCAGAACAGTTAAATCCTTCCCAAATCAAAAACCCTGGATTAACGGAGATGTTCGCGCGGCACTGGCGGCACGGAGCACCGCCTTTGCCTCCGCGAACACATCGGACTACAAACACGCACATTACCAACTCCGGAAGACGATCAAAGCAGCCAAACGTGAGTACAGGGACAGGGTGGAGCAACAGTTTGACAACCCTCGGAGTATGTGGCAGGGACTAAACACGATCACAGACTTTAGAGGGAAAACCAGCACACCGCAGACCACGGCCTCTCTGTGTGAGGATCTAAACGTATTCTACGCTAGATTCGACACAGCGAACACCATGAGACCGGACAGTGTGCGCACCGCGGATGACGTCAGTGCGCACACTGTGTCTGAGGAGGATGTGCGGAGGTGCTTCAGGAAGGTGAACGCACGCAAAGCTACTGGTCCGGACGGGATTCCCGGCCGCGTCCTCAGGTCATGCGCGGCTCAGCTGGCTGGAGTGTTCACACACATCTTCAACCTTTCCCTCTCTCTGTCTGTAGTCCCAGCCTGCTTCAAAATGGCCACCATCGTCCCTGTACCCAAATCCTCCACCATCTCCTCATTGAACGACTGGCGACCTGTAGCCCTGACCCCCATCGTAAGCAAATGCTTCGAGAAGCTGGTCAGGGACTTCATCTGCTCTGCACTACCCGACTCACTGGACCCTCTACAGTTTGCATACCGCCACAACAGGTCCACTGATGATGCCATAGCCCTGACACTACACACTGCCCTGTCACACCTGGAGAAGAGAGACACGTATGTGAGGATGCTGTTTGTAGATTACAGCTCAGCATTCAATACCATCGTTCCCTCGAAGCTGGACAGGAAACTGCAGGATCTAGGACTGAGCAGCTCCCTCTGCAGCTGGATCCTTAGCTTCCTGTCTGACAGACGCCAGGTGGTCAGACTGGGCAGCATCACCTCATCCCCCGTCACACTGAACACTGGTGCTCCACAGGGGTGTGTACTGAGCCCTCTCCTGTACTCACTCTACACCTACGACTGCACGGCCACTAACAGCTCCAACATCATTGTGAAGTTTGCGGACGACACTACAGTGGTGGGTCTTATCACCAACGGTGATGAGACGGCTTACAGGGAGGAGGTCAGCGCCCTGACCCACTGGTGTCAAGACAACCATCTCACCCTCAACGTCGCAAAGACAAAGGAGTTGATAGTGGACTTCCGGAGGTGCAGAGAAGTACACACCCCCATCACCATCAACGGCGCTGCTGTGGAGAGAGTGAGCAGCTTCCGGTTCCTTGGCGTACACCTGGCTGAGGATCTTACGTGGTCAGTACACATAAACAAAACAGTGAAGAAGGCGCAGCAGCGCCTCTTCTTTCTCAGGAGACTGAAAAGATTCGGCATGAGCCCCCGCATCCTCAGGACCTTCTATCACTGTGCCATTGAGAGCATCCTCACTGGATGCATCACCACCTGGTATGGCAACAGCACCACCTACAACTGCAAAGCTCTCCAGCGAGTAGTGCGGTGCTCTGAACGGATAATTGGAGGTGAGCTTCCCTCCCTCCAAGACATCTACAGGAAGCGCTGCCTGAGGAAAGCGGGGAGGATCATCAAGGACTCCAGTCACCCCAGCCATAAACTGTTCAGACTACTTCCATCAGGAAGGAGGTTCTGCAGCATCCGGTCCTGAACCAGCAGACTGAGAGACAGCTTTTTCCATCAGGCCATCAGACTGCTGAACACGTCATAGACACCTCAGCTTCACTACTGGAACTTTAACATTATGCACTACATACTGTACAGTAATGCCACTGTTTTGCACATGTCTCACTCTGTATATTTTATTTTATTTATTTTAAATATTCTACTTATTGTTTACTCTATTTAATTTGTAAAATATGTGTACACACACACACACACACACACACACACACACACACACACACACACACACACACACACACACACGTAGAAAAATATTTAGTATACACATCCAGAAATGCATATAATATTATATATTGTACATATATTTATTAGTTTCAGATGTAGCCATTCTTGTATTTTGCTTGTTTACATTATTGTATTTTGCACAACTCTGTTGCTTGTGAAGCTCGCACACAAGAATTTCACTCACATGTGCTGTACCAATGTACCTGCACATGTGATGTGACAATAAAAGTGATTTGATTTGAAATCGTCACTTTTAAACTCCGTCTAAGAGAGAGCAGTTTATATGAAAGGCTTCAGGTGAGCTTACGTTATTACAGTAGAAGGTGTAGAAGACTCCGGGGACGTAGCAGCCCAGGATGCCGATGGAAACACCGGCGTAATCCAGCGCCATCCAGCGGCGGCTGGTCTTCTCTGAGCGATGGCAGCAGAACAGGTGGTAACCCACCGAGCACAGCATACACAGCTGAGGACAGCAAAACACACAGTCGGGCATTGCAAAGAAGCTCGGCACAGAATGGATTTACGCTAGATTCAAATTTATTTAATAATGAAAATAACTTTATTTATAAAACACGTTTACGTCCACAGACCAAGAAGAAAAAGCAGGACACGAGCTTCTAACAGAAAGCGGGACACTGAGGTCAAAACAAGACAGCTAAATACGTTTTGAGATGCAACAAAAACACAAACTGGCAATATAATTAATGAATACCAATAATGTCAAGCCCCAGACATATTTATTATATAAAATAAATTAATACTTGAATCTTAAATCTAACTGTTTAAAAGAAATAAAAGAACTTTTCCACACCAGGTTTGAGAGTAAGCAATAAACGTGGTGTTTTAATCACACTAGTGATTATGATGTTGAACATAATACTTGGTGTTATGACATGTAACCACATTGAAAAGGTAAAAAGTTCACATTGTGTCAAACTACAATCGCTATCCCGCCCGTCAGTAACTGCACTAACCCTGCTCTTTATTTTCTGAATCCACTGAAACAATGGAAAAAGCTCAACTCTGGGCTCACCTACTTGTACAGGCATGTCTGGATAGTTTAAGGGCTACATTTATAGGTGATGATGAGTGTACAAAGTGATCCAACAGGTTCATTAACACCTGGAATAGCCAAATCTAGAGAGGCCTATATTTGCCTTCTTCAATACTCAAATATACTGAGATTTATTAGTGCATGAGCAGTGTAATTGCCAACTTCAATCTAACCACAGCTCAGGAGAACTGAAATATCTCTGATGAGTTTATTCTATATAAAAGCAATGTGAGATGATGTCTAAGCAGAAGACAATAGCAGCATTGTACCTGAAAGCAGAAGAGTCCAATGGAGTAGATGACATAATCCTCTCTGGAGGCGCCAACAGCCGGCAGCACCGAGGCCATGTTGTACACCCCAAGACAGAAGAAGAGGAGGAAGCCCAGGAGATGGCTCCAGATGTTCACCGTCTCATTGGACAGGATGAAGAGGCTGCAAAGGTCATTTACAAGCTTTAAAATAGTCACACAGTCAGTTCCCTCTAAAGAAAACCAGAGGTATGAACCAAAACTCTGAACAATTATACACCCCGACATAAATGTCTGACAAGCATCTATTACCTCCCAATCAATAAACAGTCTGGATTCACCGTTTCCATTAACCACTGAAACTAGAACTAGAGAGCAACACGAGTTGCCCAACTCCCTTAAAATCTTTATTGGCATTGACCCTACAACAAATGTCAGGAAGCAAAATCAATCAGCCTCTGCAGCGAGGCGTGGGAATCACAGAGTACCATTACAGCACGTTACACCAAGACACAATGACATCATCATACAGCAGCTCCACAACAATCAAATCTGTAATGTGACCTGTTCAGAATCTTTTTATCTTCCTTATAGTCGGCTTTAAATATTAATATAATGGAATGCATCATAGTTTCAACAGCTGACATAAAAAAGAGAAAAACACTGGCAGTCTGCATGTTTAACCTGCTTTCACTGAAGAAAGCTTCAAAAGCTGAATTGTGGAACACTTTCAAGGCTCATATCAACATGTGGGATAGGTTAAGTCTCCTCTTTTACTTGGCTCTTCTTCTAACTGTGATTCCTAGTGCGCAAGTAATTTTCTGAGGTGTTCAAAAAGTAGGCACTGCTTGACTTTAGTGGAGTGACTGTGTTGTGGTGTTGAAGATGAAAATTCTGATTTCAGGTTAAAGGGTCCTTCTCACCTTTTGATGCACAGCCTGGAGGGCAAGTATGCCCTGTATCCATCTGTGATGTAGGGGTTCTCCCTCAGAAACGGGGGGATCTGCTCGTATGTGTACAGCCTGATACCTCTGGGCACCAGTACAGGCCAGTACTGATAACTTCCCAGCTCGATGTAGTGTGCAGTCTGAGAGCTCTTCTGTGGTTTCTGAGGCATGTCTGAGCCAGCAGGGTCTGGTTTAATCTGACCCGAACCTGAAACCAGCAAGTCAGATCAAGATCAGATTCAATAGAGGCAGAACTCTTTTAATAAAACATAGCATTAAGCGATATTTGTTTTGTTGTCCGGGCATCTGAGTTTGTAATTCGAGTGGAGAAGAAATCAAAGTGGTCTGTGTAGGAGCTGAACGAGTAAAGAAGACAGCAAAACATCAAGTGAAAGCTGATTCTCCTACATCTGTGTGGAGCTATTATCAGAAGCTATCATTACTTGCACCCACTGGCTTGTCTTCCATGTAATCTCATGTTACCGAAGCTAACTTTCCAGATTATCCGTTACGTTCTACCAAACTCCGTTCACTAATGTGGCGATTTTAGGTGCTTAAGTGCTAACAAACATTTATACAAATCACGGTCCAAGCTTAGATCCAAGCTCGCGACCATGTTCCAAATTATCAATAAAGTTTGTATATTTATACAAGATTCCATTTACAGTCAAATTCTGCCAATAAACTGTGTTGTAGCGTTAATTTTACAGCTAATGTAACACTGTAGAAGTCTGTGGCGAGCACGGTATCACCAAATACAAAATTAGATTTTTTTAAACACAGCGTACTTCCTTGATACATTCTTTACGAGCCGATTGTACCTGAAAAACCACCTGAACAAAACCAAAGGTAAAATTATGCTTTTGATGTAGAGTATGCCGTAGTTAACCAAGACGACGTTAAAATAGCGACATTTCCAAAGCGGTCTGGTAACTAGTGGCTAATTATAGCGTGGCTCTTATAGGGCTAAGCTAACAACAATGAGCTATAAAAAAGGGGGAAAGATATATTAACAAAAAAACTCACCTTTTAATTTGGCATATTTGCAGTTTGTGCCATTCTGGGGCTTATAATATGTACTACGCATTTGTAAACACGTGTTGATATTAACTTTAAAAAAAACAAACAAACACAACGCGTAATATTTCTGAAGTTTTAGCTACAACATCTTCCGAATCACACAGACGTCATCACTAATGGACCCTTCCAACGTGGCCAACGTCTGCCTGAGTTAAAATAAATAAATAACGCAGTATTTACTATTATCGCTAATATCCTTAGAAGATTCTTTATTTAATAATTTAAATAACCTTTGTTTTTCTGCATTAATGAGCTCTCTCAAAATCCCATATGGGACTCTATTCACGTGAAAGCTTCATTTCATGAGTAATAATAGTTCTTACCGTAAATATAAACGGCTTTGTTTTCGGTTTGGGTTTTAGGAATCGTGTCTAGCACCCTTAATGGATTTTACCTGGTTCAACTGATCCCGGAGATGCACCGTGCCACCCATAATTACTCAGGGACGCCAGTCTCTGATGATGATTCAATCCTAAACCGCAATAAACACGTATTGGAGAATTATTTGTCTCACTAATCAGTTTCATTTATGTTGATGGTGATTGCTGATGGATAGTATTACATGACATTCAGATATGTAATCACCTCAGATTTCATTGTTATGATAAAGAAAATATTCACAATATGGTTATCTTTGAAATTTTAAAACAGTGGGGAAAAATCAGTTTACTGAAACAAAGAGAAATATTTTTAAACGTAAGAATATATTCAGAGCAACAACCTAAATTAATAAGAAGAACATTTTTTAAATATTCAAATGCACATTGTGTGGTTTTTCATATTTACTTTACTCAGAAGAAAAATGGGACATCATATGAGGGGAGATGCAGCAAAAAGTCCCAGCAAAACTCAAACCAAACAGACTGAGATCACTCTTATTTTAACCCTTTAATAAACCAGACTGCAATCTGTGCTTAATGAAGTACATTTTGAGAGGTACTGCAAGGAGTTCAACTTGACCCAGGCCATCTTTACAGCTGCAGAATTCATAGAGTTCAGTTTCTTTGAGTACCTTGTCTTTGTCTTTATACCATTTCTGTCCGGCCACCCTGGAACCATGCAAAGAACCTGTAAATGCTGAAAGTCTCCTCAAGAACTGGACTTCAGGTCCAGAATCGCTGGGCTCCTATGAAGCTGTAGCCCACAAATGTAAATTTCATGAGGCAAACATTTCCTTGTTACAATTTTGATAGAAGTGATTTAAACAACAGACTTCTACAACAATAGAGTTCCATTTTTAGATTTTCTTTTCTTTTTTTTGCGATTTTTCTGTTGTGTTAAACTACACTTCAAACATCCAGTTATCATTTGGAAACAATCATTATTGAGTAAATTATTATAAGTAATTATTTAACTCCATACACTTTTATGTCCTAGCAGCCCGTCTCTGGGATTAAAAGGAATTAATAAACTTATGTTAACCTTTATTTATGCAGGTAGTTCCACTGAGAGCCAATGTCTCGTTTGAGAGACTTGCTCATAAAGATAAAACTTTTAAAGGGACCTTTTACTAGTTTTACCCATGCAGTATTTTTTTTTTTTGTTAAATGGAGCACAACTTGGCCTGAGTGTGCAGCCAAACAATGTCTTCTGTCTGAATCTACAGGCTTCTGCAAGGTCACATGACTGCTAACAGTGATGCCGGAGCACGCAGGTGGAGCACGTGTTAAATGTTGTTCAGTGCATCTCAGTCTCCTCGCTGTCCTCCCGCTTCACTGCGAGACCGTGTTACATCCTCCTGTCGCTAACTGTCATCGGGAATCCTCATCAGAGCCGGCGCTCTCTGCAGACCTCTCAGGTGTGAGAGATGTTGGAGGTTTCCCTCAGGAATGAAGTCACACTCATTCCTCCCTCTGCTGTTTACACCCCCTCTTTAATTGCTTCATTCTCAAGTGGAAGTGTGTTCTTCATTATCACTTCTAATACACCTCTCAGCACATCCACTCTGGCAAAGTGTCAGCTGCCATGCCAAGTTAAGATAGTAACTCTGTGCATGCAAGGGCAAACAATAAGAATCTCCTGCTGCTGCTGCAGACGTTGCCTGAATTATTAATAAATTTTGCTGGCTTACAGTTGGCAGCGACTTCCTGCAAAAAGAAGTAGATAGGAAGAATTTAAACAAGAGAACTTACAGAGGAGGATGCACAAGATGCCTTTTACTTCTACTGTCTTTTATCTGCTGCAGAGCATTTAAACATGCTGACTTCAGTTGTGTAGCAAATAATGAAAAGGCAAAGATAAATGGATTTTTAAGGCCATGAAATAATTTTACCAAAGTATCTGATAGTACAATACGAGAGAATTAGGGAATGGCCACTGGGAAGAAAAAAAAAAGTGGAGTTTACCTCAAAATTTTTACTTCTTGTCGGAAACAAGATAGAATTTCAAAATGAAACTAAGCATTCTGATGAGACTTAGAATTATGGACTTTCCCTCAAACTTCCCTCAGACGTCTGAGGCAAAAATCAGCATTCTGATGAGACAGTAAGAATTGTAAGAGGCAAAATTCCGACAAGAAAGTGAAAATTCTGAGATAAAGTCCAAACTTCTAGGAACCTAAGAATTTTAAGATGGAATTCAGAATTGTGAAGTAAAAGCTAGAAGTCTAAATTCTGACTCAGTCAATCTCAGGTTACTACGGAAGTGGCCCTAATCCTCTTCCATAGTAAACAGATCATAAATTAGAAAGGTTCATTTTTAAATAAATATTTCTGCTTTCTGCCTTCATTTTATATTTTTGCCAGAGTTACAGAGAATAAAAAAGTGATATATCTTTTGAAAAATGTAGTAAACCTGCATTCTGTCTACTAACGTCTGAGGGAAGACTCCTTTGGTTTAAAAAACATCGGACTGTATACAGGTCTACGGCGAAAAGATCCATCTGCTCACTTTGCCTGTGATCTCAGTAAACAATGAGTTTATGATCTCAGTTTCCAAGTTCAAGTGTTTTTAAATACGCCATAATGTTAATTCTGCAAACGACGTCTCATTAATCATAAAATACACGTAAAGCAGGCTGTGTTGTACAGTGTGGCTACTTTTTGATTAACAAGTAACAACCATGAGTGTGCAGTGTCCTCCATTTCTCAGTTGCTCACTCAAACTTCAAAACCGGACAAACACAGCTGTGGCTATTTCCATCTTTTGCATATGGTGTGTAACATGCGACAAAGTGAAAAAGAAACGATTAAATCTGTGATACCAGCAAGCTGTCAGGAAGAAAGTCAGTAGAGAGACATTTAGTCCTGACCTGGAAAAATGCAGAGTGGAAAAATGCGACTGGACTTGTTTAAGTTTCTTGTAAACTCTCCTACAAGAGCCTTGTTTACTTATAAAACCAAATGAGAAGAGTTGCAGGCATTTGGTTTTCTAACCTCACAGACGAGTGAGGGGACAGAGGACTGGCAGACTGACAGATGTATTGGGGCTGCATTTGCTGTGATGCAGATGCTGCACCAGTCCATCGTGGTAAAAAGAGAGCTATGGAAAAGCCTCCTATGATACCCTCACCTATGATAACAGGCTTTGGGTAGTGACTGAAAAAATTAAATTATGGATACCAGTGATGGAAATGATCCTTCTCTGAAGGGTGGCTATAGCCTCTCCCTTAAAGAAGATCAGTTGTTCCAGAGGAGCTTGAGAGTAGAGCTGCTACTCCACATCGAAAGGAGCCAGTTGAGGTGATTTGAGGCTCCCGAGCGCCTCCTGGGTGAGGTGTTTCAGGCCTGTCCTACAGGGAGGACGGCCCGAGGTAGACCCACAACACGCTGGAGAGATTATGTCTCTCGGCTGGCCTGGGGACACCTCGTTATTTCCCCAGATAACCTTTGAGAAGTGGCTGGGAAGAATCGTTCAACATTCCTGCACTAACAAACAAAGTAAAGGCCACTCCTTTATCTTTATGCAGCAACAGATAAGTTACCTTAACTTAGAGTTGAGGTGGAGAATCAGAGCTCAGAGTTCATGATGGCTGAACTTCTCCACCTTAGCTTGCTGTGTCTATCGCAGAAGGAAAGTGTGCAGCAGATTTTCACAGTGTCTAAGTTCCCAGAAATTTGAGGGAACACACAGCTTCTCAGTCTATCTGCTCCGGTGCAATAAACAAAGTTTGTGAACTTGTTACAAAAACCGTGCCGTATTTGGTGCCACTTCCTGTAGTTCAAGCTGTAATCTGCTCCAAGAGTGTTAAGAAACAGTTGACCTAAGACTTAAAACTGTGTTTAATTAACACACACACACACACACACACACACACACACACACACACACACACACACACACACACACACACACTTTTTTTTAAAAGTAATCAGTCTTCTTTGGTAGGGACTCATGAACTGCTTCCACTTGTAAAACAGCGAATCCATTACAGTCATTCGTTGCCTCCAACCTTATTAACTCCTTCTATTTATGTTGGCATATTTTTCTCACAGGCTTTCATTCACCAGCATCACATCCATGCCTTTTTCAGCTCTGTTTTTACATGTTTTTCTTACTTAAAGTTAATTCAACAGCTGAGCTGTAGAAACACTTATTCCACAAACAAATATCTTCCTCTATGACACCACTGAAAACACTGACCTGGTCCTCTTTTTCCAAACAATAATTTCTTCCTGTTGGTGCATTTGCATCACAAAAATAACGTGTTTGGGTTGTACCACATCCCTGCACCTGAGACAGTTGCCATCACATAGCAGAGTGAAGAAAATTGCTATCACTGATTTAGATGATATCACCCAAAACACGATTTATTAATGTGTTGCTGCGCAGTTTGATCCTGAGCTCAAGCACCACACTGAAATCAAGTTTCTGTCTTTTTTGTTTGTTTGCTTAGTTTGTTTAGTAATGATCTTGTGCAGAATTTAGCTTTCACCAGCAGGGGGCAGCATATTACCCATGGGTATTGCGATTGTCCCTTGACCTACTTTTATTAATTTTTTATCTATTTACTCTTTTTTGTGCTTAGATCTGAGAAATTGTTATATATATGGAACTATATGGAATCTTTGAACTTTGTTGGATTTCTTGACTTACCTACAGAGCTTTGAAATTTGCATACCTTATAAGTTAAGTGGGGTCTCCATATTAAGTTCTTCCTTTTGAGCTCGGGGTCTCACGGTCGGTTAAAGCTGGTTTCAGGGTGTGCTGCTGTTTACCTTTTAAATATCTCTTTGTAGATACCTCAGCTTCTCCATGAAGTGTTTTGCAGTCATCACTGTATAAAAGAACGTGCTCATAAATGAACTTAACGTTGACTCATTGTCTCGCCTTGTTGTACAAAAACATATTATAGAAAAGTGCAGCCCCACCAAGCTTTATTTGATATCTGTTCAACACACCATAAAGGTTCAGGACATAAAGACATTATGGTTGATTTTTTTTTTTTTTTTTTACATCTTGTGTTTAAATTAATTTTGGCAGGTTTAAAACCTTAAGCACAGGAATTTAAATTTAAAGTTGCTCTTAGCATGTTTAAGTAGCAGATTTCTACACTGTATGCCCTTCCTTACTCAGTCCCCAGACGGATTCTTATCTCCTCCCAGGATTTTTCACACATTAGGCAAACCAACGCACTATGGATCCACTAACACACAGGTACTACACAGTCATTTCCAATAACGACCGTTAAAGACCTGGGTATCCTCCTGGGACTTAGTCTCAGCTGAAACTACAGATAAAAATTGGCTTGGGTGAAGTACTGCTCTTTATTTGTCTCTTGCATCTGCACAATGTCCATCCAATTCACCTCCGCTTATCCTTTGCAGGATCACGGGGGGGCTGGAGCCTATGGAGCTGTCTTAGGGAGGGAGGCAGGGTACATCCTGGACAGGTCGCCAGTCCGTCACAGGGGTAACACACAGACACAGGCAACCATTCGCACTCACATTCACACCTATGGGCAATTTAGAGTTTTCCAATTAACCTATCCGCACTCACTGCATGTCTTTAGGACTGTGGGAGGAAGCCGGAGTACCCGGAGAGAAGGTTTCAAATTTAAATAATACTAATGTTCCAGGCAACGTTACCCACTGGAAGACACTCAATCATGACCAAATCCAGTGTTGCCATTATGTGAAACGTGTTTAAGGAATGCAGTAGAGTTTGGATGAGAACTCGGACCACAAGTGAATAAAAAAATCTGAACTACACAGAAAAACGAATGGCTCATCTGAAAAACACCTAAAAGATTTGTTCCTTTGGGACAGCACTATTTCACGGACGACTCCTCCTCTTCTCCTTCATCACCACCTTCTTTCTGACTCCTCACTGATTCACTGTGACAATCTGTTGTCCCGCACCCCCCCAACGTCTTTGTCTTTGATTTCTGCCCTCCATTTTTCTGTCAGTCTTAACGTGGAGAAATGTGCCTCGATGTAATTGTTCACTTAGGCGGCGTGCAATGGAACATGAAATTAAAGTGCTCCTATTTATACTCTGAATGTTTCTTATAAAAGCAGCAGATGATTTGTGTATGGGCTCTTTTATTAGTGTCAAAATATCACATTTGTAATGATTATCGCGCAGATCCTGCAAGCGTTTCGTGTTATGGCCGACGTGGGCTATTTTCTTTCATAAAGTGCTAACAGTGTGCGCTCCCTAAAATGAAATGTGCTATAAAATGGCACTGCATTACATCTTAATTGCGCCTGGCTACACTGCCTTGGCAAGTGAAAGTCTCTCCTTTTCCAAACAAGGCGCAGTTAGACAGGTTTAAATAGAGACAGACAGGCCCCCGGGCTACCAATGTCCTTTGGGATTGTCATGGTCATCAATGAAACGCGAGGCTACAGTGGAGCACTGCTGTCTGACTGTTGCACTGCATTTAATAGCAGATGTTGCATTATTCTTCTTCTCGCTGATGGTAAACCCTTCAGTTAAATTGACTATCAGTTACTGCACAGAGTAGAAATTAACACTGACACTGTTTTCCCACCACCTTCGTGTTTTTGCTTCCTCGGGCAGCTCTCTATCAAGTCTCCTTTGTGCATCTCACCTTCTACCGTTTTTTCTCCCGCGTGCCTCTGGGTTGCAAACATTCTTAATAAAACCCTCAAATCTAGAGGCTACAGTCTTAATTTTCCTCTCAAACCCCGGACACAAAGCTCACAGGCATCACAGGCATCACAGGCTTCGGCCCGCCAAATGTTAGCCCGCCTGCCATGCCAAGACTAGACAGGCCCTTTGCAAAGCTAACACGGCCTTGCGGCGGCTTGTGCTCGTCAGCGGCCGGCTGGTCTCATTGGCTTTATTTATAGTCGGCGCCACAAGACATCTGCTGGAGACGAGACTCTGTCCTCTGTGTCCACACAGCACTGCACAGAGGGAGCTTGTCAACGTTTTTTTCAAAGGCAAAGTGTTTGCGAGGACCCGGTCAGAGGAGGGGAGAGGCGGCCGCAGCCTCCTCTAATAGGATGGGTGTCCCCTCCGATTGCTTTCTCTGTGGCTCTGATTAACGAGACCGGAAGACAGAGGGAGGCTTCACAGTTTGTCGTGTCTCGTGTGTTAGCCGATGTTTACTCGATCTGAGAGCTGTTGTTTGTTTGGTGTCTTCAGTCTGGTCGTTGCTTGCCACTATTTTGGGACACTGACACTTGGATGCAGCTCGGCAGTCGTGTGATGCGGCCTCGCCTTTTCCTCATCTCCCATCCTCCTCCTCTTCCTCCCCCCCTCAGTGTCACACAGAGTTTCTTTTCCTCTCCCATTCTTCACATCGAGGACGTCGGGATCTCTCAGTCTGACCGTGCTTCAGGCCTTGACACAAAGCACCGGGGACAGCTCTTTGCTCTTCCCACAAAGTGGAGGGGGGTGAACTCAGACTGCCACAAAGGAGAGGAGTGTGAAAATAATCAGCTTGTGTGCTCCTGTATCGACCTTACAAAGGGAGGAACCTGCAGAGGAAACGATGTCAAAAATACCAATTTACATTAAGTTAAAAAACCAAAAACAAACCTTAAACGTAATAATAACGTGATTTCTTGTAGGGAATCCCTCAGCCTACACTGCTGCCAGGACAGCTATGTGTCTTTTTGATGTGGACGGATCAATAACGTCGCCATGTGGGAGGTGAAAAACGAGGAATTGTTCATCCTTAAAGCAAAGGTAAGCTCTACACAGTTAGGTTAAACTACCACACGTAAATCTTAAGTGTTGTTGACTTGGACATTTACAGTGTAGGGCCAGAAAAGGGAAAGGACCGCAGTAGTGTTTTACACGCCAGGTGGGCGTGTCCCAGTAGCTGTCGCTGTGAAGGGTGTGGATTGACGTTCGCTTTTAGCTTAGAGCAATTTATGCAGTTACTCAGTTATATTAAGTGATATTTAAAAAAAGACTTTCACTGACTTAAAAGTTATATGAATACCAAACATTTATAAATCACATTTAGAATAAAATACACATTATTTAAGTCAATAACTTAAAACTAATATTTTATTTTCAAGGTAAGCATCACAAAGTTCAAATGCAAATCTAAAAACACAACTTTTTAGCTCTTATTCGGAAGACATCATCAAGTCCACAGATGTCGAGCTCAGAGTAACAGTTCCAGAGTCTGGGTGAAAGTTGTGAGTAAAGGTAACACTTTTGTAATCTTTAGTGAAGTTTGGTCTGTACTCCACTGTGTTTAAATAACACTCAAACATAGCTAAACTTCACGTGTTCAGCCAGCTAAAGACAGACATCGTGTTAGCGTTTCAGTCCTCGGTTTAAGAAACACTAACTCTTTTTTAACAGTGTTGAACTTGTACAGTTGTAGTATGGCGATACTACGAAGGTTTAGCCACTATAACTTATCACTGATGTAGTTAAACAACTGCTTAGTGGCCCCTGGGGTGGATGAGATTCTGGGTGTCGTGGGGATGTCGTGGTTGACACGTTCCTGGACCGATGTGTGGAGGTCTGGGATGGTGCCCCTGGATCGGCAGACTGGAGCGATGGTTTAAGGAGGAACAATGCGAATGTCGTCCTGGTTGTGGAACACTGGAAAAGCTCTTCACCCCCTCGAGGATTATTCGAGGGTACGTGGGACTAAACACGACTAAAGGTGTGGAGCTCGTCCATTTGTTTTGATGTGGATAACTGAGCCAGTTCAGGTGGTTTGGGCATCTGGTCAGGCTGCCTCCTGGACACCATATAGGTGATATATTCTGGGCATGTCCGCCTGGGAGGAGGCCTCCCGACAGATGCAGGACTCGTTGAAAGAGATTACATCTCTTGGCGGACTTGGAAATGACTTGGTGTCCCACCGGAGAGGCTGGAAGGTGAGGGAAGTCTGGACTGCTGTCCCGATGACTTGCACCAGGAGAAGCGGTGGAATAGATTGATGGATGTTTACAGAATAAAGAGAATAAAAAACTATATTTCTGAATGCCTGATCTGTTGTTTCCTCTTTCAGTTGAGCTGTGACAACAAGTGTAAATTAGCTGCAGGGCTTATCCTGAAATATTTGCAGTGACGTCCCACAAAATGTTCATGTTGATTCATTTTTTTAATGTTCACATAAATTATCAAATAAGAAACTGGAAAAATTTAAAACGATCCGCTATTAGGCATGAAATATCACACAAAAACAAACAGCTTATGCACTTTTTGCTTGGAGGCCATATGTAGAGCCGTACATCACAAACTGAAAGAAGAAAAATAAATGTTGCATCGACAAATGTTCCAGCACTAATGTCTGAATATATCCTCATAGCATCTGGGCCACTGAGCTCTTTCTGGGAATGAAATGGCTTTGTTGCTTAGTCTCCTTGTACTTTTTTTTTTTTTTGGAAAGTTTCATCTGTATAACAATATTGAAAGGCATTAGTCTTAATCTCCGGCTTGCTTTTACGTTTTTTTTTTTTCAGTCTTAGAAGATACATCTGGTTCTTTGACTTGTAATTCCTGCCGGGATTCCAAAGAAACGCAAAAACAATTTTTTTACATCAGTGCAAGGATTAAGGAGGAGGGCAGGGTGGCTGTGTTAGGACACTTAGCTGCTGCTGGGGATGAGATTAATGCCCAACTTCTGTAATGTGTTGCACTTTTTTATGCAGCTGGACAAAAGTTGCCGTAATCCTTAATGGATCAGCATCGGTAAGCCCATCCTCATCACGCTGACAACCTGTTTAAGCTTTTTCCCACAAAGACTCTGTGTTCAGCATACTCTCTTATTTTATTTTCAGAACAATGCTAAAATAAGCCCTTTATTATCAAACGGAGTGAAGAGTGCAGCTACAGTTATCCTCTTTCTGCAGCGCTACAAGAGCCAAAGATTGGTTTTCCCGAGTTTTCCAAAGAAGATTTAGTTTTAAAACAACGTAGCTGTGTATTTTTCTTAAACCCAAAAAGCTTTTCATGATTGTTACATGTACTCATCAGATCATCAGCAGGCTTTTGCATGTTTGTTATTCTTCCTGTCGTGACGCCTGTTTTGTGTCACAGAAATTAAAAATGTTAAAAAGTATTTCTTAAAAACAAAAAACAATACTTTGGTCTAATTAGATTGTTATAAATGAGTCCAGATTAGAAGACAGGTGAAATCTCAGGTGGAGGTGTGGATATACTGTCAGCTAATGAAATGTCCACACTGGCTCAGAAGGGGATTAGAAAAAAAATCATCAATCAAGCACATTTTTGTTGGCCAAAATATGAAATTCACCTTTTCTATCACATTGAATAATTTTTAAGAGTCCAGAGCAAAATTTCAAGCAATACTTTTAAAAGACTTTTAATGAAAACTTCATCATGTCCAGTCTGATTTCAAATGAAGATGTTTACGCTCAAAATTTACATTTTTTTTAAAAATCTATGATTTATCTGAGGAAAAATCTCTTGGCTTTCAGACAATGCTGGAAAAAAATGATAAACCTGTTGTTTCATTAATTTGGAGTTGTTTCGTTAACATGTTCAAAGACATTTTTTTGTGGAGGGCAAATTTAAAAAAGCATCTTCGTCACCACATGCAGCACGCTCGGGTGCCATCACGTGACCTACAATCTGTATTGTGCATTGGTACTGAACTGTTAAATCAAGAGCGAAAGCACAAAACCTTCTATTTCATTACCCTTAACAAATATACACGTACGAGTCAAAAGGGTGGCGCCGACTACAGGTTAAAGTGTGAATAAAAATGTTGCACATCATGACGTGCCTCCTCAGACTGACCATCTTTCTATTCGAGCCTCTGTGGAAAGTGTATGTAGGCAGTCATGAGTGAATATTAAACAATTTACACATTTTTAGGACAGCTTATCAAAAAAACACAAGTTAAAGTCATAATTTGTGCAGTTATTTGCTGAATCCTTTACAAATTATCTATTATTGCTGAAAGAAAAAAGCTGATATTCTCTTTTAAGAAACAGCCCTACAAGGGTAAAGTGTCGCATTTTTTATCAGCTAAACACACACGAGAAAGTGTAGCAGTGACTTTGTAATACTTCTTATTTATTCCTGTTCTGTTGAAAAGAAAATTAAATGTGATATTTCCAAACATATGAATACAAATTTACTGTGATGAATAAACCGAGGCTATTGTCATTAAATATATCAAATCGTGTGCGTTCATTCCTCTAGAAATCATCTCGCACTCACTATACTGAAGCTTTACTAAAACAGGTGCTCTCTGTATATTAACTCCTGATTCTTTTTTTTTATTTTGTTGTAAAAAAATTTATAAATAAAAATAGCTGTGTGGTTTGACAGACAGCCATCAGGCTGCAGTGCAGTTTGCATCCTGCGGAGGTCACTCTGCACCTGCTGTGGACTTGAGCGCAGCAGAAGGCCACCCACCGAACACGAGCTGCCTCCAGATAAAACATTAAAACTGATGAATCTGATCCGTCTGCCAGCGAGGAGGAGACGCTTACTGTACAGTATGTGTCCACGCAGGATGTACTGATAAACATGATCATCATTAGAAGTCATTTATCAACAGAATTCTGCTCATTGGGTTCATTTCTTCACCTCCACAGATATACACGATATCATTTAAAACAGATTAAAATGAAAAACAAATGTGTTGTGAGCACAGAGATGTAATTTAGTCTACTTTTTAAACAAATTAATACACTTATTAATCAATATTTAAAGGTTTTCAGTTTCGGTGAAAGGGTTAACTGAAAAATAAAAACAAATGCATGCAAAAATTAAATGACAATGTGTCTTATTTTCTTTTTGCATCATCAGCACTGAGCACCTACGTTTTAAAGTAGTAATAAAAGCAGTTTTCTCCTTTTCTTTAAACTTTTTATCATCATTTTTATATTTTCTGCCCTTATTTTTGCTTTAATCTAACAGTGTGCCACTCTGCTTTGTGCTTTTGACTTATTCTAATAAAATAACACCGCAAGCGCACAAACACCGTCTATCTCAGCAAAATAAATGTCTGAATGGGCCGCTCGGTGACTCACGTGTCGTGAATTGCAGACTGAACCCAGTTGTTGTTACTTGCTGTTTCACTGTGTGGCTACAACAAAAGACTCACAGCTGCAGACCAATGAATCAGACACGAAACTGCACGCTGTAAACGACGCCTCCGTTTCTCCTTACGGCCTGCAGGTGGCGCTCTGGTATCTCTGTCTGGGTTCGCCATAGAGACATCAACTCCCTGCATCACCTTAAGTATATGAGACCCCCAAAACTGGCTCCTGGATCGAGCCGGTAATAAATAAGACACCAATTGGGGTCTGTTTCAACTGGAATAATTTATTAAAAGTTAGTGCATTAGAGCAGAGCAATAATTGAAGTTATGATGAAGGAAATGGAAGATTGGGACTCGTAGACGACAAGTAGTGGACGGACAGACGCACAAGCAGACTAATCTCATTTGATAAATAATTCGCAGTTGGATTACAGCAGATTGAGACTCGAGCCGAGCACTTCTTTAAAAACAAGATTTTTCTCGTGGGACTCTCGCTGGTGGCACGTTGCTCTGGGGGTCATCATTGTCATCATATGCAATCCACTATTAAGATGGATGCTGCCTGATCCCATCAACATAATGGGTTTCATGTCTCCTGGCGTTACGGGGGGGAGGGCGAGATGGCCGGTGGGACCAGAGAAGATCTCTGCACATCATTTCTTTTGTTTCTGCTCTCGTCTCTGCAGGCATCTCGACCCTGTGAGTCTACAGCACATGCTGCCACGCAGGGAAGATTACAGCTCATCTAAAAGCAAAATTAATACCTCAGAAGTTACGGATGCTCCCTCCTCACAGGCAGAGAGGAGAGGTTCTGGGTTTCCAGCCAGCGAGGCAGCCAGGACAGAAGAGAGAGACTTTGTTCACAGCAGCAGGGCTGCTCTGTCTGTATGATGGAGAGGAGAGAGAGGGAGACACATCGGGGGGCGGTGCACCTGCAGGACAGGTGATGCTGCATCACATACGTGCATGATTGTGTCCAGCCACTGGTACTATGTTGTTTTTTAATTTGCTCTTCATCCCAGGATAAAAAAAAAATATTTATATAAACAGAGTGTGAAAAAGTCCAGATGATAAAGAATGATGAGTATGTGAGCAGGTGGGGCATTTTGCTGTCATCCTTTAGGCCACTTTACAGGAAATGGTGATCAATGGTGGAAATCAATACAAAGTTGTTCTAAGTGATCGTTGTTATCAGAATAAACCTGCAGAAAACAAAGTCTACGAGCAGCTTCTTGTGTAACTTTTCACAGCCTCTGAGGAAGTCAGCTGAGCCTCAATCAAGGCGTTATCACGTGACCAGAATTCCAGGTCATGTGACACACAGCTCTGTATTTGTTGTTTTCATGTTGTACAAATGTAACGCCCTTCCTTCCACATACACGAAGTAAAAAGGTTTAAAAAGCAAAGAAGAGGGTGGAGAGGTCCGGCTGGCGAGTGACCACTGTGTCCCGCATGGAAATGATAGTTTTTACATCTTTAGTGTTTTCATTTGTCGTTTGGTCAGGTTTACACTCTGTCTGTTGAAATCAGGGGCGTCAAACATGCTTTTTTTTTTGCTGATGATGCAAAGACAACAGTAACTACAGAGGAATGAAAATGTCTGAAGAACAAGAAGTATTTTTCAAGCCTCCCTGCTGTGATCTGTACATTTACTGCAGACTCATTGAGCTCAAAGTTTTTAAACTGCACTTATTTTTCTTAAGAAGTCTCAAGATGTTTCTCTCTTTGTAAATCGATGGTTCATTTGTAAAGTTTATTGTGCATTTTTTTTATTTATAATGGTCACCAGGAGGTTATTATAAAGAATGCAGAAAGATGTCTGCGACCTCTGTATACGCGTTCATGATGATTTTATGGGCTCGGTTGCTTATTTTGTACTGAATGAACCTTTAAGTCAAGTTTTTAATTTTAGTAATTTCAAGTGCCAGAAAGGAGGATTATCCAGGTTACGGTCACTGGCTAACAACCTTTGAGTCGTAGCCAATGAGCATGCAGTTTCACAGTCGGGTCCGCCCCTCACTCATCATCTCGAGGTTCATAACCCCAAGATTTTGATGGCACAAACGCTCCAGTCTTCCAGGCTCATGAAAAATGAAGAACATTAGCCCTTTTTCGTCAGCTGTGATTGGACAGACATCTTCCTCCACTGGAAAATTAACTGTGTAGAAAATTCTTGTTTTGAGTTCATTCTGTGGCTGATTTATTTCGCCGTGTGTGCAAAGCGTTATTCAGGCGCCACCCGTCGCCCGCAGCTCCCTGCTCATCCAAACCTCATGGCGTGATTCACCTGAAGCAGACGATGGAGGGGGTGATGGTGGGGTCCGCTGGAGTGGGCAGGGCATGGAGGGGAGTGGGCGCCTCAAGGTCAAAAGCAGAGTGGCGAATTGGGGTGGAAGCGCACTAATGAGTTTTTCCGTTGTCTCCCTGCCCTGGACTGGTGACACCACCTCACTGTCCTGTCAATCACCCTCCTCCCACCCCTTCCCTGGCCTATCTTCTCCCCCTCCCCTCTTTCTTTTCCTCCCACCTTCACTGCAGACAGAAAAAAAAAACATGGCGAAAAAACTGTTTATTTCTCAACAGGCCTCTTAATCTATTTGGACTGGGCGTAATAGGACATTTGCATGGCAAGCACAGCGAGGTGTCAGCGATAACCACGGGGTTGTGACATCCCCCCCGAAATATGCTGAGCTTTCGCTAACCTCTCATCAAACACGTTGATCTTTATGGACTGTATCATATTGTGCCGTAATGTGCTTTATTGTCCACAGAATAAGCTTTTCTTAAAGGTAATTGGAAAACGGGAAATGGCCACTACCGGCGGACTTTTTAAATACATTATTCCTGAAATGTGGCTTGTGTAATGACCCTGTCGGTGTAAAACGTGAGATTTATCTTGGCAGCAGAAATTGATCCATTTCACCTTTGTCTAATGGAAATTTTTATCAAGGATTATCTGTTTATGTAAATGAGCGTGGCCCCTGGAACGGTGGGGATAAAAGGAAGTCTGGGGGGGGGGGAGCAGTTAATCTAGGGCCTCTTGACGTGTCAGTCTGGACATAATGCATACAGGACTCATCTCTGTGGGGGTGGTGTGTGTCTGTCCATGTGTGTTCCTCTACTTCCATCTCAGTGAGAACCAGGTTCACTTGTAGACAGAGAAAACATATTTTAAATGGGCCTCGCTTCTTTACATGGCAGTTTTAAAGTGAGGTCCAGGATGTAGGATTATCCATCAGAGACACAGATACCGCATTGATCTCTGCTGTTCACTCAAACAACATTGTAGATATTTTAAATATGAGGAGCCCCACCGTCTGCATTCAGGCAGATGTTCGTTCCAAACTGAAACTCATCAGGTGAACGAATCTGAGGACAGATCATACTGTCAGAAGTTTATGGAACGTTTTAAATTTTATTTATTGGTAAGAAACCATGTCATCTGCTTATATTGTGCGTTGTGACTTATTTCGTAGTGTTGCAGCAGACAGCTAGATGGTTGGTCATGTGACGTGACATTATGCCTAAACTTCAATAGCAGCAGCTGAGTACAGTCAGGACGTGGAGTTCAGGCTGTTTTTATTTATTTCAAACATTACTGAGTGTTTGAATCCCAATTAGGACACATTTTCCCAGATAAGATGGGCGGTACTGCAGCAGTCCCCACCCTTTTTTGCACCACAGACCGGTTTAATGTCAGACGATATTTTCACGGACCGGCCTTTAAGGTGTCGCGGATAAATACAACAAAAAAATGATACGATCGAGACAAAAACTGTGGTATTTTGTAAATATAATAATAAATTCACTGAGTAATTGTGTAACTTTATTAGCAGCGTCCTCCTGAACTGCGCCATCAACACAGAGTAACGTCCTCCTCTCTGCTCGCTATGGTAACGCATAAATATTTCTTTTAAAATAAGACACAAAACTACAACACGGGAAAAGACCCAGGGAAACAGAGTTAACGACAAAAACCCTGAAAACCATAAATTTCACACCCGAACTCTCGCGGCCCGGTACCAAACGACGGGGTTGGGGACCGCCGCTTTACAGAATAACAGCGTTTGAATTTGCCGGTTGGCTGGGGAAACCTCTCGCCTGACAGGATAGACTGCAATCCTTCGCAATACCGGTCGGATAAACAGCAGAGGTATGTGAAACTTCAAAGTCAAACCAACCAAACAAACCATCACTTCTTCACCACTGCTGGCACTTTAAAGTGTAAGATTACAGTTTGTCACATTTGCTGATGTTCTAGTTTAACCACCGTTTTATTGTTTCTGTGACTAAAGTAAAATATAATGTGGACGTTTTGTTTGCTTTGTTTACTTTTTAACTTTTAATTTGAACAGAAATTTACTGTTAAACATTAATTCAGCTTTATTAACACTAATCTGGGTTTTAACAAATCACTCAAGGAAATGTTTCATACCAGAAAATTAAAAGCCTGACAGGCAGAAATGGTAAAAATGAGTTTTGGGTATTTGGCACCAGAGATGGGCAGTAACGCGTTACTTGTAACGCGTTACTGTAATCGGATTACTTTTTTCAAGTAACGAGTAATGTAAGGGATTACTATTGCAAAAACGGTAATTAGATTACCTTTACTTTCCCGTAGGAACGCTGCGTTACTGCGTTACTAAAACCGTGAACTTTTTGCGAGAATGTCTCATGACAATGACGCAAGCGAGTGCGACGGCTATGGTAGCTCGTGTGTCAACAATAGAAAACATGGAGCGAGGGATAGAGTACGATCGTGCAGCATTTAATACTTGGAAATACCGACATTATTTTGAATTTGACTCTTTAAAAAGCGACAAAAACATAAGCGTACGTTGTACACTCTGCATCGGAAGAAAACTTCTTTCTACGTCGAAAAATTCCACTTCCAACCTGAGCAAGCACCTAGCACGCTGCCACAAGAATGTTAAATTGACAGAAAACCCCCAGGATCCCCTCACTGACGTGACCGCTGTGGCTACCACATCTACTTCCACCGGGCAAACCTCAGATGGACCCACTCCTGCTAAACAGGTTAAACTAGACGTAAGAGCGACAGGACTTAGTGCCGCTGAACTGAAGAAGCTTGTCGCTGCCTATATCGTCGAGGACATGTTGCCGATTTCCACTGTTGACTCTGAATCATTCCGACGCATCGTAGAAAAAATACCAACTAAAAGTGGTGTCAAGCTGCCCCAGAGAAAGTCATTTGTAGGATACCTTGAGAGAGAATATGACCAAATGAACTCTAACTTGAAGGCTACACTCGAAGAGGCAGAGTTTGTTTCCACCACTGCTGACATCTGGACGGTAAATAATAAAAGTTTTATGGGTGTAACAGTTCACTGGATTAATTCCACATTACAACACAACAAGGCCGCTCTAGCATGCAAGAGAATTAGAGGCAGCCATACCTATGATGTAATTGGAGCAGAGATTGAAGAAATCCATTCATCATATGGACTACAAGGCAAAGTTATTGCCACTGTAACGGATAATGCATCCAATTTTGCCAAAGCATTCAGAGTATGTCAGCCCTGTCATTTGGAGTCTGAATCTGAAAATGAAGAAGGTGATGACGAGGAACCGACCTTTACTGATGTCATAGAAGCTCTTTCAGCTGCATCTGGTGATGCACAGTTCAGCCTCCCTCCACACTACAGATGTGCATCGCACACAATTAACTTGATTTCAACAAGCGATGTTGACAAACATCTAAATTCCTGTGCAGACACCAAGGCTGTATATAGGAGTAGCATTGCAAAATGTTCTGCTCTTTGGACTAAAGCAAGTCGATCAACATTAGCCTCTGAACAGGTGGAGGAAGTCAGTCGGAGGAAACTAATGTTACCGACATCCACAAGGTGGAATTCCCTGTATGAGGCCATTTCTAGAATCATCACAATTCC
This sequence comes from Rhamphochromis sp. 'chilingali', assembly GCF_963969265.1. Lineage (NCBI taxonomy): Eukaryota > Metazoa > Chordata > Actinopteri > Cichliformes > Cichlidae > Rhamphochromis > Rhamphochromis sp. 'chilingali'. The sequence goes on from NC_137937.1 coordinate 35,769,221, forward strand.
CTTGAATGAACTTAATCCCCTGTGTGTAAAACTGGGAATCAAGTGCCTTAATGAAAGGGAGTACCAGTTCTTGAAAGAGTACTGTACTGTGATGAAGCCCCTGACAGTGGCTCTGGACATCTTACAAGGGGATGAGTGCACCTACGGGGCTTTACTGCCAACACTCACAAGCCTGATGTCAAAGACCCTTGCCCTGAAAGATGACCTCTCTAGAATGACAGCCAGCCTTCCAGATGTCATTGTAAAGGTAAGATTATTATTAATTGCTTTGGGTGGATTTGTTAAATTTATTATACCATTCACAGTGGGTGGATGTTATACTTTGTTTTAAGCAGTGGGTACAATTATTAAAATGATAGAATAAAAGACCAAGTATTCACCCCTTGTTAAATATCAGGGACATTGATCATCATTAATCATGAATATTAATCATAATATCAACAAAAGCCTCAGCCAAAATTAAATCTCATACAGTATTGATAATAGAAAATATAGATGGTTTAGAGCTGTAAAGCCCACAAAATATTGACAATAGGTAATTATACAGTAAAATAATTTTATTCTTAGTTGCATCATATTGTATGTTACAGGCCATCAAGACTCGTTTTGATGCTGTTCTGGACAGCCAAGAAGGACTTCTCGCAGCGGCCACTTGTCCCAAGTTTAAACTTCGTTGGCTGAGAGATGAGCGTAGGAGAGAGTATGTGAAGGAGCTCCTGATAACAGAGTGTCGTAAAGCTGCTCCTGCAACTGAGAACACTAATGTGTCCCAAATCCCAGCCAGCCCAGCCGAAATGGACTTTTTTGAATTTCAGAATCAGCCCACAGAAAGCTTCTCAGCAGAAAAAGAAATAACTGACTTTTTAAGGTCAGGCTATGAGCTTGAGATTCTGAATCAGTTCCCAAATCTCAAAAAGATGTACATGAAATACAACAGTCCAACTCCATCCAGTGCACCAGTGGAACGGCTGTTCAGTTTAGGTGGATTGGTGCTTTCCCCAAAAAGGAACAGAATGTCTGATAGAAGGTTTGAGAAGCTTCTGCTGATGCGATATAACCACTGTTTCAGTCCAAAAGAAAACAATAAAACATAGGTCTTTTTCAGGGTTGCCACAAACTGAGACTGGATTAACAGCCTGAATGTAGCATGCAATAGCATTTTCTGTTTTTGTAATCTCAATATTATGCCTCTCTGCACTTTACCAACTGTTAAAAGATGTTTTTGTTAATTTTATTTATTTTATTTATTTATTTTTTGCTTTATTTATATGAAAAGATGTGTGTATACACAAAAATAATTTATGTTATATGCTGGAGTATGCAGAAATACAGTTTAAGCCTTTATTTTCTTAAAATATGGTGTAATGTGCAGAAATATGTTCAAATGTTAAACAAATTTATTAAAGTCAAAGACTGTTGAATTTAATTTAATTTTTGTTTGATGCACTGTTTATAAAGTTAAGATTAAAAGTAATAAACAATTTTTTAAAAAGACACTTTTCCATTTGATTCACTTTTATATGATGGATTATGCAGAAAAAATAGCATTGGCCCAAAAGGTCTATTGCTTTATCAAGCATTCAGGTAGTGTATCATGTTTTTTAAAAGTAACTAAGTAACTAAGTAATTAATTACTTTTGAAAACAAGTAATCAGTAAAGTAACGGGATTACTTTTTTTGAGAAGTAATCAGTAATCAGTAACTAATTACTTTTTTCAAGTAACTTGACCAACACTGTTTGGCACAAAGACTAAAAGATACATTTGATGTATACAAATACGAGAACATACACAGGGCGATAAAAATGGAAACAAAGTATAAAAATCTGTTAAATTGCCTTAATGAACTGTAGTGACATCAGCGTTTGTGTTTGTTCAGGGCTTTAAGTGTGAAAAGGAAACTGCATTAATACTTAAAACATAATAAAACCCTGATTTTAGACATAAATTCTACATAAATATATCTTGATAAGCTTCACTCCTGATTCTGGCAACTCAGATTCTTGGAGTATCTGAAATCACCTGGGGGGGATGGACACATTTCTTTCAACTGACATTGTAAAGAATAATCTCTGGTGACTGAATCACTGCAAATGATTCCCACCAGTTTCATACGTTCAGTAACTCCTTGTATTTTATGAATAGAGCCAATGAAATCCCAGCGTTTGTATAAACCCTTAAAACCTTCATTTTAAGTTAAATCATGTTAACTGGGCTCTTAATGAACTGACAATAAACTTGTGTACTCGGGTTGTATAACAGCAAATGAAAAGTCCTGCTACAGATGTTTGACTTCAGTGTCAAAGAGAAGTTCAAATATCTGGCACACTGATTAAAGATGTACTGAATGTATAGAAATATGAGAACACGTCACTCAAAAGTCAGTGTCATGTGTAAAAAGAGTTTTTAAAATCCGATTAATGTTATTTTTGGCCCTATAATGTCTATTCATCAAAGAGGCTTTTAAATAATCTTGTATCATAAAACTTTTGCACAGACAGCTCCGGTATGTGCAGACATTTGGTCACGTCAGCTGCAGAATAGATGGTGCATTTCGGATCGCCGACTGTGCAGCATGAAAAATGAATGAATAGTGTGGAAGCCGTGTGTAGTGGCGGTGGGCTACAGTCGCTTAGAAGAAGGGATGTAGAGACTGACAAGGCCCCCCTCACTTGTGTTTTCATTGCAGCGGATGCTTTTGATGTTTTATGGGAGAGGCCTCGCCTTTTTGCCAGAGTCTTTGACGTGACAGCAGCGTGACGGTCTTGAAATATAGCTGGTGGGGGGGATTCTCCACGGAGGACAGCAAATGGAGCTTCACTGGGAGCCGGCGGTCCCACGGTGGCCCCTGCTGTCATCTGCCATCTTGACAGGCAGACAGAGAGGGAGATACAGAGGGGAAAGTCAGCCGGGCTAAGTGACAGACACGCCAGTGTGACCCTATTCACCAGAGGGGAGGCTCTATCACTGTCTTAAATGCAATGACTCTCACAGAGGCCACAGACTGAGACTGGGTCCAAACCACAGGCAAACCTCAGCCTATGCTGAAGGGTTTGCCTGTTTGCCACCTGAAAGGGGTGGATCTGACTATGACACAGTGACTTCTGTTAGGCAATGAGCGTACCTGAGATAATCCTCTTTTCTGGCTCCGCAAATGACCATAATTGATTACATGAACTTCCCGTTTTATTTAATGTGACCTGAAATGGGGGGAAAAAATTGGGAAAAATATGCAAGTGATTTCTACACAGCCAGAAATTCACAGCTGTAGGTTTTAGGTTAGTTGCAATATTCAAAACTATGAAAAATATGCATTTTAAAAAGATTACCTCAAAAAAAAACTGTGTCTGTTGCCTTCAGGTACCTGAACATCTGAATGCTGGAGTTTTGGGTGATCCATGTTCAAAAACAAAAAATTACAAAACAAAAACAAATAATTAAATACACAGACATGAACAAACATTAAATATGAGGGTTTAACGAGGGAGCGGAAACAGCTGGGGAACAAGAAAAAGGTGAAACTAATCAAAGATAATGAGACGAAGTAAAACTGGAAAAAAGACGACACACTGAGTCAAGACTTTAACACAAACACACACAGAGAGGAGAAAGGCTAGAAAAATAACAAGACACTATACAAAATAACCATAACTAAAAGACTAATGTAGATAAACAGGAAAAGCAAGAAACAACTAAAGGCTAAAGGATAAAAACAAAAAAAGTATCTGGTGATATGATGATGGTGACCCATCAGTGGGGCATGTGTGATCTTCTGCTTCTGTGACTGAGGAAAAGTGCTTTTCTAGCTTTTTAAATCCTGTTTCAGTCCCAGTGAGACACAAGTGGAGACCATTTCATCCTCCCCTTTGCCACTTCTGGCCTTTTTAAAGAACTCACAGCGCCGGGATCAGCTGTCAATTCCAACATCTCAATGACATCCGCAGACCAGCGTCAAAACACCTATAAACTCCGGAGACCTCGCACGCTTCCCATCCCCTGCATCTATGACTCCTGGTATGCTGGGACCAATGTGTAAATAAAAGGGGCCTCAAATTGCCTCCAAGCATTAAAAATGGATCCTGTTGGCAGCAAATGGAGCATCTCCCCCCTCATCTGCCGCCATCTTGTCTGGTCCTTAAGGGCTAGAGGCCCAGGCAGATGCTCTTCCAGGAGGCAAGGGAGGTTGTTTTGTGCCTCAGGAGTGAGTGAATGTCTGCGAAAAAGCTGGAGCTTTTTGTGAAAAACTCTTGGACATATTACAAAATATTGTCAGCTTTAGAAACAGCAGCTGTTAAAAAAACATTAAAATTAATAAAACAATGAACTTTATATGTTTATTCTACACAGACAGCGGGACTATCTACACAATCAGGTTATAATCAGGGGTATCTTCTTCTTCAGGAAACTGTCCTTCCATAGAAAGTGTTCGCAGGGGTATTTTATTGAAGTCTTTGAAAGAGGGTGGGGCAAGGAAACGAGACAAATGGGTGTGTGATGCAAGAAGAAATAGGCTTTGATAAAATACAGGAGAATTTTACTCACAAAAACCACAGCACAAACGTCTACGTCACAAAACAGGATTGAATATTTTTATAATATAATGATTCAATAAAAATCCCCCCAAAGGCATCAAACCATGACGAGGTCCAGTTGTGTGCCTCAGATTAGCAGAGATGAGGCGTCACAGGCAGCTTCAGATGCCTGTGCAGGAACACCTGTTAATGAAGCCAAACTCTTGACTTCAAGCCTTACTAGCATCCAAACGGATTAGTTGTTTTGAAGGGTAAAACTATTCATAGAGGCTAAACACTGCTTACTAATGCTAACATGAGAGACTTTGGATACTGAGTCCAGGAACTCCGGATTTTTAAGCTCTTCAGTTTCAGTCCCAAAAGACATTACAAAGCACTTCACGGTGACGTGATGCCTGAACTCTGGGGAAAAGCCTTGTATTGGCGCTTCAGCATCTTTGATCTCTTTATGGCTGAACACAGAAGTCAGTGAATGAACGGAGACAACAGCTGAGCCCAGAGGACGATTACTGCACAATGATCAAACTTGCTGTTATTTGTGTTCTTAACTGCCTTTTCCTTGACATCAGGTACTTCTATAATAACAGTACAGTTTACACTTTTTATGTGCATCTTCAAAAAGATTATTATTTCTGCACAAGAGTGAAAACTTGTGCAAAAAGATTTTCTCAAATAAGCCTGAGCTTATTTTTTCTTGAAATTCAGCCCTCCCACGTTTCTAAATGACACGTCTACAAAGTTTAAATTAATGGTTGTTTGATAGAAGAACATTTCTGGCGTGGACCTCCGTTCACCCCAGATGATCGCCCTTCCCTGAGCCTGGTTCTGCTGAAGGTTTCTTCCTGTCAAAAGGGGTTTTCTTCCTTCCCACAGTTGCCAAGTGCTTGCTCGTAGGGGTCATCTGATTGTTGGGGTCTTTTCTGTGTTATTGTAGGGCCTCGATGCAATTCATAAGCAAACGACGATAAATCGATAGATGGATGAATTGAACTGAACTCAAATACTGCTCACAAGTTGGGGTGTAAAGGTCTCATGAGCTCTGATGATCAGTTTCTAGAATGTGTCTTTACAAATCAGCTGCATCAGTCCTGCTCACTAAGCCAGAGAAATGAAGTGCACTCCCTCTCCACCAATGAGGAGCAGCTGTTCATGTCCTCGTTGCAGGAAGGCTAACCATATGAGCCCTGGCGTTTTCCCTCCACACTTATTACATTACCATGAGCTCAGTGGTGAGGGCACTGCTGCATCATAGACACGGCTATTACTTTGAGTGTTTGCAGGGAGTCAGACTCTGGGTGTATGTGAGGAGGACGAGGAGGAGGAGGCCCCTGACTCTTTGGAAACCCCCCTACTCCCCTCCACCCTGCACCTCTGTTCACTCACACACATAGTAACACACCAAACCTCCTGCACCCAGTGTCAGAGCCTTCTCCTGTCAGTAATTTGTTGCTAATCAGCTGTCAGCTCAGAAGCGATGATGAGGTGATCATCGTGGGCGGTGGAAGGTAATGGCCTTAAAAGTCACAGAGTCAATGTCAATGGGATCACTCGGATTCAATCAGGGGCGGCCCGATGAAGGATGGCGCCCGCTGACATTACCACTCATTTTGAGCCCAAGCATCTGGGCCCTAGTAAATAACCATCAGTGGGTGGGTCCGAGGGACAGGTCATTAGCCCTGAGAAAAATAAATATCTCCTCTCTCGTGAAGGCTGCAAGTCATTTAGCACAGACTAGGAAATTTCACCCTAGATTAAGTATGATGAGCCAATATCAGTCAGAGGAGAGGCCACACTGAGTTGGGGGGGTGCCCTGATGAGACGCAGGGAAAATTTATACGCAAGCCTCAGCAAATGTAATATGATTTTAAAGGCGAGGAAGAGTGTTGGCACAGTGCTGGAAGGAGGGACAGGGCCACTTGAAACTAGAGTTTGACTGATGGGAATCTTTAGGATGGATTGAAGTTGTGGCTAACGAGCCCTTTGTGCTGAGATTTTACATTTGCAGAATTATCTGATTCAATGAGAAATAGTGAAATACAAAAGTAGTTTCTCACATTAGACCGATCGAGTGTCAGGGTGGGAAAACACCCTAAAAGCCAGTCCTGGGACAGACTCAGGGTTTGATAAAACTATTGTCAGATTATTTAACCAATAAATAGAAAATGTGAAAACTTGAAGTTTTGATGTACCTGCAGTCACGTTTTCGTGTACACAGGGGGGTGAGGCAATCATCCAAAAAGTTTTGGTGAGTCAGATTTTTTTTCTGGAGTCTGTCAGGGCTCTAGGCAAAAATTCAGAGAGGGGAGGTGGGCCTCTGAAGAGCATTCATCACCTTTCTAAAGGTCTGTTTGTGGACATTTGTACCTTTTATTTTGGACGGCAGTTAGGGGATGAGAGAGCAGCGGGAACAACATGCAGAAAATAGCCCAGAGCAGGCTCGGACCCATACAGATCACCTGCTCAACCAAGTTTCAGTTTTAATTGTCATATACAGGTAACAATGGCAGATCATTACCAGCAACGAAATTCTTAGGCTCAGAGCCCTCTCAATATTGCACGTAGAAGAGAAAAGAAAATTGCAAATATGGTAACAGTTGTGGTAAAAATGGAGTAACTATATAAATAGCAATAATAATAAGAAGAAAATATAATAATAATAAAAATAGAGTAGAATCAATAATGCAGATTACAGCTGTAGTGCAGAGGTAGTGATATATGCATGTACAGTGATTGTGCAAAATAAACTGTCCCATGTTTCAGCCGTTCAGCAGCACGATGGCAGTGAGCTATCCCATCACCATGTCATAAATAATCGCTCACAGCACACACCGGGCTGCTCTGCTAGCTAACTTAACTAATGCTGGTGGAAGTTACACTGTTGAAGTGTCTCTCCTCGCGGTTTAGCGTCATCTGTAATCATTATTTTCAGCTCCACTAACCACTGCCTTGCTTTCGTTAGCTCTTCAAAGCTGGTTTTGACCGCTCTGTTCCTGGATGGGACTTTCATTGTTGTCATTAGGTTTGTTTGAACAGAGTCGTGTATGAGGTTTCTGTTTTGGGCCTGTTTTCATATACTGAACACTAGAGTTGGATGTCTCGAGACTGGTTACGTGGTCTAGGTCTCGTCTTGGTCTCGACGGACTTTGGTCTCGCTGTCTCGGTCTTGTGTTCTCAAATCGACATAGTGTTCGGGAGATTTGGAGTCCACAATCAGCGGAGCGGGGGGGTGGCTTACTGGGCTTAAGCCCGGGTCATTTTTTCAGAAGCATGGGGTCTTTTGGAGTGTAATTTGTTAGTTAGATGCCTGACTGACAACTGTATAAAACAAAAACAACACACGAAGCACAGAGCGCACCGTCGTAAATTCCCCCTAATTTTGGTATGATCCGAGCTCAGGCACTAGGAGCACAGCACCCATGTGAGCGAGGGGGGAGAAGCTGCTGCCTGCGAGTTTGCTGCAGACAGAGGAGAGCTTAAGTTTGACCAGGTACCAAAGCAAATCATTCGTACTGAACTAATAATGTAAATATGACGGTGTATCACAAAAGATGTTTTGTATGATGTTCAGTATATTTCTATGCAAAACAAGAGGAATTTCAATACACAGCAGTATATTCACAGTTGAAACCAGATATTTACACTTTAGGGAGAAAACATAACTTTTTTTTTACTGTTAAACATCAATTTAGAGTAAACTTGCTTTGTTTTAGATAAATAAATGTTGAAATATCTTTTGAATTAGTTAAATGTCAGAATAAAAAGAGGGAGCTGTCTATTTTAATCACTTTCATCAAATGTAGGAGCACATATACACTAAGTTTATTGTTAATTAATAGGAAAACTCCAGACGATTCCATTCTGAGCTGAAGAAGCTTCTGATAGGTTCGTAGAGTCCATGTGAGTAAACTGGTGGCACAGCTGTGGATGCATATAAGGCAAAACACAGAGCCTGTTTCTGTGACATGGGAAAAATCAAGAGATGTCAACAAAACACCAGGAAAAGAACTGTAGAGCTCCATAAGTGTGGCTCAGTTTGAATACAATTTGGTGCCATTTACAATTAAGAAATACAGATAGTTTCTCTCTTTACTCTTAAAGTTAACAAATATGTTTTTTATATTTATCAATCTAAAAAAATAAACATTTAGTCTGATTTGATGTTACAATTAAAAAAGTGTTTTTATCTGAAGAGTTTGTAAATATCTGGTTTCAACTGTATATTTGATGATGTTGGTGTTTGGCTTGATTGTCAGCACAAAGAGAGAGAGAGAGGAACAGGGAGGGAGAGAGAGAGGAACAGAGAGGGAGAGAGAGGGAGAGAGAGAGGAGCAGAGAGGAGCAGAGAGGGAGAGAGAGAGGAACAGAGAGGGAGAGAGAGGAACAGAGAGGGAGAGAGAGGAACAGAGAGGGAGAGAGAGAGGAGCAGAGAGGAGCAGAGAGGGAGAGAGAGAGGAACAGAGAGGGAGAGAGAGGAACAGAGAGGGAGAGAGAGGAACAGAGAGGAGCAGAGAGGGAGAGAGAGAGGAACAGAGAGGGAGAGAGAGGAACAGAGAGGGAGAGAGAGGAACAGAGAGGAGCAGAGAGGGAGAGAGAGGAGCAGAGAGGGAGAGAGAGGAACAGAGAGGGAGAGAGAGGAACAGAGAGGAGCAGAGAGGGAGAGAGAGAGGAGCAGAGAGGGAGAGAGAGGAACAGAGAGGGAGAGAGAGGAACAGAGAGGGAGAGAGAGGAACAGAGAGGAGCAGAGAGGGAGAGAGAGGAGCAGAGAGGGAGAGAGAGGAACAGAGAGGGAGAGAGAGGAACAGAGAGGAGCAGAGAGGGAGAGAGAGAGGAGCAGAGAGGGAGAGAGAGGAACAGAGAGGGAGAGAGAGGAACAGAGAGGAGCAGAGAGGGAGAGAGAGAGGAGCAGAGAGGGAGAGAGAGAGGAACAGAGAGGAGCAGAGAGGGAGAGAGAGAGGAGCAGAGAGGGAGAGAGAGAGGAACAGAGAGGGAGAGAGAGAGGAGCAGAGAGGGAGAGAGAGGAACAGAGAGGAGCAGAGAGGGAGAGAGAGAGGAGCAGAGAGGGAGAGAGAGAGGAACAGAGAGGGAGAGAGAGAGGAGCAGAGAGGGAGAGAGAGGAACAGAGAGGAGCAGAGAGGGAGAGAGAGAGGAGCAGAGAGGGAGAGAGAGGAACAGAGAGGGAGAGAGAGAGGAGCAGAGAGGGAGAGAGAGGAACAGAGAGGAGCAGAGAGAGGAGCAGAGAGGGAGAGAGAGAGGAACAGAGAGGGAGAGAGAGAGGAACAGAGAGGGAGAGAGAGAGGAACAGAGAGGGAGAGAGAGAGGAACAGAGAGAGGAACAGAGAGGGAGAGAGAGAGGAACAGAGAGGGAGAGAGAGAGGAACAGAGAGGGAGAGAGAGAGGAACAGAGAGGGAGAGAGAGAGGAACAGAGAGGGAGAGAGAGAGGAGCAGAGAGGGAGAGAGAGAGGAGCAGAGAGGGAGAGAGAGGAGCAGAGAGGGAGAGAGAGAGGAGCAGAGAGGGAGAGAGAGAGGAACAGAGAGGGAGAGAGAGAGGAGCAGAGAGGGAGAGAGAGAGGAACAGAGAGGGAGAGAGAGGAACAGAGAGGGAGAGAGAGAGGAACAGAGAGGGAGAGAGAGAGGAACAGAGAGGGAGAGAGAGAGGAGCAGAGAGGGAGAGAGAGAGGAACAGAGAGGGAGAGAGAGAGGAGCAGAGAGGGAGAGAGAGAGGAGCAGAGAGGGAGAGAGAGAGGAGCAGAGAGGGAGAGAGAGAGGAACAGAGAGGGAGAGAGAGAGGAGCAGAGAGGGAGAGAGAGGAACAGAACAGATGGAACACGAGCAGGTGAGACACAGATGTTGGTCAAATGGTTGTTTGCCAAACATCAGAACATCTAGTACCTAGTGTAACTTTTTAGATACCACTTGTTACTTTTCAAATTCTATATTTATTAAGTTATGCAGGCTTGTTTGCACAACAAGGCTGAATAATTATATAAACTTTTCTGAATCTAAATATTGTACTTTGGTAGAATTAAAAAATAAGTGTAGTGCAGGTCTATGATGATTTTTAGTGCTACTATCATCTAGTTCTGATTCTGGTTCTGTTTTGGTTAAATCCCAAGTAGTCCTGATTTTGAACTGTTGTAGCCCTGTTCTGGATCAGTTCTGGGTCTGGTTGAATTGGGGATTAGTCCCCGTGTCTTGATACAGCCCTGACTGTGTTCTGCCTTGCTGCTTAATTAAAAAACTAGTTTAAGATGTCCTGCATATGTGATATTTATTTTTTTTCCTATATGAAGTCATTCTGTTTTGAACAAAACTCAAAACAGAAGCTAATAATCTTTCTGTCATTTCTACCCTCACTTAATTTCCTTTCGCTGCTCAGCTCTCACACAGTGGCTCAGCTATGCTCCATTCCCTCCATATTGTGGCCAATCACATGCGAGGATATAGGATAATATTATTATGTGAAAAACAGAGAGGGTGACAGACGCGACAGTCAAGTGGAGCGTCTGTCTGTCCTCTCAGTAAGTGAGTGAGACAGTAGACAGCGGTGAGGAGGGCTGTGCGAAAGCAAAAACACATAAATATGCCTGACACCTGTAAACAAAGCAGCATCTGACTGCAGTTTAAAGACTTTTTTTGTCTCGGTCTTGGTCTCAATTTGGTCTTGGTCTCGTCTCAACTTGGTCTTGGTCTCGTCTCGACTTGGTCTTGGTCTCGTCTTGGTCTCGATACCCTCTGGTCTTGGTCTTGGATTAGGCGATCTTGACTACAAGTCCACTGTACACCCCCGAAGATGAGTAGTAATAGCAAATTATTATTAAAAAGTACATAAGTGACAACACATGCCAGCTAATAGCTGATAACACCACATGTCTGTTGAATGTATTCAGCTAGGATTTAACATTTATTTAAAGGGAAGCTGTAACTGAAGTGCTTTTGCTGCTGTGACTCGATTTCAATGCCAATGTATTGTCTAGATGTTGAAAAAATAACACCAGAATCTGACGTTTCTCACCATTGTGTCCTGCCTATCTGTTCTCGGTGTAAAGTTTTGGACTACAGTAGATGATGACTCTTAAAAGTCATGTGCCCACTTCATCCAACTTGACTAATGCAAAGTCCCGATGATGCACAAATGACCCTGGTGGCTTTGAACTGTCATCAATCCAATTAATAGAGAATGGCTCTGAATCCATTACAGCAAATATAATAAAAACATTATTATATTAACCTCCAAATCTAGTCTAATTCTATCAACATAATTAATTTAATCCATTTGCAAAGTACCGCTTTTATGAATAATTAATATAAACACTTAGATGTTAAATATTCATATTTGTTCATGCATCTCCATTGGGCTCAAGTGCGGCTCTCACACGGCTTTGGATATATGTGTGTAGGAGCATGTATAAAACAGGAAACATTATTCTAGCAAATGTCCCCAAATGACACCTGTACATTAATTATTTGAGTTTGCACAGTTCCAAAGAAATGAGCAGTCTCTAATTTATATGGTAGTTTCGGTTTAATGGAAAAAAACATTACATAAAATTTATAATTTAAAAAAAAAAAGTATCTATATTGTGTGAAATAAAGCACTATGATGTCACCCAGTGGCTTGTTTGAAGTCTCAAAATCAGCATTTTCACCATCCCCGTCTTTGTGTTTTGAAACTCGATGTGATGACTGAGGTGTGGTTCTGGCTGTGAAACTGTCATAACATTAGCTAATGAGCATTAGCTCATTAGCTAACAAACTGTGTATCACAAGTTATTAGTTAAGGCCCCCAAAACAATGCAAGCCATGATAAGTAATGGGAGGAATCTGTCTGTTTATCTGTCTATATATGGATAAGTGTGACTCGGAGGTAGAGTGGCTCGTCCACAAATCCCTCCAGTTATCACTTAAGTTGAAGTGTTCTTGGACACCGAACACCAAATTGTCCCTGATGCATTCACTGGTATGCAAATACAAAGCACTGCATGAATGTGGCTTGTAAAAAGCTCTTTGAATCAATAAGACTAGAGACATGCTGCACAAAGGATGGGCCATTTACCGAACCATATAGAGTCCCTGGGGACAACCCTGTTCATACAACAGCTTTCAAAATCTATTTGATTTTCAATATTTAGTATGTGTGCACATACAGACCACTCAGAAACACTTTCATACAGCAGAGAGACTTCACAGTCAGGCCCACCATCTCTCTTTCTCACCTCCTGGGTCCTGGCCATATATCTCCCCCTGTTCACTCGCTCGATGTCCAACACTCAGCAACTCTTGGCGAGGCATCATTAAGGTATAATGTACTGCCCTCTCTCTCTCACAGGGATATTTTGGAGTGGGGTGAGCAAGCTGACCTTACTGAAGGGCTCAGACAGTGTTGCTAGCTCTCTCTCTCTCTCTGTCTGCATTGATGCCGCCCACACACTCCGCTCACTGCAACCATAGGACTGTCACACATGACAACATAGTGATTTACTCTTTAATACAAAGCTACAGTTTCAGCCAGTGACTCTTCTGTTATCACCTGCTTGTACAGATGGGAATCTTTGCTTGTACTGTTAGTTCCATAGAAAACAAACAAACATTCCTCTAAATGAAAGGTGTCTTAAGCAGTTTCGAGGTAAAACGTAACTTAGAACAAAGCCCCTTTGACTTGCTGTACCCCACTAGGGGTTAGGAACAGACTGTATATAAAAGATGGACATGGCTTCCAGTGAAATGAAGTGAAAAGTGAAGCCAATGGTTAAGTGCATAGAAGTGTATAGATTAACACACAGACACAGAGATAGTGGGGCATTATGGCCCTATAAAAGCACTCGCAGTCTGGTCAACTTAAAATTTGCACTTTTGCAGCCCAGTTGCTGATTTATTCCTACTGCTCACACAAACAAACACCCTCCTCCCAGCATGCATCCCCCTGCCACATCCGGTGACATAAGCAGGTGCTAGGTCCAGGTGGGCTTGCCAACACACGAGGCTGGCACGGACCAGTGGGGGGTCTGACCCGGCCAGAGTCCACCGGGGTTAAACCTGTTGCCAACCTCCATCTGCAAAACACATATACTGAGTGAGCGCAGTAAAAGGCGAAGCGGGAGGGGGTGTACATATGGGGACGAGCCGATTGTCAAATGATGAACTAGAGGGACAAATTAGCCCGAAGTTTGAATCGGAGCATGTGCGCGTCTGCGCTGAAGCTGATGAACCCCGCCTGGAAGACGATCATTAGTGAGTCAAATACCAGCACAAATGGCCGCCCGCGATAATGGCTGACATTCATCTATGTCTGAGTCTTGTCCAAGTCGCCGCTAAACACTCAGACAACGAGGGAGCTGCACACTGATGGGTGGAAAGGAAAAAAAAAAAACTTTATACAGGAAAAAGAGAGCAAACTCAAGCTGAGGCGTGTCAGTTTTCCTCGTGAGCTCACACTGGCGCTCACATTGAATTACCTCAGATTATCTCAAGAGGACTTAGTAGCACAAGATAACAAGTGAATAACAACGGAAGGTGTTAAGACACAAGCTGCAATCCTGAAAATAGATTTAACAAAATATTCCTCTCACCGTAGAAGAATCATGTATGATGAAGCCCTGCAAAGGAAGGAAATAAAAGCTTGTTGCGTAACATTTTAACACTCACCCACTTTAGTGTGATCAATCAGGCGCCCGTGCAGTCCATCCCTCTGCCCCCCCATCTGTTATTGCAAGTGCTGTCCATATAACAGGCGCCTGTCAATTTCGCCTGCTTTTTATTGACTCATCCTCTGAGCCACGGAGGGGTTTCGATCACAATTATCATTTTTTATGAATACATTTTCATGAATATATTAGCAACGTCCTCCCCACCACCGCCACCCACCACACACATACACATACACATTTGGTGGAGTGTTGTTTTCTCACAGTTAATCAGTGGCCAGATAAATCAGAGGCCATATTTGCAGTCCATCTGCTGGGAAGGTGCAGTGGGCTCCAGACGCCATTCAGACATGCTGGACAATAACAGGAAGTGGAAAGACAGCTCACAGACGTTACAGGCATCACACTTAACTGCTCACTATGTTCTGTCAATACAGATGTCAGGCCAAAAGGATTTCTTTTTTCCTGGAGAGCACACATGGCAACTTTGTTGGTTCGACTGTACATGATGTAACTTCAAACATTTACAGTACTCTCTCTTTTGTTCTTGTTTAACCCACCAGCAGCCCCCAAATGATCAACTCAAGACACACAAGAGGAGATGAGTCCCAATCTTACAAATGCAAAACACACGCTGCTGATTTACCCTGAATAACAGTGGCAACATTTTAAGGTGATTAATAAAGAGAGAAGTATTATTAACGGTTAATGGTGCTGCTAGCTTTGAAGGTGACAAGTGTGTGTGTTTAGCAGTCTATAGGAAAATAACCCCACTGGTCATGTGATCGTTCTCAGTAAACACTTTTCTGATCTCAATCACTCGTTTCAGCTTTTAGTTAATACAAAATATTGTTCATTGTGTGAATTACCTCATTATTTAAAGTTACAGAGAAAGATAAATCAGAGTATGCTTTACTGTGTAAGCTAGCCTATCAGTGTGCCCTCAGTTATTTACTGCTCCTCGCCCTCATCTAATTTCAAAACACCAAGATGGCGATGGCAAAAACGGCAAACCCATTTGTTCTTATTCTTTGACCCGTTCTTTGCTGTTAAATGAGGCCAACTCTAAAAGCGAGCCAATGCTCATAGACACCCGTGTTAACGAGCCCACCGGCATATTTAAAATAAACATTTAGAATCGGATACAAAAAGGTTTTGCTAATGTAGCTACAGCTGCACGGTGCGTGCAGTATTACATAAGTCAGGCTGAAAGTTCCAGGTGCTTTGTTAAAGGAGTGAGCAGTCTGAGTTACGGGTGCAGGCTGACTCAGGTTGTTGTAGTTGCTGCTCTACTGGCAGCTATATGTACTTACAGCTAGCACCAAAAGCCTGTGCTCCAGTTTTTTCTACTGAGTGAAATTATTGGACATGTGAGGTTTCCAGTGTCTGTGGATGCACATTACTAAAAAAGGAAGCTAGTGTTAAAAATCTTGAGACTTGAGAAAAAGAAAGAAACAAAACAAAACAAGAAGGTAAAATGGTGTCAATGCTTCAAATCAACAGATTACAAACAGTTGGTGTTGCCATGTTTGTTACTCCCATGTTTCTTATAAAGTATTTGTAAAGTAAAGTAATTGCTTCTCTATTCACTTTTTTTTACTTCTTGGCATTAAGGACAGTTACTTCTTACATGGACACCTAGTAGTTCACTTTGAAGTCTTGTAGGTTTAACTCCTTCATACAAAAAGATGTGCCTTATCAGGAATCAGCGGAAAGAGAAGAAAAACGAAACAACCTTTTAGACTCAGACAGGCTTTACTGGCTAGAATAAAAACTTCACCGCTAACTCTCCGAAACCTCTGAATAAAGACCCAAATGGGAGTCGGGTGCTTTGTTATTCCAGATGGCTTTATGGGTCATGAAAGAGTGATTCACGCGTCACATTAAAAGTGCTTGTCGCTGGCCTGCCGTCTAACCGCTCCTCTCCTTAAAAACCAGGAAGCACCCCATCAATTATTTGCTAAGCAGCCATACTGAAAATCTCACTTTGAACAGTGTGTGGGGACGGCAGCCCTGTCAGCGTGATGATAGATGCACTGGAGGCTCACGCTGCCCTCAGCACGCCTCTCTGAGGGTCGGCAGCTGTACAAAGCCTGAGCTGTGTGTGTGTGTATTTGTGGGCATCAGGGAGAAATCCCATCTATGTGTGCACAAGCACTCCTGCACAAACCTACACTTGCACAAGCGCCATGCCTGTATGTGCACACACACTGTAGACTTTAGTGTAGAGACTTTGTATATTAGCATAATCTGAGGAATTCAAGGTCAATTTAGTTCACAGCAGTAATGAGTTAATTATGTTTTATTTGTACAAAATATAATTTCAGTTTTACACATAAAAGTATTTACTTTTATATTATGAATCGGTAGATTCATTGCAGATTTATTGCAGAAAATAAATGCTAAATGGTTAATGTTGGAGGCCACCAAAAATATCTTTTATTGCTAATAATCATGCAACCTATTTAACAAGCCTCTATTAGGTTCTCTATATTATATTAGCACTTAATATCTCTGTTCTTGGGCTTTGTATGATTCCCTATTCAAAATAATCCTCATTTATCTTAAACTTTCTTCTGATTGGCTGTCCCTCATAACCAGGCTGCTGGTGAGTGGGGATTAAATACTGGCTATATTAGTGAAATCCTCTGTCTGTGACATCATAGAGATCTAAGAATAGAAAAAACTGTCAGAAATGGAGCATTCTGAGCAGTGCTATCACAGGGATTACTGTGGCCATGTTTAATATGAGAATCCACCGCTGTTACAGAGTGTATATATGACAGAAGAAAAGAAAATGATAATGGTTGATCTTAAACAACAATCATCTTTTCATACACGTACACTTGCATTGTTATTTCAGTATATAACCTGCTGAAGAACTGCATGTGTGGAAGTATAGGAATAGGAATGTCCAAAGGAATGCACAGGAAGACCCACTACAATACAAATTAAATACAAAGACAACATTTTGAAGCTTTTCAGCAGGAAGTATTGCATTACACATTTTCTGAGCTGTCAAATTAATTTGACCCAAAGGTCCAAATCTTCATCAGTTTTACTAATACTCAGACATTACCCATGATCTACCACACCAGTGTAAAGTGGTTAACCAGGAAGTCATCCTAAAAGGATGCTAAAAATATCCCACGTGGTTCATCATTTATTTGTAAATGATCTGTTCTGTAAATATGCAGTTAATTGATTTTATAATGTACGCACAAAGAAAAGAAAGACCTAGAAGAGTTCTTATTAGACAGGTTATTATGCAATAGCTTCACTGTTCTTACCCACTTTAAATGTCATTGGGTTGCATGTTAAAATGAGATTGACTCTAATTAATCAGTTCAATAAAAGACCAAACAACAGAAGAACTGACAATTTCAAATTTAAAATAACATCAAATAAAAACATTGGCTTGACTAGTAAATCATCTAAACTCTGCACAGCTGCAAACCCACTGAGGCTCAGACCACTAATTACACCGTTTGCCACTTTAATGTCCAATATAGCCGTTGACAGTTCAACTGGGTCTGATGAGAATTAATAGAGCATTAATCAACATGCACTAATTAGCTAATAACATGTTAAATCAGGTATTTAAAGTCTTGAGACGTGTAATGCTTATCCCACCGTACACGTCTAATTTACTGTAGACACGCAGTATGTCTGCACATGCATGCTGTAGCAGTGCAGTACAAATGTCACCGTGTTGTGTTAAATCCAACTCATCTCTCCGCTGGGATTTCCCTCTTTGCACAATAGTTACCCCCCTCCACCTGACCTCTGACCCCGCCCACTTCGACCCTTAACTAGTCTAATTTCTTCTCCCCCGAGATCCGCTGTGACATATTTGCACAGAAAAGATGCTTTCAGATCAGTGTTGCTGTTTAGGTCGCCATACGCTGCACGCTCAGCTGATGTTCATAGATCCTACTGAGCAGGATTGAAAATGGCAGAAAGCCAATAGCCGAGCTTGTCTTTGAAGTCCAGATCAGTGAATTACGTTGATAGTGTGGAGGCGGTCTCGGTTCCTGTAATGTAAAATCAATACACCCTCTTCCACCAAACGGAGTATGACGCTTGACCTGAGGCTGGACTTTTTGTTTTTTTCCCCTCTCTGTCTTCCAAGGAATGGCTCCATAAGTTTGGTTTTTTGCAGCAATGCTTTTTAATATAAGCTGGGGCCTAGCTCTAACCATACAGGTACCTGAACCATTAACCCCTGCACATAGATCACTACACTTAATCCAGAATTTACAAATGTATCTCTTCAGGTATAAATTTGGTTGAAACATGAAAGGTTTAAAGTTGCCTTTTCACACAGTTAAACTAGCATTTTACTAATTATGAAAGTTTTGCGCCACAAACAGTCACACAATGTGCTCTCCAGGTACGCATACAATTTTTATGCATAAGCATGTAAACAATGTTTATCAAGAGATCATGTCTTATTGTGCGCTGCTTTTTTTAAGATTCTGGATTCAAACTTTCTGGTCATTTGAAGAGTTTGTAGAGCATTTGGGAAGTTTCTCTTTTCAACACAATTTAGACATGAAAGAACACTTTTCTGTTGTTCTCATGTCTTCTCAAAAACATGCTGAACATACCAATGTTATCTCCCAGGACAGTAAAGACCAAGTGATGTTGGCATCGTCTCTTACAAGGCAAGAAATACTGTTGACATTATTGCAATAAAGCAAGCAGACACAGTACTTTAAAAAAAAAAAATCGAATGACATTTCATTGGCAAATAAATTGGTTACTGATTGGTTGTGATGAATCATTTAGTGCATAGATACTAGATATATATATTTTTATATATAAACAACACTTATACGTTGTTTATCTCCATGAAAATTCTGTCTCATTTGTCGTATGGTGATCTTACGTGTTTGGACTGTCACTGCATTTCTGTTCCCAGGATGTCAGCATTAGAAATCTTGCAATGCAGTTGAATCGGGTCTGGATCAGACTGCTCAGTAAGATAGTAAGTTCTACTTTTTCTTGACTTTTGTGTTCTAATTGATTAAAAGACAAAGTTTTTTTAAACTCTGTGTTAAAACAATAAAATGAAATCTACTGTATAAGCTTCACTTCGCTTTGTGCTAAGTTTCTAACGGCTCTATCTTAATTTTTTTATCAGGATACTCAAAAATGACCTCTTTAGTTGTGCTCTAACTAGTCACGCTACATTGCTACCAACTAACATTACAACACACAGGGGAGAAATGCAACCGCCTCAATCTGCTTTTTCAGCATGGCTTTGCTGACATTTTATATCAGAAACAGCATCTGAACACCTGAAAGTTGCATTAAAAATCTCATGTTTTTCCACTGTTACAGGCTCTGGTTTCAGTCTTTCACCAGCTGTCACGAGCTGGCTGCTGGGATTTGCTCCCATTAGTGACACTGATGTTGGGTGATAAGTTCAACCCAAAGGTGATGGATGGGGCTGAATCACACAAGCCTTACTGAAAAGAAAAATTTGGCTTTTTTTTCAATAAAGCAAAACAGATAAAGTGAATATTTCCTGTAAAATCCAGTGCAGTGGTTAAGAGACAAAGCTATCGCTTTAAGCTCTTTCCTTTTCCTGAAGAGTCACAACTGTGTAATATGAAAAAGCTGCCCAAAATCAATTGTTGAATTTTCCCGTCCTCATAGACATCTCTTTTCGTGGAACACATTTCAATAAAACCTTCACCCGTCCTCTTGACTCCACCATGTCACCATCTCTTCCTCCTGTCTGTCCCAGTGCTCCCAGTCACCTCACCTTAAAGGAGAAGGCCACAGATCAATACATTTGATGGGGAGGCAATAAGCAGCCCTATTAAGTGACAAAGGTTTACTCTGTAACAGCTGGGCTGGCGCGAGAGCCGAGCTTGTCTGACTAATGAATCGTGAAACAATCAGGCAGTAGCCATTTGTGTTTAGATCTGTAAATATGGCGCGGTACAAGTGCCAGACCATCGCTGGCACTCCAGCTGGGGCCACAGATGGTCTGGATTGGAGGCGAGGCGCAGGCAAACCGTTAGCTCCTCCGGCCCACACTGCACCGCACCTCCTCTGTCTCTGAGTGACAACTTCACTTTCGCGCTAACTTAGCCCGCATGCCCCACATTGGGAGCCAGGATTTGGTTAAAAAAAAAAAAAGAAAAAAGGAAAGGAAAGGGAAAAAAACACTGACAGCTCCTGAATGGGAGCCCAGCCGACGAGCAGTCTTGCTGCAATCCGGCAGAGGGAACCAGGGGGAGGAAAAAGCCAGGCGAAGGAGAAGAGCAATGATGATCCTGCTATTTAAAGACACGATCAACCTAATTAACCTTGGGATGCCAATGACTAATTCTGAAGTGGCTGGTCCACCAGAAGAGAGCTGAGGTGGAGGCCTCATAAATCTTACTAATAAGAAGCACTTTCTCAAATACGAGGAACACAGGCACAGAGGCTTGTCATTATTTGGATTGAAAATACTAGACGCAGCGTTCATATCAGTCGTGCTGCGGGTGGAGGCGGCCGGTAATGTGGCAGAGATGGACTGTAATTCACCCGGTGACAGCTGAGTAAATACAGAAACATTCAAAGAGACAAATAAGAATTCATTTCAAAGAGCTTTTGTCATTTGCCTGCACAAATAAATGATTGAAATAGAGACAAAATATACGCTTCATTTGCAGTAGGCAGAGTTGGGGGGGTTTGGGGGCTGGGGGTGAGGGTGGGGGTGTCCTTGAAGATGGAGCTATGAAAGAGATGAAAGGTTTATTTAATCTATTTCCAAGGTAAAATGATCTTCTGGGCGCTTTACTCCACACATTTGGTGCGGTGGATGTGAAAGCGGTACAAAGCCATTACAATGCCCTCATGTCTATTAAACTGAATGACAGACGTTGTTTACAACCCCAACTGCTTCTGCAACCGCACCATTATCGCTGCATACTGATGCAAGCATCAACAGCAGGATTGGACAGCAGAGTGTCTCAGAGCAACGTTTACCAGAGTTTATAAAGGATTTGTAATCTGCTAATCACTGGATGGCAGGTTGCATTCATTGCATTCACCAGGATATCCAGAACATTACTGTCTGCTCAGCTGTATGAAGCCTCACTGTGACATCAACCGGTGCAGAGATCCAGCTAGCTCATTAACACCTACACAATACACTAGATGCTACAAAGACGTGCTGTACTTAAGCAATACAATGAAAGCTATTTCCATATATTGTGTCTTATCCAACTGTTTGCATAAAAAACATTTACAGCAAATCTGTGTTACTTTATGAGGATACCAAATCAGAAAACAGCCAGAAATGTGTTGGTAAATATCAAAATACAGCCATGATGTTCTTTAGAAAAAAAGGGGGTAATTACCCAAAAGTTTCCTGCAATTCATGAAATATTTACTTTCCTATGCTATGATTTTGTGTTCGATGCCATCAACTTGATAACTGGTGTACCAAAATGTTCTCAGCTATTTGGAGGTTAGGGTTAGGTACCTAAGCCTTGAACTAATCCAACCATGAGCATAAAAAATGTTTGAGTTATATCAGAAAAATAAAAATAAAAAGTACAAGACTGTGTACGTAACTACCCTAACCCTAACAGTGAAGAAGCTACTCGTCCTATAATGCATTGGAAATTCACAGCTTCTTAAATTTAATCGATTTTTATTATCGCTTTTTAAAATATATTTTATATGTAGTCCAGTTTTTGATTTGATACATTTCATTCCTGAGTACAATCACCACTTTCTCAAGTTTTCTCAATAAATATAATTAGTAATATAAAAAATAATAATAAAATTGTGGTTTTTATATTGGTTCATAACGCTGTAGTTTGTAGTAGGGCTATGCGATATGACCAAAATCTTATATCCCAATATCATCCCGATAACAATATAAATCACAATAATGTAACATTTTCTGTAAATTCTGTGAGTCTCGGGCAGCTCGACTTGCATGAAATGTTTCCAGCTGGGCGTCGTGTAGCTGGAGTCGAGCGTTTTAACCGATGCATGAAACGATACATTTTTAGACATAAGTTGTAACGGCGCCGTTATCCATTACACGGCGTGCTGCGGGGAAAAGCCTGCTCTAACGTTTGAGTCTAAGGTTTATTTTTTAGCACCTGGCGGCTCTTTTTTACTTCTCATCCATAAAAAATACTCTGCATACTCTTTCACGTGATTCAGTTTATTTTGAAAGGTTTTAACAGGATCTTGAGCTTTATTGTGAAAGGTTTAAGTGGAAAATAAACAAGCGGACACGCCATGGTTTTACCGTCATTGTTGCTAACGACAATGCATAAAAACAGGCGCTTGTCCGTCTGTAGTGTGGTTATATTAAATATAAGATAAAGAGAGAACTTTAGGAAATTAATATAGCCACTACAGCGACCATCAAAACGATGAAAAAATATTGCTGTAAACAGTTTATTTTGCGACACCACGAAACAAACGATAGCGTAAAATGAAACGATAGATGTTTTTATATCGTTATCCGATATATATCGTTATATCGAACAGCCCTAGCTCGTAGTGAGACTACTTTGGATGGTTACATTATTATGCCTCATTATCAAAATCCCAGTGAAAAGTATCAATGGGATTTTTAGTTCCAGAACATCGTTGTTGTTCACATTATTATGCCTAATGTGTCAAATATATGTACAAAAAACAAAAGTGTTTACTTTATGAAAATCAGTCTTAATTAAAAGCATAACTATTCAGTGAAGTAACCTAAACTTTAAGCCTTCAACTCGACAGTGTCTTGACTCGTGTGCTATCAGTTAGGAGATCTAATTCTTCTTTTTGTTTTGTTTTGTTTTTTTAAATAAATATCTGAACTTTAATTAGTTTAATCTATTTGGACTGATATTTAACTGTCTTTACATTTCTTTGTCATTCCTGTATTGCCAGGAATTTCCCTAACCTAGGGTTAGTGTTGGCTAATATCAGACCTCACTGAGTTAATTAGCTGGATTTACATGACAACGATTTATTTATTTTTTGGTACTGGTTTTGTTGTCATGCACGGGGCTTCAGTAGAAACCATCGTACAAACACTGTTCAAAGTATTTTAATCCTGGTGTAAATGCAGTTTAAACATTTTCTCTGTGTTGTTTTCATTCATAATTCAAGAGTGCATAATGCGCTAAAGCTCACGTACGAAAGCACGCTGGGTTTAAAGTGCTTTAAATCACTTTTAAGTCCTCTTTTATGTGGTGCTGTTTATATGATTTAGTCAAATCCATTTACCTCTTACAGAAGTGCAGCTTCACATTCAACATTCAAATGCTTCACCTTTAACACAACATGCAGTCTGCTCCTGTGCCTACATGTTCTGCTCAGATATTTATGGGCGTCTAAATGCGTGTGAGCAGGTCTGCAGCGCCTTTGTTTCACAGCGGTAATAATGCCAGGGCCAGACCCAGCGTCCTTGCCCCTTCAGCCCTGTGAATACAAACCTAGGCAATGGAACTTTTTGTGCAACGTTAACTGTCACAACCCGCGGCGGTGGCTGGAAATGGCTTAACTAAACTGTCAGATCTAATAAAGCCAATAAAGGGATCAGATAAATGTTTATTACATAGTGGGAAAAGATCATTTCTGGACAGAAATTGAGGATGACCTTTCCGGATAATTCCTCGCTGCCTTTGCTCCCCCTCCTTCTGCTGGATAAATCACCGGGTCCCTTTTGTTTCACGGCTGATGGAGCCTTGCTGACGTGGGATTGTTAAAACCTCGCCAGCTCTTCTTTCTTTGTCTCCCCAATTACAGGAGCCCTCTGAGTCTGAATGCCACCTCACCACACAGACAGGGGCAGGCTGCTGTGCCCCTGCTGTTCCAACAGTCACAGGAGATGATAATATAATACCTGAGTCTAAGTGCAGATAGAGACTTGTTTTTTTTATTGAATATCTCTCCACAGCATTAATGCTGTACAGGAAATGGTGCAGATAATGATCTCCAAACTGGTTTGCATGTCATAACATGAGCTTAGGTTGATATAAACACTTTAAAGCTGCATTAAATGTTGTTTTTTGGTCAAGAGGGAGTCAGCAGCATCTAAAAATGAAAACACTGACTTCACTAAAAATCTGTCTCTAACAATCTCAAACATGGCGTCTAACAAGATGCTTAACGTTGGCCTTCTGTACTACTGTATGGAAACTTTGAGTCTTTTACAAACACAATATGTCTCTTAACTCACACAAAAGACAAATATTGAGAACTGGCTTCCTTCATATGTGCCACAATATTGAAAAACGAGCACTGCTTACTTATATGCTGGATTCTTTATTAAAAGCTCCCTGAAAAAGCGCTTTATCAAAACAACAAACAGGGACTAGAAACAGATGTTTCTCTCACATGAGCTTCTCTTCACTGGCTTCCTGTTAAACCAAGAATTAAAATCCTTCCTCTCACACACAAATTTCGTATCTTAAAGACCTCGTAGTATCATTATTATCCTAATAGATCACTTTGCTCTCAGACTGCTTGTGTTTCATAGTATTTAAAAGTAGAATGGGAGGCAGAGCCTTCAGCTTTCAAGCCTGTTGTCCCAGCTCCCAGTTTAGATTCAGGAGACCGACACCCTCTTTTCCTTTAAGATTAGTCTTAAAACTTTCCTTTGGTAGAGCATATATATATTTATAACCCTCGTATAGCTGTGCTCGGACTGCTGGGGGACTTTCCATGGTGCAGTGAGCATTTTTCCCCTCTTTCCACTCCTAATGGATGCCACACTGCACACTATCAACTTCTGTCTTTACTTAATAACATGCTTTAATGCTTAAAAGGGAGTTCTTCCTCCCCACCCATGCAAACTCCTTGCTCATAGGGCTGTCTGATCATTACGGTTCCTTCCTATTATTTCCAACCATCACATTGTAGTTATTTTCTTTATACTTCATGAGGCTAAAGCCTGCGTAAAGAACCAAAGCAGCCAAGTAAAGACCAAGTTTTCAAAGTCAAACGGCATTAGATCTGAATTCATTATTAATGCAGAGGGGAGGTCGAACTTATGTTTCAAAACACTGTAAAATTCAACTCTTACCCACAAAAAAATCCCTACAATACTCATCAAATATGGATGACGACGCCTAGCCAGGAGCACCTGCACTTCACTGATTCACTGAACAGATGTGGCGTGATGAGATCAGGTTAGGGGGTGTTTGAAGATGCTTCCTTTCTGCCCCGATCCCCCTTATTTTCCTCTCACACACCCCGCTCCCCGCCCCTCCTTGGCCTGTCCTCTGAGCTACATGTGGCACGGTTGCCTACTGCTTCCTGTGACAAGCCAAGCTGTCCACTGACCACTTCATTTTTGATGTTGGCAGGCAAAACTCGAGGCGTGGCGGCCAATCCGCACACACACACGAACACACACTGAGTTCAAGGGAACATCATCCAAGAAGAAGAAGAGTTTCCAAATGACCAAACACAGGCTGCTTGATGAGTGTTTGCTTCGCCTCTTCTTTGTTTTCTCTGTCTTTTCTTCAGAAGTCCATCATTGTATCTCTGTTTATCTTTCATTTCCATTCTTCCTACCCCTGCTTTGTATTGATATTTGTATTTCTGTCTTTATTGGCTGTCCCGTTTTTCTTTCTCTGAGAAGTATTTTTATCTTTTTTTTCTGCTGCTTCTTTCTGTCTTTTTGTTTCCCTCCTGTTTTACCGTCTTTTATTGTTTTTGTTTAGGGTTTAACTTTCTCTTTACCTTGTCTGTCCAAAGTGTCTGTCTTTCTCTTTCCTTATAATCTCTGTGCTTAAAGTGTTTGTTCTTCACAGTCTTTCCTGCTTTAGTCCATCTTTCGCTCCTTCTTTTTCGCCATTTGCTTTCTCCATATTTGAAGTGTCTGTCCCTCCTTTTCTGACTTCACACCATCAGCCTTTATAGACTTTTGTCTTCTTTGGCTGTTCTTATACTGTCATTTTCTGCTTTGTTTTCCCTTCTATTTTTTGTCATCGTCTGTCTCTTCAATGTGTTTCTTATGCAGCTTCTTCTGCAGTCGCAGTCTTGCTTCACTCAGTATTTCACAAATTAAATCTTTGTCATTTCTATCCGGATTTTTAGAAATCTGATTGTAGTGACTGAAGTTGTATAGTCACCTATAATTAGCATTTTAAACTAAACTAAAGGATCATGAACCCAGCAGGGCAGCTGCAACTGACCCCAAACATGCTTATCTGGCCTAAAACAGGGATTGTACTAAAAGAAAAAAGAAAAAATGAGATTTTAGAGCACGCTTTAGCATCCAGTGGGAGCTACCTGCATCCGCACGATCTGGTCTACTTAAGATCAAATTGTGCAGTGCGGCCCCATGAACTAAACTAAGTTTGACATCCTTGTACTAAGCAGTATCACTGGACTCCAACATTAGTTGTTTGGGGTCAGGATAAGAGGGCTTGATTGCTGCTATCCTGCTGGGTTCATGATCCTTGGAAGCAGGAGTAGAGAGGCTCTCAGTGTGTGTGTGTTCATAGCTATAGTGTGAGAGTATATGAGGCAGGAGGGCCTCACCCAGCCTATTAGATGTGCGCACTGGCCTGTGAGATGTTGTATCACTTTAATTAGTGGGGAGCTGTGGGCCACGGCAGCGTGAGGAGATGGGGAGAAGGTTGATCGTGTTTTAGTCATTGCCTAAAGCCACGGACCCACCTCCCCTCACCCCCACCCTGACTCCAACCCCTGCCACCCCCTCCTCCTCCTCCTCATCTAAAAAGCTTTGTCAAGCTTGACTTCCTCTCTGGACCTTTTGTCAAAGTGGCTGATAACAACATGACTGTTGTAATGTTTTGTTCTTTCGGGTTTTTTTTTTTAATTTATTTTTCATTTTAAGCCCTGTGGTCAGGAAAATCACCTTCATCATCTTCTATTCAGATCTTTTAATTTACACTGCAACATTTTTTTGTCTTTTCACATCGTTTTCTTTAATTGCACCCACATTTCCATACTAGGCGATCTCTAAGACCGCTCATTTAGCCATTCTGCCTCTGGCCTCTGAGAAAACTGGGCAAAACTTAAACGCTGTCACACCTTCTGAATACATTGGAAAGTAATGAACATTTTAGATAATTACGGCGAATCAGAGCACGCTGAATGCATCCTGGCAGTGAGCCAGCCCCCGCAGACGGTCAAAGATGGAGCCATAGAGAGCGGGAATGGGAATTCTGGGTAATTGGACTCCCATTGTAGGAGCTAATGAAGTGATGCAATTGAAAGGATGATTCTTTGCCATGGTCTTAAAAGTAATTCGACAGCTTGTAGCGTTTGACAGTTAATGTGAACAACAATAATTGTACAACATTTAAGCAAAACAACACAGTTTGCAAACACCGTGAAACCAAGCAGAAAATGAAAGCAGGTGTTCATAATTTTAACGTCGAAATAACTTTTCTTTTCTGAATTTCAATCTGCATCCTTCATTCTATTAAAAGTGAGTAAAAAGAAAATGGAAATTATGACAAGAGTGGCTGATTTTAATGTACGTTCTTAACTTTGGTGCTTTCTATAATATAAAGTGACTGGGGCGTGATCGTGACAGGAACCTGCTGTAATGCATGTTGCAGTGATTTCATGTCAGAGGTCATGTTTAACAAACACGACATCAAACGGTGAAGATTGATGAAAATCATCGGACAATGGCTTCCTAATGGCCAGTGTCAGATCCCATGTTTCTCTCTGTTAGGGCTGGGCTGCCGCTGGCTGACGTGGGATTGGATGGGAAATGGAGGGGGGGGTAAGCAGGGAGGGACGGAGGTTATTGGCGGGTGGTGCTGAGGCTCTTTATTGCTGTCATAAAAGTTTACATGACTGCCATCTTTCACAATCCATGTTGACAGGACTTTTCAGAAAAAGCTTTTTGAAGCACAGAAAAAGAAAAGGAGAGCAGGTCGTACCGTTCTCTAGCCTTAGGTGCAACATATCCTTGTAATAGGAAAAGGAAAATATAGACTTATGGAAAATGAAATGAGCCACGAATGACCATAAGCGTGAAGACAATTACACCCTTTGGAAATCGTATATTTGTGAAGATAATTTCTTGTAGAGTCTGCGCGTTTGGACCCGGTGGGGTTACGGTTTCTTTTCTATGCTTGAACTCTCCTTGAACTTGGGATAAGCGTTGCCGGAGTGGGACGTGGCTATCTGCCCCTGCATCTGGTTATTTTAGCTCCAATTTGCTGCCTAATGCCACAATTACCCTGATCTATGGCTCGAGTCACCCCTTTAATGGCTTGGTGTCAAAATCAGCACATCTGTAGAAGCAAGGCCCTGAGAGCAAGTCCTGACTTTGCTCTACTTTGGACACTTTCCTGTCCTTCGACAGGCCTGAGACGATAAAGATTGGGCAGCAAAATCACAATAACACAGGAAATATTTGTGTAAACGGTTTGTGTATCATTAACTGTCTAAAGTTTTTAAAATGACTGTATTCATTTATTAAAGTATCAAAAAGGTTGATACAAACATAAAACCCAGTACAATAAAATCAAGTGAAAACAAGAGAACAAAGCCAATTTGAAAAGGTGGGTTTTGAGCAATGACTTTGTCCAAGAGTCCCAATGTGTTGGAGCATTAGCATAAATCAGGTTACATGACCAGAAGTGACACGTTTGTATGGGATCTCACTAATAACACAAACAAATCCACCATAAAGCTGCTATTTCCATGGAATGTGCGATTTGACATTTAAAATTTTGGACAAAAAGGGAAAAAATATTCACTTGAATAAAACAAACAGTAGTTTAACACAAGATCAAGCAACTTGCATCCCATTGTCTGACATCAGAGAATCTGCAACAAGTCTATCAAGGTAGCTCTCCATGATCAGCAACTATTTACAAGGACATTATATTCAAGGAAAATAAATCCAGATGTTGTTTTATTGTTTTTTCTATATTAGCATTTAACATGCTAACTGAGCAGTCCACCATAACTAACAGTGTTAAAGTTAATAGTGTTAAGGTGGACGATAAAGAAACGTATTCTTGTAGATTACACAGAAAGTGTAATTTATGGTTCTGCAAATGTGTCGTGGTTTCAAAAACCACAAACATGCTCCTGTGCAAACTGCAACTGCAAGTCACTGGACGCGGATGGACGAAAAAGTCGTCAAATGTTAAAAATACTGCATAAAAAGTACAGAAAGTGACTGCAGTGGAGACTTTTCACTGTTTTTAAACTCTCAGCTTCACGTCAGCTCTTTCTATGTAATAACTTGGCTCTCCTCCACAGCTGGCTGATGGACCAACAGCAGCACAAACAAGAGTAGTATCACATGTTTTTGACACTGCCTCCACTAACAACAAACACTCTCTGCAGGTGGACTGCCTTTGTACTACCCCCACCAAAGCATAAAACAAGCATAATTGTGACATTAGGCTACATTTTTACACATTATGACTATCTGCTTTAAAATTGGACCACATTAAAAGGTTGTAAACACCTTTTAAATGCAACCTTTTATAAACTGACAACCTTCCTCCAGTTGGATATAAAATGCTTAGCTCATACAGACACGTTTACACCTGTAACTGACGACACCTCGGTCACGGTGCTAATTCTGTAAAGCTTAATGAACTCGCTGCTCAGCTCTAACAACATGGTGCTGTGGAGAGATACTGCAGTGTGGAGAGAGTGACTCCACTTTGGCTGCCCAGAATCCTCTCTCAGCGATGAAAAGCAGCCCCCTGAAGTCCACTCCATCACGGCATGGCTCTCTGCCCTCGCTGTGGCGTGACTGGGACAAGGATGAGTGGCGGTAAAGGACAAACTCATGGACACCAGTTGGGCTCCCAGAACCAGCACACATTATTACCCCCAACAGAAGCCGAGTGAAGGCGGGAGCCAGGAGCCTGTCCTCGGCACAGCTTCGGTGGGAGATGCAAAAACAGATGGCCACCCCCAGCAAGACATTAGCAACAGAGATTTGAAAACATCTTGAAGCCCCTGTCGCCACACAGAGACTGCGGTCAGGAGGCTAATGTGTGAATAGTAAAACATCGCAGTTAACGGTAAAATGAGCTGCGATAAGAGCAACAGCTGTCCAAAATTACAAGTAACTGCACACTGCGATGTATTTACGCGGGTCTTCAATGTAACATTCAAAAGGCCTTTGTCTGCATGGATGAGAGGACGCTGTAGTTAAAACAAGGGAGAAGCTATTGAAATGAAACAAGCCAAATAAAACAGAAATTGCTGCATCATCAAGTATAAACTATTTATTGATATGCAGCCACATCAAAAGAAGGCACAATAAAACTGAAGTCTGCTTATTCAAAATGGATGTTCAGCAGGTGCCAAATTATGCTTCAGAAAAGCATTTTGTGTTCAAACAAAATCGTGTTTTTGTGCCCAGCCATTTATGATGTGCCATTACAGCCATCATGACCTGCCTGTGCTCCTTTGGATATCAGTGTAATTATATGTGTATATGCATATTAATATTATGAAATGCCCCAAGCACTCAAATTTTCTCATCCTATTAAGCGGCCCTTATCGGTTGTAATCATTCCCATAGATGTGGCGTAGAGGAGCCCTCTTATACTCGTACTTTAGGTGATAAACAGAAAACAACCCAGATTGTGCATGAGACCTTGTATTGGATATGAAATCTCTTCTCCAAGGTAACCTAGAAAAAGGGAGCTTTGTGCAAAAGGGTGTATTCTAACCAACCATCCTCCTTCCCTGACCCTAACCAAGGAGATTTTTCCCTAAACATGACCAAAGATCAAATCCAAATCAAGGTTAAATCCCAAATGTAGCCAGTGCCACCTATTCTGTCTCTCAAAGAGAAAATATTGCGAGGATATTATTTCAGCAGGGCGAGACAACTGCCTTTCAGTGAGGCATCTCTTGAGCCTGTAGGGTGGAGGAGGTGTCCACCTGATGGCAATACCTTAAGATGGTGATATCAACGGGTATAAGCCACTCAGTGGCTGTTACCACTTCAACATGTTGGGCTGCGCCGTTACAGAATTAGTGATATAAGAAAATCAAGATTGTGATTATATTAAGGCAGCACGGTGGCACGGTGGTTAGCACTGTTGCCGCACAGCAAGAAGGTCCTGAGTTCAATTCCACCATCAGGCCGGGGTCTTTCTGTGTGGAGTTTGCATGTTCTCCCCGTGTTTGCGTGGGTTCCCTCCGGGTACTCCGGCTTCCTCCCACCGTCCAAAGACATGCAGCTTGTGGGGATAGGTTAATTGGATAATCCAAATTGCCACTAGGTGTGAATGTGCGAGTGAATGTGAGTGCGAATGGTTGTCTGTCCCTGTGTGTTGGCCCTGCGACAGACTGGCGACCTGTCCAGGGTGTACCCTGCCTCTCGCCCTATGACAGCTGGGATAGGCTCCAGCGCCCCCCGCGACCCTGAAAAGGATAAGCGGAAGCGAATGGATGGATGGATGGAAGATGTGATTATTGTGCCACGTGCTCTTATTTAGCCTGTCAACACTCCAGGAAAGTTCAAACTCATTCTCTGTCAGGGCCAGTTTAGTTCAGCTCCCATATATTAATTTATTTATTTATTCAGCCTACTGAATTATAATTAAGATTTTTTAAAAATCTAATATTTTTTCATAGTCTCTGAGTAATCGTGTTCAATAATTGTGATCTCAATAGTGACTTAATAAGTGATCGATAATCGATCGGACCTGTAAAATGACCACTGTATGTACAATATGAAGACATTTACCTGCTACTTTACCTACATTTACATACTGGAACCAAATAGACTTCCTCAGGAGCTGTGAACTGTAATGCGACATATTTAAAATTTAAATAATGACACCAAACGGATGGTGATTAATCTCATAGTTGAGAGCAAATCAACAGTTTCCTGTATTCTAAACACTCCTAGTAAAAATGCCAATTCATGTTGCCAGGTTTAATAATAATAATATTAGACAAAAACTAGAAAAAAGACGAATGATAATTCAGTTAAAACTGCAACAATTAACAACTATCCATCCGTTATGTTAACTGCTTCTCTAATCCAGGGTTGTGGGGGCAGCTGGAGCCCATCCCAGCTGTTATTATTATAGTTTAATTGGTTTCATCCACTTTTGGCCGCCTGAGTTTAAGATTTTTGGTTGGTGCTCAACAGAAAATAAAGAGTTTACAACCTCTTAAACCATATTCTTTGAAGGAGAGCCATCCATATAATGTCTGGAGAAGAGATTTTCTTTTGAAATTAAAGGTGAACAGATCACCACCGCCCTGATGCAAACATCCAAACAAGTGCTGCGGCAAGAAGTGCACAAAAAAGACAGCAGAAAAAACAGAACCCAAGGTGACACGTATCATTGTCTGAAGTCCGGCGGTTGTTCAGCAGGGGCGATATTTGTCGCAGCGGTGTCAAGAGACTTGTGAACAGAGGGTTTGGCTATTCCTGGACATATTCTCCACACCTGCGCCCCGGAGTGCGCTGGGTTGGCATTTCAAACTTTATCACCTGTCACAAGAGAGAAACCGGCTGCTCTGGAGAGCACTGCACCCCACCGCCATCCTCCACGCTCCGCCTTTTAATTCACGAGACACCACACCTGTCCTTGGAAGTTGCGCTTGGAAAGAAAAGACAAAGATTTCCCCAGTGGGAGGGCTGGAGCTCTGTCTATGTTGCCTAATTGATTCGAAAGGCGTGACGTCATGTTGATCATGTAAAGCCAGAAGCTGCCTTTTCATATATCTATCCATTCGTATCAGCAAATAACATCCAACTTACCAGCATTATTCTCTCTACAGGCTTTCTGTCTCTTGTTATTGCCTCCTGAATCCTTTCATTTTTACTGCTGCAGGAACCAAATGTCCTCATAGGGATTATAATCCACAGGACTGCTGTCCTTTGTACAATAGTCTTTGAAAAGAATGGATCCATTAACGTGATCTCTGATTGGAGCAGGAGGAAGGCTGAGTTCTTCCTGCTATCACATGACCCGCATCAGTTTACACAAACAAAGCTGAGGAAACGTCAGTGAAGAGGTAGTCAGCTGGGTTTAGGGTGCATATTAGCATCTTTATGTATAAAAGGTTGATGGCGAGATGATGGGATGGAGGCATCTGCAGCAGGAGGAAGCCTCCATAACCACAGGAACGTATATTTTATAAAGAGAAAAGGAGAGATGTGTGTATGTGGTGGCAGTCTCCCGGGGACACACTGATCAAGGTGACATGTCTCTCTGGTCTCCACAGGGGGTGTCTGGGCTCCAGAAGGCCATGGGTGTCACGACAGCAAAGCCCCACACTGGATGATGTCACACCGCACAAACACACACACAGACACATGTGGACTGACAACACCACCACTGGAGATTGTGAAAGGTTAAGACTGTTCGTCTAAATATAAACTGCTGTTTTTGTTAGAAAACACAGTGTAATATACAAACCATGCTGGAAATGCATTAGGAATATTAAAATATTCATCATCTGTTCACTGAAACTTTAAATCACACTGAAACCCCGGTAAACCCACCCCGCCTACATGACGAGTCTTCTTCTCCGTTTACACCGATTCATTTTGATCTTCTATTAACTGGTAATGCACAAAAATAAATAAAGAGTAACACGTAACAGAAGTTATTAGCTGTGGCTAATTTAAACAAATTGTAAATATCACAAATATTCAAACTTAATTAAAAAGTAAAAAATGAGCCACTTGACTGCAGGAGTGTGTTTTTTTGGATTAAAAGTATACATACTAATGAGTTTTCCCCGTCCACATAGACAAATAACTTCTCTTTGCACAAACTTATCTTTGTTGTGCGTCCAATATTCAATAGAAATCACAAATAAGTGGATCAGTTAACAGGTTTTAAAGCTGAAACTGGACAGTAAAGATCCTTAAACAAGAATCTGGAGTTGCAGAAATGAATTTCTCTCACAACTCTAACAAATAGTGCTCAAACAGCTACGTTTAGGGTGATGAATGTTTTCCTCTAAGGAATCTTGTTTCCTACAGTAAAAACTGAACTTTTAGTTTTTTAAATCTAATCTAATTTACAGCTATGAGAGCTACATTTCCACAATAAAGTATTTCTTAAAAAGTAAAGCTACATTTCACCTCCACTTTGTAATAACCAGAGGGAACACTGTGATCATGTAATTATTGGGCAGCTGAAGTGGGACGGTCAAAAGCTCCGCTCTTTAGGCATTAGCAGCTAAGTGCTGGTCATTATCTGTCCTATAGTCCACTACGCCCACTCATGTCTGTGTCTGCATGTGCTGTGCGATCATCAAAAGTGCACGCCGGGGGGGGAGTTAGGGAATGAAGCATAATGTCAGCAATAACACAAAGGACCTTGGTTTAACATTTCAGCCTGCACTGTGTCCCTGCTACAGCCCAGAGCAGAGCCAACACTGGCCTGCTGCTACTCTCTGGCCCACCCATCCACAGGCTCTGCTTCACCATCTGAGGTTTGGAAATGTGTCTGCTGCACATGCATACGGTCCACGTAAACACACCACCCCCTGCAAACAAACACTTGTTAATGTGTTGCTGGTAAATTTAAAACTGGATTATTTTCCCCAACAAATGTATATAAATATGTGAAGGAGTACATGCACTTTATACAGGGCTACATCTAAGTTTAGTCTACTAAAAGATACAGGAAAAAAGAGCTACACTGAAAAAAAAAATTACATTTTTAGTTTCAGTGAAGGAAGCATTTTAGTTTGACATCTATACCAATAAGGGTCTCCATATCATCCATCCACAGGCAGTATAAAGGTGACCGTAGAGCTACAAAAGATGAACCCCATGCTGATGTGCCTTATAGAGGTGTATAGAGGTCTATGGGAAATGAGTCTTGGCTTTGACCTCTATAAACATTTTCCAGACAAGTTTATGCACTCATTACAGAATAACACATGAAGTCTACTTTGGTCATTCTAAGAAAAATAAAGGAATAAAGTCAGCTGCATAGAGGATGAGCGTGCAGCTTCCTGTTACCCGTTGCTTGTTATTTCTGCCTTCAAGGTTGCAAAACAGGACTTTAAAAACGAATGGATATCTGTGCATGAATGAACACTGATGAAGTTATTTAATACTAGAATTCATCATATAATAATAATCTAATTTGCCAAATATTTTTTGTCAAATATATAAGATCTTCAACGTCGTTCAGCTGCCTCTCCACAGAGTTGGGGGAACACCAACTGCAGGTACTGGTTTTATTGGCCCTTTAGCTGGCATCGGTTACCAGAGCAGAAGGCACATTACTGCTGACAGAGGAGAAGAATGTCCTTCTGACCAATAGTGAGGCTCAACAAAACCTTGGTCAGCCTGATGGAAAAGAAACACAAACAGGAAGGACCAGTGCTAACCGGTACGCATAACTGAACTTTCAAAATAAGACTAAGTGGATTGTTCGCTAATAAATTGATTGTACAAGGCATCATTTCCTTGGATGGATGAAAAAGTACAAAAAGAGGCAGCTGAAGCAGGTTGTCAAATATCTATAAATAAATGGTTGTTGTTTAGAGATGCCTGAACAGAGCCCAGATTTCTCCCCCCATCAGCTGTGGCAACCAAGATAAAGCCTTGCTAAATATCTGACTTCTTAGTTTTATCATAATTAAAACCATATTTATGTAAACAAACACTTGCACAACTACAGTATAAAGAGACGAGCAGAGCGAGTAATGTTTTAGGCCTTATTTTGGCCTTGTTTCAGAAACTTTGACATTTTTAATGACCTCCATGATTTTTCTTGCCCATATATGCTCATACAGTACAAAGACACATATGCCACAATGCATACACACATATGTAACAGCCATCCATCCCTCATCTTCGCAGTCCTCTGTCATAAAACCCCAACAGCCACACATTTTCACCCTCTGCTTTTCCAAATTCTTACCCCTCCTCTCGTCTCTCTCTCTCTCACACACACACCTCCTCAACCAAACTGCTTGAGCCACTTGCCTGCCAGGGAGGCAAGATGGCCCTCCAGCCCTCCAGCCAATCAGACAGCTTGGCTCGCACGGGAGATCACAGGACAGCTGATCCAGCCCTCTGACTTCCTTCTTCGCCTGCTCTTCTGGAAACTTTTGGACCTGCATCACCATGAGAGCGTCACTGGTCTGCTGCAGAGACAGATAATGAAAGATGTTTGTTGCATGATTTAGGATTGTGTGATTATGTATTTCTAATGAAAATGATTGCAGGAAAACAACTAGCTGTCCACCAACGCCCTATTTCCATCTAGATTCTGTGTCTTTAATCATTTCTCAAATATAATGAGTATTCAGTTAGTTGTTAAGCTTTAAATCATAGCTGAACAAATAAAGGCTGGTTTCTAATAAATGGAGAGTGATTAAAGCAAGCACGCAGCCTGAAGTCTTTAAATATGCAACCTCTGTGTGTTGAATTACTTTGGTAGCAGCTTAATAGTGATCATAAAACACAGCACAGTGAGAGTGAGTGGAAAACAATTTGTGAATACAGCTACTTCTATCCAAACAGAAGCCTGAGCAGCAGTGTGATATGTGTAATGACAGTGATAGAGACCGAATACTGTGAATGCTGACAAAATTAAAATTATACAGAATTTATCTATGCAGCAGCTAGAAACATTAAGAATTTATTATTAGCAAATTGCATAAACATTAATTTAAAAAGAAGTCTGTCAGGAAATGACACATATAACAAAACATACCAGACAAAATCTTTGTTTACTACACCTCTTTTTAAAATTGACTAACATCTGGACTACACGCTGCAACCATACATCTTTCCTTTTGGTGCAAAGATAAACTCAGAATTTTCCACATCTCGCACAGCTTACATAGTTTTCTGTTCTGGAAGAATGTAAAATGGACTGTTTGTGAAGGTTCTCAGTCATCCAGGTCATCGTAGTCTAAGGAGCTTGGAAAGAAAAGCGTCTGGACTTCTTTGGGTTTCTTGAAGATGTTTCACCTCCTATCCAAGAAGCTTCTTCAGTTCTAAGAGCGATTGGTGGAGAGTCCCAGATTTTAAGCCCTATGGGAGTGTCCCCAAGAGGGTCATGGACCCCCTATTGATCCTCTGCCTAATCACACGAGCCAAGTGTGAAAACAGGTGTGGGTCACAATCAGTCAAGGTTTGAAAGAGGAGTGAAAGAAGCCATCTATGTCCACTGTGAACGACCATCTTTGGACAGAGGCGGGGGTTTACAACATCACCTGTCTGCCATCTATAATCCAGTTTTGAGATCCCTCCCCAGACGCCTTAACGCCCACTCACATCCTGGACCATTTGACCTCAGGAAATCACACTCAAAGTGCTCTATACAACTTGACACAGTGCTTTTTATCTAACATTCACACACATCGATACTTGGGGTTAGTATCTTTCCCAAGAATATTTGGCAGGCAGACTGGAACCACCAACCTTCGGATTAGTAGATGACCTCCTCTACTTCCTGTCACCCAAGGTGATTAAAGCGCTGCTGAACAACTTGCTGAGATCTTTTGATTATTTCAATTGGCTCTGTGAGTCTTACGAACATAAATGATACATTTTTCAATGAATAGCTACTACAATGTTCACAGTGACCACAATCGATTGTTATATTTACCCTCTCAGCTGAAAAGAATCCCTTTGAGACTGTGGGAACTCAGCTGACGCCCCTATCCACAGCCATTTACAGCACATAAAGTAACAATGTGGTACATCTAATAGATCACCAACACTATGAGCTGTCAGTAAGTGAAGAAAGCATGCTCTTAGTTTATATTCAGTGTAACATGCTTGCTGTGCTTGTCTTCCTGTCTGCAGCTGGTGGTGGAAATGCTGATCATGCTGGCATCAAGTGGCATTTGGCTAAGATGCAGAAAAACAAAACTGAGTTGTTCTACCTTGAAATTTGCCTTTTCTCTTTTGGAAAGGGGAGATTTAGACAGCAGGGGGCCAAATGAGAGAAGTTAAAAAAAATCTCTCTGCCTGCTTCATCTACACACAGAGATTAAATGTAACATTTTTGTTGATACACGAACATCTTTGATTTGTCTGATTTCTGTAATTTATCTTACATTAAGGTCAAACTACAGTGAAAGTATTTGTATCAGCACCAGAAGAAGGATTTCTCTCTCAAGTTGAAACAAATAAAACATATTTTTTATAATTAGCCTGTAAGCTTTGGCAGTCAGTCCATTTCTTTTTTTAGGAAATTAAAAAAGTAAACTCTTCTGTATGCACATGTATCTTCATTTGACAACAGAATGGAAGACACCTGTAGCATGATAGTAGCAAATAGCTCAGCCATTACTATGATGACTCTTTGAATTCCAAATAAATGTAAATTTATTTGAGGAGTAAGGAGTTATAGCTATCACCTATGATGAGGGTTAACAAAAGTCTATGACTTTTATTGCTATTTCTTGCTAACAATAATGTGTTTTATGTATTAGTAAAGAAAACTCAGCTGACCATGGTGGCCAATTTTGGGGGAGTTAAGACCAAAGCCCCTTTCTGAGGGGTTTGGGGGTAGGCGTGGGGCCTGTTTTTTCTCTTGAAAACAAACACTTGTACACATCCATATAGAAACAGACATCTGCACACACAAACACAGTCCTCAGCACACACTCTGGATGTGAAAATCACATCCCTGTTCTACTGGGAAGGGAAACTGTTGTGTGATTATGATGAACTGGTTAAACTGCAATTACGCCGGCGAGCGATGGGAGAAGAGACGACAGCAGTTTAGACGGCAATTTGGGAGGCGGCTGCCGTGGCTGCTGCAGCTGGGGCCTGTTTTATGCAGTAATTGATAGACTCTGCCAGTCACTAGTGGGTTCAGAATTAAAACTCAAATTATCATCATTAGGATCTCCCCCTCTAATTGCTGCATCAAAGGCACATCAGCGTTTTTGTTTTTCATTATAAAATTACACTTGTGTTATCTAATTTCATCAGCTGCATTGACAGTGCCCACGAAGGCCTTGCCAGTGATTTGAGGAGGAGGTTGTTTGTGATTTTTATCATCCTAACTCATTCAAACGTGATAGATGTTTGTCAGATGTGACCCCAAATCGCTTCCTGGTGTTGATGCAAACCATAAACACAATTCTACTTCAAATAAATGCAGTATAACCAATTTGAACATATTCTCTTTTGAATTACTTACTTATTAATTACTTGGATAAAATCCAGTCATTCACTCTCAAACATTAAATGATTTGATCCACATTTAAACACGTGTAAGGAGAGATACAAATGCTGTACTACTAAACACACAGACTCCTCATGCTGTTACAGTGTGACAATCTTTACATGCAACTCCTTCAACAGTAGACTGCAAGCTTCCAACCAGGAATCCTGAGATCAATTTAGGAGATTTTAGGGGAAAAATAAGCAAACAATGTGTTTATTTTACAGATTTTATATATTTATAATTCCATGTTTTAGAGAAGTGCACAACAGATTAACATTCTAATGTCTTAAAAAATGGGGCCAGAAAAACTAACTATGGCTCTTCTTCAAGTTCATAACAGACATTGACCATGTGAGGCTGCATTAAGGAGTCATTACACAAAATTACTGGCAGCTGACAGTGCCCAACTTAGCCTCCTATACTTCTGAAAAAGGTGATTTTCAATAACATTCCTGTGTTTTTAAATGTACTCTAAGAAGTATGTAGTACAATAAAAACAAGTGGAAAGATTTTTGTTATGTAGGCGCAGAAAATGGATAATAGTTATTGATTTGTAAATAAAATTAATACATTTAATATTACACTAGACTACATTTCTAACTAACTAGGCCACTCATTCTCTTTCTCTTGACAATACATTCTTTAAAGCCGTAACGCATTTTGGGGTCAACTTGAAAGAAAGGCAGCTTTAAAAATATAAGAGTGGGGTTAAAGGTCAAATTTCCCAAACAACAACAATAACATTTAAACTTTTTCCATGATAAAATACATTTTATGAAAGTTAGGGTCCACAGTAATGTGATATTAAGAATTCCCATATATTATTCCCTGTATGTTGCCTACATGTTGTCAATAAAAACAATGGTGGTAAGAAACACAGATGTAAAAATAGCTCGATATAGTATTATTATGACTTAGACCTTCAGATCAATCTATAGACCTTGAAGGACAGGTCAGAGGTCAAATGTGACATGATATTTTAAATCTTTACACAGTCCCTTCTATATGTTGACAAGACATACACATTGTAAGAGTCATGGCTTCTATGGCGTAAGGCATGTTTGTCCATTTTCAACCAGTAAGTCACTGAGTTGACCTTGAAGGGTTTGGTGGATTGTTAACATGACTCCGCTCTACACTCCTACAAAGTTTTATCAGATTTCATTGAAATCAGTCAGTCACTGCTTTTAATTACACCGTTGTTGTTTGTTAGCAGCAAAATAAACACTTGAAGCTTATTAAAATATTGAATTTCTAAATGTTGGCTATTAGAGTGCTGACAGTGTAACAGAAGAACACAATCAAATTATCTGTGCTGTGAAACTAAGTGGCACTGTCCAACTAAACACTCTTCTGCTGTCCAGAAGGTAAAACGATTACACATCACTCTGAAAACATGAAAGCTAAACAGTTTTGAAAGCCTTCTTTATCAGACAATGTACAGAGTCTCCTTGCCCCCAGCTTAGTGAGTCTGTGTGTACTTCATAGGCGCCCGTGCCGAACATACATGCTGAAGATATTTGCTGAGCAGGCTGATGTTTCCCTTAAACCTACGACAATTGGATGCATGTGTGATTTCTGTGGGTGTGTTTGTGTGTGTCCTTGACGCCAGCAGTGTCCCGCTGTTATCCAGCTGTAACACAGTCAAACACCGAACAATCAGCTTTTGCAGGGCTGCCAAGCAGTTAGCAAGATGTCAGTTAGCCTACAGTCTGTCACACAGTGGAGCTTAAATGGTTAAAAATGGCATCTTGGGACAAACTACATATCCAGCAAGTTGCATATAAGAAAATGTGCTTCTAAAGTATAGATGCTTTGCTATTTGTATATGTAACTCTATATGTAACTTAATTGCAGTAACAATGTCTGTGCAGCTTGGGAGTTTGGGATGTGCAGGTGAGCTAGAAAAATGTCCCAGCGACATTGTGTACTGTTAACTCACCTCTGAGAGTCACATTTTGATGCAGCATCACTCCGTTACCAAAAACACCAAGAGTATTTTCCTCACTAAAATCTGGCCCAATTAGAGAATATTAATGATTGTTAAATGTGCATATGCTGGAGCTGGAAAATGGGAAGGTTAATAGACAGGCAGCATCACACGATTGCATTTATCAGTTTCTATTTATCTCTCCTTGGGAGGTGGCAGGTTTACAGTAAATACCTTCTGTCCCCCTAATTTCCTAATGATGGTGATAATGATGGAGAATGGCGCAGTCATTAGCAAGGACAGGCTCTGTGCATCACTCTGTCAGCTACGTCTCTCCCAGGCCCACAATGAGAAGTGATGGGGCCCAGCTGTTCCCCACATCCTCTCCCCAAACTGAATCTCTTTCAGAGACTGAGAGAAGAGAGGGGGAGAAAGAGGGCGGAGCAACGGAGAGGAGGTAAGAAAGGAACACAGTGCACAAAACAGAGAAAAGAAGAAAAAACACCTGAATATCTGCCAACCAACAGAGGACAGAGGGTGTCACAGGCCTGTTTAAAGAAATCCTCCCAAAATCATCCTCGTGTACCTATTACTGACACAAGTTTGGTCCCAAGTTTCAGATTACAAACGTTTTAGGATCTGTTGATCAGTCTGATAACAGTCTAACACTAAAAAGCAGATAAAAAAGTTTGCTGCTTTGACAAGGTGGCAGTTCATCATCTGACTGTTACGCGTACGAGTAAATAATTTATACTTGCAGGCTTGATGTCATTTCTTTAAATGGGGGTGCACATCACACATTTTCACATTTTAAACTGCAAATGAAGCAGAGCTACTCTGGTACAGTCAAAGATTTGGAAACTGTCTGCAGTTATGTGTGAAAGTTCACCCAACACAGCAAGTATCTCCCAGGGCTTTTTAGCAACGAGGCGAATCCATTAGTATACACTTACCTTGTTGGTGTTGGGTTGAACCCCCCTTTTTACCTTCAGAACTGCCTTGATTTTACGTGGCATAGATTCAACAAGGTCCAAATGTTGGTCCATGTCGACAGCATCACACAGTTGTTGCAGTCAATGATCAATGATGTGAATCTGCCATTCCACTACATCCCAAAAGACTTATGTCTTATGTCTTATGTACGCAAACACGCGTTGCAACTTCTTATCTGGTGCGCGTCTTTTATTTTGACAGCGAATGGGCACCTGCGGACCACTTATGTGCACCCCTGCTTATAATGGACATAAATATACAGAACCGTCAGTAAACACAGCAAATATTTATCATTTTTAGATCTTAGAATGACCTCTTATTCTGTGCACTACTGCTATATCCCTTTCTCTACTTGCAGTTTTTTTTATATTTTGCATCCTCCTTTTGTCTGCTGTCTTAATTAGCAGTCCACACCACATGCACTACTATCAGCCTTGTGAAACATGCTACAATTAGAGTTGATAGTCAAATATTCCTCTTTTCCAATAGATTAATTTGAGAGCAAGGCTTATCAGACGGGCCTCGGTTGTGCTGCGCACCAATTGCTTTCAATAAAAAGAACACTGGCACAAAGTAATCTGCGAAACACCCGTGCTATTATCAGAATGAAAGTTAAACACTCAGAACCCACTCAATAAATTCACAGGAGACTGCAAATGGACATTTTCATTTGACTTCCAACTCTTTTGAACTGTCTTTCTTTTTTTCCTCTTAATCTTCTTGCAGTGTATTGAATCCTTCAGAGGTACATATTGGCAATTAGACACCAAGGAATGGCTGATTATGTACTGCATAAACCTCAAGTTGAATAAATTATAGCCTCCCCCCCGAAAAAAATCAGTCTGTGATTTAAAAATGCTCAAAATTTCAAAGTCACCTCTGATGAATAGTGCAGGGTGATTAATTCATGATGGGAGACGCCACCTTGTCAGGCCAAACTCTTCACTGGGTAATGGCAACACATGCATAATAGAAAGGTGGTTCTCTGCCTCCCCTCGTTGTCTGAGAGACTTCAAAGGAATTAAAAATGGGGCCATCAAATTACATCTGTTGAGTTGCTTTGCTCAAACGTTGGATTCGAAGCAGGAGAGTACATCATTTCGCTTGGATTGTGTCTCCAATGTAGTGAAACGCCGGAACGAATGAAGTTGACTAGTTTGGAAAAGACTGAAATATTTCATCTGAAATTTTTAAAAACTGGGGGGATTTGGTGTGTTTTTTTCTGTAAAAGAGCTTGAATACATATTAAGCTTCCCTGAGGCAATATCTGTCAATTCATTAAACATTTTTCCTGCATAAGTAAAGACATTCAGTCTTTGAAACTGAACTACAACAAAGCCTGATTTCTTTCCACCTGGCATCTCCTCTACATATTGTTGGATGGCTGTGAAAACAAGTTAAACGTGAGTTTCAAAGTCACTTTTCAGGGGAAATAAGTGGAAATTGCAGCTGTAGTGAAGCAGACCCATGGCCTAATTACTCCTCTGTACATCTCTCTTTTACTGAAAGACTGAACAGTCAGTTCAGCAGCAGAGTGACCTTTTCTCTAAACCCTCCAATAACTCTCCAGCTGACAGGCCGAATGAGCAGATGATCCCGGACTCCTTCATGGTGTGTTGCGACTGCACTCGGTGCAAAATGACAAGTGAATCAAGCTCTATTTTTACCTCCGGGTGGGGAACTTGTGTCACTCTCGACCACTGCACCCAAGAAAATCCGCCATGAAGTTTGGTTTTGGGCAATCTGACCGCTGACACCGCGGAGCTGTCACTGTGATGCCCTTCCCTTCCATCAACCAATCCCCTGCCTCGACCTCACACTACTCCTCACACCTGACTGGCACCAGGGGTAGCGTGCCAGGCCAAAAGCATGATTGACACCTCGCCCGATCTTCTGTAAACACCTTGAGATCTCAGCTCCTCCAGCAGGGAAGATCAGTGACTTGTGTGAAAGAGGCCTCTCCTCCTGGCCTCAGCTCAAGTCCGCTGGCACTCGCTATGATGCAGCTCGACTTGTCAGAGGGAGTAACAAGATGCTGAGTGACTTAGCACCTCTGGAAATGTCAGCCCCCGAGCTGGCGGACGCCAGGCTGAGTGGAGTGGGGAGTGCACAGACCCCAGTGCGACTGGCTCAGCTGCTGCCTGTAAGAAGCAAAGGACAGCACATACGCTCGACGAGACAAGACAAGCAGCAGAGATGAAGCCGCGCCCTTGTGATATGTTCTTGCCCCATTCCCCCATATTTCTGCCACACGTCTTACGCTTGCGTCTCTTTTTCGAGAAGTGCATCTGCTATCGTCCAGCTGCTGCTTTGCCTGAAACGGACCTTTGCTGCCCTAATGCTCAATGTGCAGTGGAAACGACAAAGTCCATCCGCGATGATGATGATGCGGGCAAAAGCAGAAACCAGA
Organism: Rhamphochromis sp. 'chilingali'; assembly: GCF_963969265.1. NCBI lineage: Eukaryota > Metazoa > Chordata > Actinopteri > Cichliformes > Cichlidae > Rhamphochromis > Rhamphochromis sp. 'chilingali'. The sequence continues at coordinate 35,813,854 of NC_137937.1, forward strand.
GCACGCCTAACTGCCCCGTTATTGCTCTGGTGAATCATGCTATAGGAGACAAGGCACCAAAGAGACACCCAACGCAGGGAGGAACTCGGTCACGGCACAGTTTGTCAGACTGCACTTACTTACAATGCCGACAAGCACATTTTTTCTCTCCCCGAGGAAACTTGAGGACGTATACTGCAACATATTTAGTGTTGCATATTTATTGAAGTCAAGCAGAGAGTCCGTTTGCTGAAGCATTAAAGAATCATGAGGCGCAGAAAAGAGAGCTTTTACAAAAAGTGAGCGAAGAGAGTTAGGTTGGAGCGTGATGATGCTCAGTTAAATCTAATGGGCTGTTTACTCGCTGCCTGCTGAGATTCACACTGCTACACTGACTCGTGATTTATATTTTCTGATTCATAGAGGCGCATGCATCTTACTTTAATCAAGGTTCTCCCTATCATTCCCTCCTCATCCCCTCCATCTCCCTGGCTGCCATCCTTTTTCTCCCCACAATGCACATTAACAGCAAAAAATATAATCAGTTTTATGACAGACTATGTTTTTAGCACATGATGGGTGAATATAGCATTTTCAAAATGGCCCGTCCCCATCCTCAATCTCCAAATAGATCCGCTGGGACGGAAGGCAATATCAACTGAAAGGACACAGTCTCAAGGGTGCGAGTGTCAATGAATGGCTGCAATCTGACGCCTGCTATTTTTCATGTTTGTTAACAAAATACAATTTGAGCGAGTAAGTGAGTACAGAGATAAGGACATAAGCACATTATTTGGCTGAGTTGACGAATAAAGTTAGAAGTCTGCAATGTGAGGAAAAGAGTTTCTTAGTGCAAGTGTGGTTCAGTGCTGAACACAGATAATTGATTTCTCGATAAACTAAATATATTTTACATTCATGTTGGAAAAGGCATGTCCGATTTACTTAGCTTTATGACTGTGGAGTGTCATAAACATGTAGGACTAAGTTAATAAAGAAGAACTAGATTAGGGTATGCTGATTGGCCAAAGATGTTGGTGACTGAGTCATCACATTATTCATTCATTATTATTATGGACTATTTCTAACATTTTGAGTTATTTTCCAGTGTTAGAAAATCAGCACTGCTCAGTGTTAGCCATTGCTAATCTTCAGAACTGACTAGGTTACTTTTAAACATATAACACTGTCAAAAGTGTTAATTTAACACTCAACAGTGTTGTATTTAACACTCAGAGGTGTGGACCCATATAGACACTCTCTAGTGTTAATTTAACACTGGAGATTTTGCTGTGCACCTTTAACTCCAGTATCCAAATGGAGGACTTTTTAAATAAAATCATCCCATTACCTATGATAGAGCAAACTATTCATTGGCGTACCAGGTTGTAAGCACGTGTTGTGTTTTAACATGGCACTCTCTGGGGATCAACTCACTCCTGGAGTCATCCTCAAGTGGTCATTAGAGGAACTGCAATTTTTGGCAATTTCTTGTTGTATATTTTTGTTGTATATTTTCTCTCTGAGGTTGCTGTTTAGACACAGAGTGATGGAGATTCTGATGATTCTCACTGTGAAGTAGTATAGAACAACGCACCATATGACAGCAAATAATGACAACACCTGAGCCAACATGCTAGTTAAACTAGCCAGGTGCTTTGAGATTATTTTACCCCCTCACCAGGACTATCACAGATTACAAGTTGTGTATCCTGATGTTGTGCATACACTTCCCCAAATATATCAACGTCAGCTGGACCAACACAAACCTGTTGCGAAATTTGAACCAAAAACTTTGCAAACCTTAACTAGAAGCGTCCTCACACCTAAATTCTAGGGGTGCAACGATACACAAAATTCACAGTTCGGTTCGGTTCGATACTTTGGTGTCACGGTTCGATATTTTTTCAATACAAAAAAATGTTCATGCCTTTTTAATTTGTCATTTATTAAAATTATACATATATATTTTAACTCAAACGTACAGTTTTTAAGTGTAATGTTGCTGAAACAAGGAAATCACTCATCTTTGGAAAAGAGAGTTTATTACAGAGAAATGGCTCTTTCCAAAATAAAAGCTATATTATAGCTTCTTCTGGGCTATACTCTCAGCAGCATATTAAACATATCAGGTCCCCATAAGGAGAATCCTGTGCTAACGGCTGTCTAAATGACTCGGGTAAAGTTTGTAGCATGCGTGCTTGTTGTTTTTGTCTGCTTCCACTTGTCTTTGCACTAGGATGATGTCGGCGTAAATGTGCAGTCATATTCGTTGTGTTCCCACTAGTGCTGTCAGCGTTAATCTCGTTAAAATGACATTAACGCCATAACGCGGCAAATCTCCGTTAACGAGTTACCGCGGATCGCCCCGTGCGTGGGGCTGGACGGTGTCAACATGTTAACAAGCTAACTGCGCTAACGCACTAGTTCCCACCAATTGAGCATTGCGTGGCACACCCGACATACTGTTTTACTTTTGTCCATGACGCGCTTACCTTCAGGGTCATGCTTCACATGAAAACCAAGATAGTTCCAAACGCCAGATCTGCATGAGGGTGGGGGAGGTTCAATTTGCCATGTTGCAACGAGCTTAGCTTCTGTCTTGCTAGCTTGCACTGCGCTCAGTAGATCTGCACTCGACAGTGCAGCCTGGGCGGAGTAGTCGAACACAGATCCACTGAGGATCGTCAGGTTCTTTCTTTATGCAAATGACATCTCCCTACCAACTTTAATGAAATTTTACTTGGAAGATTTTCCTTGATCTACTTTTGTCAAGGAAAATCACATCCAGCCCTGCACTTCAAAGTGCATTTAGTATGGAACCAAACTTTACTCGATGAACGAATCCTCTGGGCAAAGTTCTGCCTCAGTCTCTCAGGAGTTAAGTTTCAGCTTTATTTATTGCTAGCTGCTATTAGCCGATATAGAAAAGGGCTAGAAGTCACAGGTTTGGTAGATTAAGACTGGGGATTTCTCTTGACCTTTCAGCCAAATGCCATTCTGTTTGAGGTATACAAACATAATTAGATCTGATCGTCCTGTGTCCTTCTAATCTTTGGCTCGCCATTTTTTTTCTTGGCAAATCGTTGTTGTTCATTAGCGCTGTTTAAGATGTGGAGGGCACAGGCTAATGACAAGAGGTAGTGAGGTTGAAATAATCCTGTTGTTTCTGATGCTTCCACATGATGCCCACAACTGTTGCTTTGCTCCCTTTCAAGGAAGCCCCCTATTAATGAGGATGATGGCATACCAAAGGTCCATCTTAGTGATGTACATATATCATTGGGAGGTGGTGGGGGGGGGGGGGGGGGGGGGGGGGGGGGAGGAAAATTGTGTTCTCTCCCCGCTAATGTAGGAGCCAATTCACAGTGACATTTGCCATTAGCTCCATGCTGAATTCGACTGGCGACAAAAGCAGAAGAAAAAGCTCAAATCATTCCCAATTAACGGAGGCATCAAACAGTGAAAATCCTAGCAGGAGATTTTACGGGCAGTGCACGGAGAAAGGTCAGGCTCCAGTGGAACAAGGCAAAGTCACAGGATTTATTAGAACTAATGAGCACTTTCGTTAGACTGAATTAACGCTGGTACACAAGGAAAATAATAAATAGTCTGAGCATAACATTTGGTTTGTGACACATGTACACACACAGACCTAAACACACATAGCTGACTGAATGACCCAGACAGAGCCCTAAGATTAATAATGTCACCTTAAATATGGTAAATTTCTCAAACAGAGCCATTGCTGTAAATCAGAGTTAACCATGCAATTTGTTATTATTATATTTTAACAATATTAAATCTACAATAGAACCATACTTTTGGAAATGTAAGGATAAATAAATACAAATCAATAAAATAATGGTCTAAAAAACACGGCTTATATGTAATTTATTATTTTAGATTATGGTTTTACAAAATCTTCTCCTACAGTTTGATTTATTTTTTATTTAAAATCAAGAGCAGGTAATAACCTGCTTCTAACATACTATCACTTTTACCATAAGAAATAGCTCGTCTTACAGTGACTGTGCTAATAATTTCTGATACTGTAAAGGATTCATGCAAATCAGTACTAAATATAAATGTTGTGTTTGCTTTCTTGGTGTCTGTCTCCATCTACCAAAAACACCTGAGCCTCCTTTTACAATTCCTCACATTACTAATGAGCTGAGAGTTGTCGAACAGAGGAGAGAGTATTTATTGAGATATTTAGATGTGTTCTCTTACCCGGTCTTTCTCCCTGTTTGAAACGATGGAGGTCTGGGTGGAGAGCTGTAACATAGATTGGCTGTGACAGCACCAAAATGAGGCTAACGAATATCCTAATGAGGAAATGCCAGCCATGCTCCCTCGTTCCAACCACACCAGATCGCTCTGGCCCCGGGAGAGACGAGCCAAAGCTGCAGCAAAAACTCACCAAATGACTGACCCCTACTGAAGCACCAGCTCAGTATGCATTTTTTGCACACTTATTTTGTGCCTTTATCTGAAATTTGTAATTTAAATTAATTTAAATGTTACTTTAGATTTACTGGTCAAACTGTATACATATGATCAATGCACTGTAGCTTCTGAGAGGCCATTCTTTGGTATGCAAAGTTATGTTTGAAGACTTGGCGTTAGGTTGTCTTCTAGATGTTTTGAAATCAGACATCAGGGACAAAGATCTGAATTAGAAGCCAGTGACATGGTAACACCTTGTCAGTCATAAGAAGCCTTAACGTAAACCATACAGTGTTTAATTGGCAATTTTATTCTAGGTCAAAGCATAACTTACAAAAATTAACACTCCATTGTTTCTGAACTGTAAACTACTGATTGAGGCTACGTCCACACTAGCCCGGATAGATTTGAAAACGGCATTTTCGTCTGAACCATAAGACCATAAGTTCATCAGGCAAGTGTTTTGTGCAGTTTCTGAGACTTTTATATAATCCAACTTATTTTTTCACCCTCTGCAGGCCTTTTAAACAGAAGGGGGGATCTATAGATAAAACAGGGCTCCTAAAAAAACCCCTGCTGTGCCTCTAAAAATGGACCAAGACTTCCATGTTAAAATGCCCAAGTATAGTAAGGGCGACACTATCCACAGACCAAAACCCTTGTAAAAAAAAAAAAAAAGAAAGGTTTTAGTCTGTGGCTAATGTCGCCCTTACTAACAGTGTGTGGGGTAAAACTTGACTGCATGTGTGCAGTGAATGCCTTAAAGAAAAAACATAAGACTTACGGTGTGGTATAAACCATCCAAAAAGTTTGCACAGTTTTGATGAGTGAAATTCTTGTATTTTATTAGTCTCCTACTTATCACTTATTAAAATGTTTCTGTATTTTTGCTATGCATCTGTACAGTTTGTGGGTACTGCTAAGACAGTGTTTGACATCACGATGTCTACAGACAACCTTAACTCATGGCACACTAAAGTACTCCGAGTCACCTTAGCAACCTCTGGAAGTTTTAAAACCCTGTTTATGACAAGCACTTTCCAAATCAAACTCTCTTTCCCTCTCATTCTGACAAGGCTTTCTGAATTCAAGACAAGGCCTGATTGTGACGAGTGGCAGCACTGCATACAGTCATCTCAAAGGTCTCAGTGGAAACTATATTCCATTAGAAAACAACAGGGACGGGTCCCTCAGTCCCCCAGGTCCTAAAACAGCATATGACATAGAGCCTGAGGGCAGAGGAAGTAACTCATCCTTAGATAATCCACTGGACAAGCTGCACAAGAGACAGACTCGCTTAATGCGAGTGAGATATTAACAGAATCCGCTGCAGGACTGGTACATATTACATTAATAATAAAGACTTAATAACTGAGAGCAAATTCAGACTAGCGCACAGCATGATTATTCAGTGTGTTTTTGGTTTTTTACATTAATTCACAAATTAGGAAATTGTAATCAATTTGCTATAATGATTTGTTTATATGTAAATTGGATAAATGTTTGACTAACACCATTTTAAGAAATCTTTGTAGCCCTGAAGAGCGCACTGAGTGTCCAACTCTAATAAAAATATAATGTACTTCTTTTTTTCTTAGTCTTTTACAACTGGCTACTTATTATGGGCAGTAATATCCATCAAGTACCACAACCAGAAACTAAATGAAGAACATATGAATAAATCGTGTTTAGGAAGTACTTACTAGGACTACAATTTGTAACAAGAACAGTTTGCGCCCGGGTATCTGCACCAAGGCAAACAACAAACAACAAAACTTTCACAGCATGGCTGAATTGATTCCCTGGATCCAGAAGGACATTTGAACATTTTTACTGCTTACCTGGGTTTGCTTTTGCGGGGGCAGCATCCTAAGCAGACCAGCCCAGACCTACCTTTCCCAGCCACCTCCAACTCATCTAGAGGTTGAATTCCCAAGCCAACTGAGAGATATATCTTTCCCCACGGCCTCCTGTCAGAAGGAGGTTGTCAGAACCACCTTACGAAACACTCAAAACTTCCTCCTGTGGGCCTACCACAAGCAGGAGGTGACATGGGGTCATGTGCAATGGTGGTTTGATCCCCAGCTTTAAAAACTAGTCTCTAAGTACTTTAAGCAATTGCACTATCATATACATGCAGTTTTAGATAATCAGGAGTGGCGAGTCTTCCTTTTAAAAGAGCTTTGGTTTGTCCAATCCCCTACCTGTGATAAAACTTTAATGCCAATGCATCTATTTTTTCCAAAAGTCAAACAAACAGAATCACTGATTTACCTCCTTGGCACTGATGACATCTTTACCCATACACCCACACAGACTCAAAAGGAGAAGACAATACAAGAAAGACTGTTGTGACTAGTAACAAATGACACTAGTCGCACACTTTTAAACTAAACCTTGTGTATTAAAAAAAAATCTTCTTTGTAATGACAGGAAATTCTTGATTTGTGTGAATAAAAAAATGAAACATATTAAAGGTGAAGGAAGTGCACGCAGGAGGGGTTTGCTTGTTAAATCATCTTCTATAACTTGTATGCATCCCTATACACGGAAGAACATGCTGAGGGGTGATGAGGTTGGTTGAGGAAGTGTATAGTGGAAGGAGGGGAGGGCGGGGGAATGGAAAGGTTGGCGTACGGTCACACGAGCGGCACTATCACGAGTTAGAGAGCCAAAGCTCTGCCTTGTGTAGGATATGCATTGTGGGAACAAAGATAGACACGTGGTACACGCGGGTGGTGGATGGGTGGGGGTGGATGAGGGTGAGGGGTGGGGTTCCAGTTTGGGGGACGTATGATGATGGCCTGAATTGAAAAGAGCCACCTTTTGATTTTGGACGGGCCCCGTTCCTGGCAGGCTGGCCGGCCATAAGGCGGGGTGGGGCCTGAGGATAATGGCAGCAGAAGGGAGAGGAGGCCGACAGCTGGCGAATTCTGCCCCAATATGTTTCCATGAAAGAGGCGAGGAAATTTCAGAAGACGTGATGCCCGAACGACACGCTCGGCGGCAAAAGGGAAGATTAAAAATAAAATTAGTTAACATCTTGCCCGTTTCACCCCACGATGCACATTTCAGCAAAGGGAAAAGGAGGGAGAAGGGTGATGACTGCAGTGGCCATTCGGATTTCAACAGCTCCCCCCAAAAAGAAAAAAAAAAATCTTCCAGTTAATTAGAAGAAGTCATGTGTCACCTCCCGAAGCTTGTTCAGCACACACAGATGTGGCCTGGACTGTTTTAAAGCTCTTTCCATCATCTCGCGTTCTCTCTCCTCACTGCATGAATATCCTGTTTTCCCTTCCTAAGCATATTGTGACTCTAAAATGCAAATGACTCCCCCTTTCCCCCCCTCTCCTTTCTTTTTCATTTTTTTTCCACCTCCAATCACGGTGCCTCTAATGAGGTGTAAAATATGTGCATTAATGACAGAAAAGTTATTTAGATCTGGGGGAGAGTTAATTGGTTTTAATCACGGCCTACATCCATCTGGTTACGCGAGACAACAAACTACTTTATCCTGATGCCTCATTAGACATATTGTGGGACGCTACGACTCAAGGAGACGCTCGTCTCCTGCTTGTTTCCTTTGCACATGAGCATTGTTCAGAGGTAAAGTGATCAGGAACTGAAGATTAAACAGAGCGCACATGATATTTGACCATTTGAGTTATTGTTTAAAAAGCCTGTCTCACTTTTATGAGACACATTCTACACAAACCTAAATAACATTTTTTTTTTAAATCTAAACATGATGACAATAGATAATCATTTTGACAAGGATTCCCCTATCTGATTTTGGTTGTATCACACAGCAGTGTTTAGGGCTAATTTGGCATTTTCCATATTCTACATGAACATGCATAATGTGTGATTGTATTATGTGCCTGTTATATACTGTTATAGGGCCACCACTGAAAAAGAGATGTGGATCTCAATGAAGAAAACTTTATATCAACTGAAGCATGTAATGTAACAATAAATCAACATAGACAAAACTGATACATTGTGCTAAATGTTGCATCACTGATGAGAACTAGAATATTATTCATTTAAAGCAGAGGCAGTTTAATCCACAAAAGCACAGTAGCATTATGTATTTTTAGTTTACCAAAAAACTGTTACCCTTTGACCCCACAACAGAAAATCTTTAGACTTGACATAACATGCTGCAAAACAGTTTGTCAATCAATGCTTTTAACATCATAAGGCATCATCTTCATCGTCACATTTATGCATTTAAGTAACTTGATGAAAGTCGCATCCCCACAACATCCACGAATGGTCACACAAGTTTGAAATCTGACAGTAATTATGCCTCAGGGGAACATACATTTCATTCACTGACCTGAAGAGTTTCATGTTTCTGGGGAAGGGTCTCTTTAAGCAAAACACTCAGCTATCTGCTGTCATTCTCCATCCGCTAAGCCTAAAGATGCTCTCACCATCTGTTGGCAGTGTGACCATGTCCAAAGGACCATGTTTCTGAGGATCCTAACAGGCCAAGAACTAAAATGTGTGAACTGCAGGCCTGCTAATCTGAAGTGTTGATAAGAGGCTTGAAAACACACTATGTGTGACTTGCACCATAAAAACTAGGAACTCTTTGGGGATTCAGCCAAGATGAAGAGACTCAATATGCACCTCAAGGTTCTTTAAATAAATAAATAAATATTACAGCACCCCAAAGGTGTCTTCGTTTTATGAGTCTCAAAACGCCTCTATAGTTGTCAGCCACGGATTGCTGGTTTAAAGATCTACAATCCAGATTTTTTTTTTAACTTTTCAAACTTTAAGAGAACATTTTATTGCAGATGGCAACTGCACGTGGGAGAAGAAGCAATGTGCAGCTAGGTTTACCCACGTGCCTCATTAATCATTAGCATTCGGCTGAGAGGCTGCTTTATATGCCCCCATGATTCACATTGTCACTTACAGTAGTCCATCTTCATTTTATACACTGGGCCTCTAATGGGTTCTTTTGAGATGTGTCAACTGAACTGGGTGTGTGCGGGTGCAGCCTCACCTATAGTCGCATTTTTTCTCTCCAAACCTCAGACAGAGTTGCAGAGTTTTCTTATTTGCTTCATTTAAAGTTACCCTGCCATGCAGAGCAGAACTGCATGAATGAACAGCTTTCACAGACGAGTGACTAATTAAAAGAAAACCCAGGATAAACACAACAATGCAGATGCTTCCACACAGGAGCACTGCATGGTGCGATGATGCAGTTTTATCATGTTGTGTGAGATGTATTTAAAAAAAGGCAAGAAGACAAGATTATTTTGAATTAAGATGGTGACAGGAAATGATCTAAGTCAGCGGTCCCCAACCCCCGGGCCTCGGACCGGTACCGGTCCGTGAGTCGTTTGGTACCGGGCCGCGAGAGTTGAGGCTCAGGTGTGAAATGTATGGTTTTCAGGGTTTTTATCAGTTTTCAGCGTTATTTTGTTATCGTTTTTATCGTTAACTCGGTTTTCCTGGGTCTTTTCACGTGTGTTATGAATAAATTTTCTTTTTTTCGGTACCGGTATTAGTTTTATTTTGTTGTATTTATCCGCGACACCTTAAAGGCCGGTCGGTGAAAATATTGTCGGGCATAAACCGGTCCGTGGTGCAAAAAAGGTTGGAGACTGCTGATCTAAGTGATACTGAAAGAGAGCTCATTGTTGTGGCACAGATGGAGGAAGTCCACCTGGCTTCTGTTTCGTCTTGATAACAGACTAATTATGTGACATATGGAACATTTTTAAGAAAACTAACGAGCAACGTGTAATCCATTACATTTTCTGAGTAATGACCCCAACACTGTTGCTACCCAAACTTAAAAGCCTTAGCTAACAACTTAGCATGAAACCCTCTCTAAATATGGTAACTTCTGTCTCAACATGCTAGCATGGCAGTAGCAAAAATTCTAATGTTGTCCAAAACCATTTGAAAGTGGTGCCTCAACATGCTATAAACAAAAACACTCTGTGTTTCACTTATCACCCATGTCCTGTAAATATGTAATCTGCTAAACGCAAAGAAAAACATAGGGAGATATAACCGTTTATGCTGTACTGCCTTATGTTTTTCTCAGTATCCTGCACACCATCAGACAGAATAAACTCCTAAGAATACAAAGTATATCTAATAGAATAGTTTTTTTCCATTTTTAGGCTTTGAGTAGCTTTCTCACACCGTACATGTTTGCATCCATCTAATTCAATCTATCCAAAACCATTAAAGAAGTCACATATTCACATGATGGATACAGAGGCAGATGGGATATGTAGAAAAAGACTTCAGCTTTCTATATTTTTACTCAGGCAGCTACAAGGGCTTCTGGTTGTTGTCCAGGAATTTCTGTCAGATTAGAAAAAATATGTTAATTATAGACATCAACATAGTTGCAGGCTTGTTTGGAAAAAGAAAAGTTTGCAATTTAGTGATTTGCAAGATGCTGCAGTTAAACTAGCAGCAGCCGTGATGGAAATTGCTGTGGTTATAATTAAGAAGACCTTAGCATATTTAGCTAAATTAAGCAGTGGGATAGACTCCATATTTACGGCGTCATTTCCTGACTAATTTGCCTTGCGCCCTTATGTGAGGTGTCAAAAAATACTCCCTGTGTTTACATTTGGTTCCCGCTTCCCTGCTAGTTCAATGTGATTGACATTTCTAAATATGTTAGGCCCGAGTGTGCCGATTCCCAACTAAGCACAAATTGTACAGGCAGGTAATGATGTGTGGTGACAGTCATTATCTGCTACTGAACTTTGACACCTAATCATGAGAACAGTATGCAAGTGGTGCAGATAATTATCTTTGGGATTGTCAGTGTGTGTATGTTTCTCTGCATGTGTGTGGACATTGAAGGCTGCAGTCTTTTTAAAAAGCCTAAATGATCACATCTAGATATGCGGTAGGGTTGTGCTGGTAGATGGTGACTGAGGGTGATTCCAATCAAGGTGACATTTAGGTTATTTTCCCATGTATTATAATTACAGTTAGCTTTCAGTTAATATCACACTATAGTTTTTACTTTTGCTTTCCCCCAAACCTGCAGAATTCACACAAAAACATGAGAACAATGAAATGAACTTGTGTAGGAGTGGCTGATCAGTCACAAAAGAAGAGAGCATAGACCCTGGGTATTTTTGCATGGTGGATTGATGGTAAATTAGTGCTTAATATCCAAATGGGTGGGAAATTTAAAGAAAAAGCACCTTGATAATTCTGGTTTTGGACTGAAGGCCACAGCAAAGTGATTGCCGAAACTATGCAAGAAATATGATCCCGCAAAACTGCTGGATCACCATGTTGCACCCAAGGTTGTGGTTTTATCTTTAATTTGACAATGTGTGTAAATGCTCTCTGTCTCACCATCCATCCCATGAGTCATTTTTATTCACTTACAAGCAAATGGATATGAATTACATTTGTGTTCAGTTTATGAATACCCTCATTTTCATTGCACAACAATGTATCCAAGTGACTATGTGAAAGAGAAAAATGCATACAAAAGTAACAGAAATGTTTAGAAACCTGTAAAAGTACGAGTCTCGAAAAATATCCTTGCTTAAATGAGAATCTGTAAAACAACAAAAACACTTTAAATGTGTGTTGTTTGCCGTCTCTCTGGATCACGCTGAAGGCCTCCACTCAAACAGCATAAATGTTCCCTTGTAACACTGTTGCATCATGGGATAGGATGTGTTCAAAGAGGTTGAAGCTGAGGATCCAGGCAAACAGACACAGAGCACCGAGGCTGTAAAACCACAGTGGATTTTTACATCTGTCTGGCCTCATTGCTATGCATGGAGCCCCGAGCCACATTTGTCTGCTTCCACCTAGGGGTAGAGCACACTGGCTATGATACTGCCCTGACAGATTACCGCCTTAAACAGTGAGAAAGAGGCCTGCCAGCAACAGCTGTCCTTTAGCATTGGAAATGCTAAGTTCCCCTTTGACAAAGACTGAACAGGAATGAGTGTCAACAATGCTTCGCCCTGGAGTGGTTGCTAACATCTTGTAACTTCCTGTGCTGCAAACCATTTCTGTTGGATACTTTTGGATCAACAGAGCAGCCGAGTTGTAATATGTATGGTAATTTTTCATTTCTGGCCCTTCTGATGCCTGCTGTAGAGAAAGAGGAAAAAAACGAAAAACACTATGTCAACAGTGCTCTTGAACTCGAGCGGTACGTTAGTCGGCTGCTATGCAAATGAGACCGGGGGAGAGGAAAGCAAACAAATCTGTTAATTGATACATCCTGTCAGTGAAGGGCCTCTGGGATTACCAGGAAGAGCTAGAGTGTCATTGTTGGATGGCTGGGACACACTGCAGGAGTTTAAAGTGCATCTAATGGGGATGTTAGCGGTCATCCTCTACAGGCTAATGGCAACCATTTTGTTGGCACTGGAGAGGTGCCCAAGCTGTCGAGGACCAGGTATTCGGAGTGACCTAGGTGACCTACGCCGACCTGGGCTTACAAGTGTGCGGATAAGTTCAACAGCCTCTCCAGAAAAAAGCCATCCGTGGCAAGACGACACTAATTAAGGTAGCACACGCAGCTAAGTCCCACAAGTGTAGCACACAGTTGGAGTGTATACTGAACCTTGTCATGTAGGTCACTTTGGCGCTTTTAGCAAAGCTATGCATATTAATGGACCTGTGATACACAGTTGCTGCCTCAGTGCTCATGGGGGGGGTTTGTATACTGAATGTGAGGCTCTTTTTGAAACATATGCATTGCAAATTGAGATTACGGGTGGTTACAGTTAGCACAGTCCCTGTGGCATTATTTAGCCATGAGAAAAATAAGAGTACACGATGAATCACGAGTTACCCATGGATGAAATGATAACAATAGGAGAGGTGTAGAGAAATGACTTTGTACTCTGTAACATGAAAAAACATCTGCCAATAAACCCAGGCATATTTAGGTTCTAACATACTGTTCGTGTGTTACACAGGGCAACAGGATGTATGTGGGACAATCAGAGAGAACGTAAAAGGGAAAGAAAGCACCTAACAACTGCTTTTAATGCAGTAAGTGTAGCTGATGTATAGATGTGCCACTAAGATCAGTTTTGCTTTGCTTTAATTTGAGATTTTCAGCTTTTCATGATGATAGAGAGAGGGGACTGTTGCCTTTCCACTCTAGACTAGAAATGTTTATATGTTAAAGAGTCAGGATTACATGGAGAGTGCTCTTTTGGTGCTCTTTGGGGTTTTGGTCCCTTTTTTGGCCATTTTGGATTAGGCCAATTTAATTCTTAATTCTTCCACATACAATAATATTTTAGATAATGATGTGCCTCCTCTACTATACGAGTGCAAAAGTATAATTCAATTTTCCAGTTAAATTGAGACAGCAGTGCACAAAGCTCTGATCCTACACACAGATTTTATTTAGGTAGTCAATATAAATATGTATGACTGCTATTTTTGATCTCTTTAGTTTCATGCACAATTAATATACTGGTGGGCAACCTCCTTGCTTTCATTCCGAAAGTTACCTCATTGCTAACCAGCTAGCCCGGGGCTTTGATGTCTTTCATCTGTGGAGGCTGACTCATTGGCCAGCTTTCAGTTCTCAATATTGCTTAGCAGGAAGGACTTCTTCCTGCAGGTGCACACTTCAATATCAGCATCTCTCCTTTACAAAGAGTGAGGAGCCCGAGGAGGCGCTCAGTGTACAGCTGCATCTCTACATCAAAAGGAGCCAGATGAGATGTTTTGGGGATCTGACCAGGATGTCTCCTGGATGCTTCCCAGGTAAGGTGCTTTGGGCCTGTCCTACTGGGAGAACAAGCCTTGGCAGACATGCTGGAAAGATTCAAGCTCTCAGCTGGCTTGTGAATGCCCCTACTTCTCCCTGGCAGAGCTGGAGGAGATGGCCGAGGAGGTCTTAGCATCTCTGCTTAGAATACTGTGACCTACGCCCGGATAAATGGTAGAAGATGGATGGATGCATGAATGGAAGGGCTATCATATAAAGGGAGGAGTTTGAGTTTACACACATGAGCTGATGGACAATTAATGGTCTAGTGAGGAACATACTGAGCCTTAAGCTGATGATATTACCCAGTTATTCAATTTTGCAAAAAACTTCAAATGAAATATTTGAAGGGGAGAAACTTTATAAACAGACATCTTTAAACTCTCACAAATTATTTTACCTAATATTGCTGAAGTTTGTTTTTCTTTTGGCTAAATTCACACAGTAGAGGAAAGCCTAAAACTTCAGGGTGGAACATGGTTTTGGGCTAACATGACTAAGATTTGACCACAAAGGCTTTGTGTATCTATCCATCATTCCTTAACTCATCGTCCATTTAACAATGTCATCTTTTCACATTAATCTCTAAATGTGTGTATTGTTATGTAATTTTCTGTTTTGCATAAATTGTAAATGTATGTATCAGAGTTTTTCTATCATTGTGATGTATTTTAAAAAAACAGACAAAAGTGTGTCACAAAGCTGCACACAAAGGTGACAAAGCACTGCCAATTTGGTCCGTGTTGCTCTGATCTCCTTCAGTTCAGTGGCATGCATGTGGCACAGTTCTTCAGCTGAGCCTCACAAATCGTCTGCCGCCACGTCAGTCAAGCCTTGTTTACAGATATCCAACATCCTTTCCTTCTCGCCTGGCTGACTCGCTGCAAAGTCGGTCGGGGATGTGTGATGTACATCATCGGTAATCAGATAAGTTGGGTACCATCCTCCTGCTTTCTCTCCAAAACAACATGTCCACTGAACTGAAAGCCAGAGTGCAACTGTCACATTAGCAGCCAGAGAGTACTCACTCCACTGCATGCCTGGTAAACAAACCCCGAAAGATGTTTTGCATGACAGACAGACTGACGGCTCTTTCAGGCGAGTCCAGAGTGTCGCCGAAAAGACCCGCCACACTCTCCTCTCTGTTGTCAGTTGAAACTCTTTAACCAATTAAAATGGCAGCGCAGGGCGCATATTTGAATATGCATGAACAGAATGTTGCATTTATGAAAAAAAAGGGGCTGAATCTGCTAATTATGTGTTTAACAGTCTATCGCCGAGCTGTTTCACCTTATATTTAATTTGCACATGAAATGTCCCCTCTCATGACGGCAACCTGCATTTTGATCTCACATCGATTCGTGCAAGCTTTCAAGTGTGCTGCTTTAATGAGGCATTTCATACTCACTGAAAGGGACTGACTAAAAGAATTGCGATAAAACCTCCGTGATCCCAACTAACTGTTGTTTGTCACTTTTTATAATGAGCCACAGCCTCGTTAGATTTCCTTTTCCTGTAGATCATAATGGAGTCGTCACAGTTTTTCACCTCCCCACAGCTATGTTCTCCTGTGGAGGCGATGCTAGGCGGTTAGAATTTACCACTTGATGAGTTTTGCTCTGAGCACTCTGGCAAAGTTGGACAATTATTTTTGAATCCCTGGGCTCTCTGTGTAGCAAATGTGATGGAAAAGGCCAATTATGGAGCTCGATTTATTAAAATGTTACAAAGCAGTGTTTGCCATGTTGCTGGAAACGTCGTTAGGAAACATAGGAAATGGTTAAAAATGACTGACACATGTGGCTAAGGTCAAGAAAGTAGTTTGTAACCAATTAATACGTTCATTTATTGCACCAAATTGCAGTTAACCAAAATGTTACTAAATGTTTACAGTGTCAGCGCTTCTACTGCCGGCCTCTCCGTATCCCAGCTGGAATTCCAGTAGCCTTCTCTTCTGTTTCTGAGGTACGGAGAAAAAATTCCAGTCAGATCCCGTGCCGCTTGCCAAAAACACTGCTCATCCAAAGTCATTTGCAGCAAAGTCCATTATCATCATCACTTGTGGTGATGAATTCCCTATGATGGTGGCAGGCCCGCAGCAGCCTCCACTCATAATGACATTCTGCTCTTGTTGGCAGTCACTCCCCGTCAGATGGCTCATTCCCAACAGCCAGCATGTCAGACAGTGCACACACACAATACTGGGTTGGGCCTTTACACCGTAAATGAGGGACAACAGGACTGTTGCTTGAAAGGCAGACTTCATTTCTGGTGTTCTATTCTAGTCAGCATGTTGTTTTTAATGTAAACATCTGTGACATCCTGCTATAAATATGTTTAGCTCTTTTAGATTTGGGGGGCTTTTACACTTGTTTATGTAAAAATACAGCAATGGGCAAGTATTAAAGGAGCTACCTATACATAGGGCGAGAGACGGGGTACACCCTGGGCAAGTCGGCAATCCATCACGAGACCAAAGGTATATCAGGACACTGCCACTGCTTTCAGTGCTGTTGTTCCATTTTCTTTCCATTCTGAAAGGAACCCCAAATATAAAAATTCTATGTATTTCAAACTGGGGCGTGATTATGGCAGACATGTTAAACTCACAGGTGGATGCTGAAGGCTACTTGACAGTCTGAAGCATAAAGAGAGGCAGCGTGGAGGTAAAAGGGAGAGATGGCGATGAGCTTCCCTGATTTCACTGATAGACTAAATTAAGGTCGATGCCCCATGAAGAGAAATGGTAGAGGTTCTGCAAAGCCAATAATATTTAAAGCACCATGCGACTAAGTCATCACTTTAGAAATAAAACAGCTCCGTAGTCACAGCGAGTCTGCTCACTCTGGCAGCACAACAACTCAGGCAAAGACGTGGAACCAGCTGCTGACTGGCTCCCTCCAAAGAGAAATACTCAGAAAGCACATCTTTAAGCTGAGGCCTTATGCAATCACATTTCTAAGTATCTACAAAACTGGGTCCTCAAAGGTGTGTCAGCACACGATGGTTATTCCTGAATATACATTGTGGATTGTTATTAAAAAGTGAACATAGTCTGCTAATCATTGTTAAGTAAAAAAACAAGAATCTGAATCACCCCAAATTAATCACAAAATCTTGCATGGGCTGTACCACACACACACCAAAGCATAATATCTGTGAGGTATACCTGTATCATTACACCTACATATAAAATCACCTGCTCTCCAGCTGTTATGAAGATGGGAACATGTTGGGCTGTAACAACTGTGAATGTGGACATTTTAACATGAAAAAAAACATTAGGGGGAGTTACTCGCCTTTTGAGTCAGCCTCGTGTGTTCATTGGAGGAACTGCAGTTTTTGGGACTTGCACAGTGGCTTCATTTTTCAGCCCTGAACTTTGCCACTTGCCTGTAACATACAGTTAATGTGTAATGCCCACGACCTCAAATTAACTGAGCGTGATTAAAGTGTGCAATATGATGAGAAGAAATTATAGTCCCCTTCCCTCTTTGGAGTGATAATAACTGAGATCGAATCATAAAGGTCACGAGCACAATGAGTTCTGGGACCACCCCTTTCTTCAAAGAACATAAAAAATGTGCAACAGCATATTTGCACATCAAATGCCAAGAGCATATAAGTCAAAATAAAAATAATAGAAAAGAATCGTTTGTTTCATGGGTTTTTGTAAACGTGTTCCTTGTTCTGTTGTTGGCAACTGTGTGGTGAATTTTAAGAGGTCTGTGGTAGTGAGCGCTCTGTTTATACTTTCATTTACTAAATTGATGTGTTATTATCAGAGATGGGATGGGTAATCCGATTACTTTTTTCAAGTAACGAGTAAAGTAAGGGATTACTATCGCAAAAACGGTAATTAGATTACCGTTACTTTCCCGTAGGAACGCTGCGTTACTGCGTTACTAAAACCGTGATTTTTTTGTGCAAATGTCTCATGACAGTGACGTAAGCAAGTGCGACGTTCGTGACAACAGCTGTGTGCAGATCAACAGTGGATCATATATCGAGTGCGGGAGAGAGTATGAGCGTGCAGCGTTTAAAGCGTGGAAGTACGGACCTTACTTTGAGTTTGATTCCATAAAAAGTGACAAAAACATTAGTGTCCATTAGCGTTGTGCATGGGAAGAAAACGTTTTTTTACAGCGAAAAAAAACCCCTAAACTTCCGAGCAAGCACCGAGTGCGCTACGACGTAATGGGAAACTCACAGAGAAACTCGTGGATTCTTCCACTGACCGCTGCGGCACACCTGCACCAGGGTAAACCTCCGCCTACCCTACTCCTGCTTTACAGGTGAAAATAGAGCAAAAGGACCGCTAGTCTGTGACTTCATTTATTTTCTGCTGTGTTTTACTTGCATCTATTTGAAAGACTGAGTGTAAACACACACAAAAAAAATTATGTGCTGGAATGTGCAGAAAATAGGTTTAAATATTAAACAAATTTCTTCCAGTCAGAGAATGTTGCATATAATTAGATTTTTGCTTGATGCATAAAGTTAAAAGATTAAAACTAATAAAACAAGTTTTAAAAAGAGACTTTTCCATTTGATTACATTTTGTATGATGGATTATGCAGAAAAAGTAGAATTGGGCTGAAAGATCTATCGCTTTATCACCTATTCAGGTTGTAAATCGTGTTTTTAAAAAGTAACTAAGTAACTAAGTAATTAATTACTTTTGAAAATAAGTACCGTATTTTCACGACCATAAGGCGCACTGTGCTAAAAGGCGCAGTCTCAGTTATGTGTGCCCTTACTGTATTTAACACACACATAAGGCGCACTGGATCATAGGGCGCATACAAGTACCGTATGCGTATTTAAAAATAAAGCGGGAGCAAACCTGAATTCGGTACCTTACTCACATTTCTATTGCCGGTAATCGTCATCATCAACAACACACAAGCATACAAGTGTGCGTATTTAAAAATAAAGCAGGAGCAAAACAAAGTTCGGTACTCACATTTTTATCATCAATCAAACCCATCGAAGTCCTCATCCTCTGTGTCTGAATTGAACAGCTGCGCTAAATCTCCATCAAACATGCCAGGTTCACTGTCTTCACCGTCAGAGTCACTTTCCGTGCCGTGCGGCTCCTCGGAAACGATGCCGGCTTTTGCGAAAGCTCGAACAACAGTGCCAGCAGACATGTTAGCCCAAGCATCTACAATCCATTGGCAAATTGTGGCGTAACTCGCCCGGCGCTGCCTTCCACTCTTAGTGAAACTGTGGTCTCCACCGGTCATCCATCGCTCCCAGGCCGCTCGCAGCCTTACTTTGAACGGGCGGTTCACACCGATGTCCAGCGGTTGGAGTTCCTTTGTCAGGCCTCCTGAATGACAGCAAGCTCACAGTTCATTTGCTTCACAAGTTTTTTCACATCGGCTGTGAGATGGGCACGCATAGAGTCACAGATCAACAGCGATGGTGATGCGTGGAAAAAACCACCTGGTCTCCTTACATACACCTCCCTCAGCCAGTCTTTCATCATTTCCTCATCCATCCAGCCCTTTTCATTTGCCTTAATGATGATTCCTGCTGGAAACTTCTCTTTAGGCAAAGTCTTTCGCTTAAAAATCACCATAGGCGGCAGTTTCTGTCCATTAGCATGGCAGCCAAGCACAACAGTGAAAGAAGACTTTTCATACCCCGTTGTGCGTATCACTACCGTGCTGGTCCCCTTCTTCTCCACAGTGTGACTCACCGGGATGTCAAAAGTGAGCGGGACCTCGTCCATGTTAGTGATGTGGCTGGGCTGGATGTTTTTGTCGCCGACGTGTTTGCTGCAGTAGGAGCGGAAGATGGCCAGCTTTTCCTTATAATCCGCTGGAAGTTGCTGCGCTACCGTAGTCCTGGTCCGGATGGGAAAATGGCACTGTTTCATAAAACGAAAGCACCAAGACGGACCTCCTTGGAAATGTTCAATGTTCATCTCTTCAGCTAGTGAAACTGCTTTTAGCCGAATGGTGACCGTCGAAACGCTTCTCCCGCTCGCGCTTTGCTCGATGATCCACAGCTGGAGTCTTTCCTCCAACTCGAGCCACCTCGCCTTATGTCCGCGGAAACTCAGCTGCGTTTTCTTGACCTGCCGGAGCTTGTTTTCCAGCTTCCTCCATTTGCGAACCATCGATTCGTTAATCTTAAATTCTCTCGCCGCTGCTTGATTTCCATGTTCCTCCGCGTAGCTGATGGCCTTCAGTTTAAACTGTGCTTCGTAAGCGTGTCTCTTTGCCATTTTCAGGGTTGTTAAAACAACGATGTCCTGCATAATGCACATACCTGTTCTTTTATACAGGTATGTGCGATTGTCCCAGTATATACGATCAACGCCCACACTTCACCCTTTAACGTTCTCATGGTGTTCTCTACTACGTCCTCCTTACAACACATAGGGCGCACCGCGCTATAGGGCGCGCCGCACTTTTTGAAGAAAATCTAAGACTTTTAAGTGCGCCTTATGGTCGTGAAAATACGGTAATCAGTAAAGTAACGGGATTACTTTTTTGGGGAAGTAATCAGTAATTAGTTACTGATTACTTTTTTCAAGTAACTTGACCAACACTGGTTATTATCAAGAATTTGCTTTGAATTTCTCAATTCAAACAATTAACCGTGTGTTAAGTGTTTGAATTATAGTTGTTACATTTACATTTGTTTATGTATTTAACATTTCTGATGTAATCAGTAACATTGATAAAAACACCAAAATAGAATCTTAAAAAGGTACTTTGTTAGGTCAATTAAAAAAAATTGATCAAAATGAACTAAATACTGTCTATAAGAAATGACAATGTTGTCTTTGATTCTATTGTTGCAGCAGGGGTCAACCCCCCTTAGGTGGTCTGGGGACCGCGCTAGTATTACAGTAGAGGCAGCTTTTGGGCTATTGGCCCTCCTTCTGGAGAACTTTAATCGGTGCTCTTGGAATGATGCCTGACCTTCATTTACATGTCAGAAATATGCATATCATGGTGCTTAAGTTCTTTAAACTGGCTTTGTGGTAGTTGCTGCTAGAGTACATGTCACCAGGACCACACACATAAACACATACAGACAGAGTTACAAGGTGAGAACAATACCAGCCGCGCTGTCATGAACGGTAAAGATTGAATTGTAAGATACAATAGGAAACCCTGAGAGGTGCAAAGCAAGATGGCTGAAGGTGACTCTAAGCCTGAGCTTATCGGGGGATTCAGTAAACAAGAGGCCTGGCAAGCATTGCACTCGGCTGTTGACAACCGGTGATGGTGACCAGGTGGGATATGTTATCCTAACAGTCTGGAACTCTTGTGAATTATTTGCTGATAGATATAAACAGCTGTTATTCTTGGTAATGGAAAGCAATTAGAAACATCTGCATACTTGGCTGTGAGCGATGCCTCCGAATGGCGGCCGTTGCTCCCAGGTGCCGCTGGGAAATAATTACATCATCGGGACGGGGGCCGGGGCTGCTGAGGACTGCTAGTGATCTGTGAAGAGCGAGGAAGAGAGCCCAAAGAGGGACACACACAAAAAATTATATTAGTCAAACTTTTAAAGATGTGCAAGTTTGATCATTCTTTACGCTTAAAGTCACAGACCAGTGAGCAGTTAACCTTCTTTATTTCATTCATTTAATTTGGGGATGACTGATGCTAGTAGTGAGAACAAAAAGTGTTAGCCACATCACCTGTTCTGCTTTTGTATTGTGTAGGGAAGTATTGAAACACCCCAAAAATAACCTCTGCAACATTATATGACACACATTCTTACTTATCCTCATAAGGCTAACAGAGGTTACTGTGTGAAAGTGGCAGGAAGGATGAAGTCACTCCCCAAGACATTTTGAACAGCCCACTGCTCAACCGGCCAAAAGGATTTTAGATGATTCTTTCCATGTGCTGAACTCTGAGTATCTGGTAATGAACTCCTGGAGATATAGGCTCCCTTTGTGTAAGCTTAAGCATTTAAACATTCATTTTTCAGTAAAAATGAACGGTTAATACAGGATAGACACAGCAGTAGAGGCGCTGATGTAACTGCACTTTTTTTCTTTTAATTTTAGGTTTGTACTTAAAAACTAGACTTAAAGTATACTGCAAAAAAGATGGGTGCTCAAAAATGCTTAAGGAATAAAAATATCTCCAAATGATCTTCATATCCTACATGTTATTTAGTGACAAAATGAATTGAGAGAGCACTGGCAGTGTCAGCACGACAGGTGCAACCTGACAAACCTGATCAACATTTCTCAGAGAGCATCTGCAGCCACGTTAAATACACACCGTTTAGTCGTTTCAGTATAACCAACCTTAAAGATAGGCGCAAATGAAAAAGTTATACATTTTGGACTCACAAAGACTTGGGGATGATCCAAAATATTCTCACTTTGTAAAGCTGTCCTCTCACCAAATGTCTGAAATTCGATCTTCGTTGGACAGAAGCACAAGTACACGAGCACACTTATAAACACATACACCCACAGATGAAGACAGCAGACATTTGTTATGGTGATAATTAATTCTGTTTTCCCAGCAACATAAAAGATCTCTATCTTTCTGATATTTTCTTGAGTTTGAAGTTGAGCTGAATGTTGCCAAGTGAAACTCTTCGACACTCTGGAACTCCAGAGGCGTTGGCCGACACCATGACACATGGAGTATGAAACATATGTGAGAATACACAAACAAACAAATCAGCTTAAAATAATGACTTTAACTTGTTTAATTACATGTAAATGTTTCATGTCGTTCTGTTACATAAATACAATGTAAAATATTGCATTTAAGGGAATCTGGTCAAATCAAATTTGACTGCTGTACATTCACAGTTCACAAGTACATTCTCCTTAATGACTAATTATCTGAACAAATAAACCTTTCATTACTTTATACTTCAGTTACATTTTATTCAAAATTACTGCTTCATGTTTATTGAGGGTGAAACCATCGTTTCTGAGTGTGCCCAGCGCGCAACATCCTGAAAATGTCAAATAGTTTAAAACTAGATCATCTTTATTGTCCTCAATGTATTAAGAGCAAGCCAATCAAATCTGGAGACTGGTTTTACCTTTTTACTGATGATTTTTAATCCATTTAGGAGAAACATTACATATCTGTTTTTGATCAACATCTGAGCTAGATTCCCGCTCTCTTATTTTGAAAGTTCAGTTGCTACCGAGCAGCTAGCCTCAATGCTTCCTATCTCAGGTCTCTGGCTTGCAAGCTAGGTTTATATTGTGATGGTTTTCAAATTCATTCACCTGCGTTTTCAGAGAATATCTCATCAGTTAGCCGGCTGGACTTCCACTCCGCTGCCTTGGACTGTGCCTCACAACGGCCTTGCTGCTCTGCAGACCTGGGATTGTTAGGCCTCCTCTAAGTCTACAGCAGCAGAAGAACTGGTTCAGGTGTCACTGCTTTGTAAGCCTTATTTGCAAAACTATGAGAATGAGGTCCATAGCAAACACCTCCAGCTAGCCTCACAAGTCTGCCACAACTATGCAAATTTATTTGAGGTGCATTTATTTGAGGTGAGGGAAAATCTTCAAAGAATAGTCCAACAACGAATAGTATTTGTGATTGATGCACCTGAAATTAGCTCCTTCCCCTGTTTTGCAGAGTATATGCATGTGCACATATCTCCACCACAAACAATCTAAATCTGTGAGAAACATTGATTTTGTTTTTGATGACCTCACAAACCAGTCCAAACTGGGTTTCCTTGTTCTACCTGTTTCTTTGACATGCAACTAAGGTCTTTATATCAGATGACATGTGAGGTCACTGATATTGGCAGTATGCTCTTGACTGTAATTATGCAGAAATATTTTCTTCAGGCTTGGAGACTGGGTGTCTTGTCAGCTTTGGTATCCACAGGCAATTATGGTCCCATCTATAAAAATACCATCTCCCCAACACCTTTAGCACTCAAGCAGCCCCATATCCTCACACTCCTACCTCCAGGACTATGCCTTCTCTGTGGTAGTCCTGGCCAGGTTCACGGCAAACATGCTGGACTCCATCTGAGGCAAACAAATTTATCTCTGTCTCATCTGACTGGAAATGTGCTAGCAATGTGGTGTTTGCTATTCTTCTGCAAAGTTTAATTTAATTTTACACCAAGAAGTGCACACCTTAGTATCCTTTGATTGATTTATTTATTTATTACGAAAACACTTGTTTTTGGAAACTGTTTAAAAAAAAAAAAATCATTTTTTTAATGCTAAAGAAAATATGATCATTTTGACAAGATGGTTAGAAGCTGAATACTAAACCAAAAGTCAATACTGGCTTGTTAATACTCCACAGTGCACCTATCAACATCAGATACATGGGCACTAATAAAGCTGTAACTGATGTTGATCTTGATGGTGGCAAATCTATATTTTTAGCATTTCTGCTACCTCTTCGGTTAGGTTGAGGCACCAAAACATCTTGATTAGGTTTAGCCTATGTTTATCTTATATAAGAAGTCTATTGTTCCAGAGACTGTGCATCTGTCACAGGACAGAACCAGAGAATAATTGTTCCTCTCTGGTACTTCAGTAAATCTAGTTAACATTTTCTGCTACTACATGACATGCACCTCTTTCACCCATAATCACTAGGCCCTTTACTGAAAATCTCTTACAGATATGCAGTCAGTCACGCCACAGTGTCTTCCTCTAATTGTGTTGTGTATGGAGTCGCTGACCTTCTGCACCAACGTCCCCTTTTCTCTAAACAATACTGAAGCTGTGAGAACCCCGACTGTGCGATGCCTCTGAATTTACCCCTGCTAAAGCATGACTGTGATTCTCCACATAGATCAACGTACAGGCCCCCACTGAGCGTGCTCATCAGCTGTAAATACCAGCAGTCTGTGCTGCCGTGGTGAAATGAGCAGTCTGGGGGATCTGACCATGTTGTGAGGTGGCAGGTTGGGCCCGACTGTTAAAGAGTGTGTCCTGTAAGCAGAAGGTCACAGGCCTGATTGGCTCTGCAGGCAATGAGTCCTGACTGGATGTCCTTGAGCAGCATAATGACCCCTGAGGTGGCCCTAACGAGACTTTGTTCCCAATAGCAAATTTTCTGCAACACTGCAATTACACTTTTTTTTTCCAAATGTATTTATATGTCTAGGTATATATGCATGCATTATTCTGTTTAGCAAAAGAAAATAAAAAGATTAACAAAAAGATTCCAAAAAAACCCCCCAAAACTCAAAAAATCTTGCTCATTTCATCTCGCGGGAGAGTGATGAAAAACTGCTAAAATAAAGCAGATGGATGAGCAGGAGTCACCCACAAGCTTAAAAATGTTTTCCAAATTCAGCTTATCCACAAACCTGTGAGCAGATAATGTCCAGTCTGGTGGTGAAATATCACTTTGAACAAGATCTACACGAAAACAACACAGCAAAAAACAGACGGGGAAAAAATACTTTCAACTGCATTGTCTGTGAAGCAGACACGAGATAGAAGCAGCTCCAACACAAAACATTATGTTTGTGCCTTTGTTTCATTGGGCCTGTAATCCCTCGGGCAACAAACAGAAAATATCCGTCAGAACGGATGAACCTGCGGGCCGTGAGTCGCGGCTGTTGTGGTTGGATACGGTGATGCTGGCTGGCGTACCTGTCACAGAAAGCTGCAAGCGTGGTTCAAAAACGAGGTGGCTGGTGTCACACGAGTCTGCTGAGGGAGTCTGACGAATATGAGCACAGCAGCGCACACACAGCGAGTCTGTCAGCACTTTCTCCTCCTCACTTTTGTTTTCCCTGCTTTGTACTGTGTTTTGGGTTACATGTGCCCTCCTCCGTTTAACTGCAAATTATACTGTTAGATTCTTTTATTTGCTCTTTATTTTTTCAGCGTCGTTTTTGTTCTTACTGTTGAGGCAATGAATGGTCCTAAATGGCTGTTTACTTGAATGTCATGTTGAAATTGTATTAATTTTTCTCATTTGTTTATATCTATAAAGGAAATGGAGAAACTCAAAAAAATAAAGGTTGAATCATTCATTGTCTTTTGTCGACAGGCATCGACAGGCCTACGCAATAGCATCTATGACATTCAGACAAATGCTCTACATGCTTCAAATGCAAGCAAGTTTTTGCTTTGTTTCTTTTTTAATTTAGGAAAGTGTGTATGTGCCTCCTTAAACATATGCATGCATGCATATCCACAAGCACCACAAATTCCAAATTAAATCTGCAGCAAAAACTAGATTTGGGTTTTTAATACATGTCATTGTGGAGGGGCGTGGCCTGCGGTGCCGTGCAGAGGAGGCGGACGCACCTGCACGGCATCCGCAAGCCACGCCCCGCCACAGTCATCTTCATCCAAATTAAGATTAAGAAATTAAGAATATATTTTCTAAGAGGGGCCAGATAGGCAGGATGTGGACTCCAGGTCCAAACCAAGGGCATTCTTGGGTCAACTGAGGCAACAGTAGCTACTGCTCAGCACTCATTGAAAAATGTTATTACAATGCAGGTGAAGAAGCCAAAAAATCATGAATGTCATTGATACTGGACAATCCTGAGACCAAACAATTTACATCCTTTGAGTCTTATTAATTTTTGTGTAACATAAACTTCAATCTTTTCCCAGTAAGGTGACCACTGGCACTGACAACATGTACACTGTTGGTGTACATGTTTCTGGGTGGAGCTGTCCGATATCGTCATCTTGTTTAAATATAAGTAGAAAGGCTCCACTTGTGCATTTTTATTACTTATCAGTAGCATTTAAGGTCAACAGATGGTTGATGGTTGGTGCTTGCATCAGACCGGTGTACCCTTTGTACAGGTTAAGCCGCCCAGTACTACAGCAAAAACCACTGTACATGGTGAATAATGTGATTCTGATATAACACAGTCTGTTAATCTATTCATAGAGACTGTGGTGTCCTCATACTACAAATCAGGTACATGGTCAGATATACTTTTGTAAATGCTTTTCATTTAAACTGACCCTGTGGTCGGGGCTGATGAAAAACAATAATAATAATTGGTGCATGGAGGTATGGTACAGGACATCGCAGTGGATGAAACTAAAGTACTTTCCTCCTCCCAGATGGTCCGTTCAGCCTTTTAATAATGAAATCTGCTTTTGTGTTATTTAAAAAATTACAATAACCTTTCTACTAATCCTCCGACTTACAACTCCATACACCTGGATTTCTGCAATACACGTACGTCCAAAATCCCCTCGGCTCTGGATAACATATTAGGATTATATCTCGGATATGGTTCTTTAATAAATAGTTTAGATAAGCATATCTGTTTAATTTTATCCACCCGCCCTCCCTGCGTGCAGGATTACAGTGAAAGGATGGGTTTTGTTGAGCGTGTGTACTGCAGTCTGCAGACAGAACATGCAAACATCTGTACAACAATTCATCAGAAAGAATTATGTATGGCAGGCTGGAGGGCTCTAAGCTGTGTGTATTTCAACATCTCAGTGTCCTCAACGACAGAGGCACATCATAAATAATGGAAGCAGAATTAATTGGTTTATGCTATGAGCATGTGTTATATGTATTGATGGCATAGCATTGGTGCAGGGTTGCTCTGTATTGGGCTAGACATGTATACTGCAACTTCATATTTGATGAATGTTCTGGACTTGGTGGCAGGATTTATAGTTTTAACTTTTAGCTAATATTAATAGATAAATTAGCAGAGGAAAAACAAACAAACATGAATAAGGAACCAAGGAAGGAACAGGCTTTTGGAAAAGTAACAGAAAAGGAGAAAGACAGTTGTGTTGACAAATTCCCACAGTTGTCTTCAACCTTGTTGGTTTTTCCATGAATTTGGTCAAAATCTAAATGTCTTATAAGTAAAATTATAAAAGTGTGAGCAAACTGTTGTCCTGTCTGAACAAAGCTTCATCTAGCTTTGTTCAGACAGGACAACAGTGAGCAAACTGTTGTCCTATTTTAAAGTGGAAAAAACTACACAGCCCCGCTCTCAATCCAGTTAACACCTTTGGACGAACTTGTCTCGTGTGAGCCAGGCTTCACAGGTCTGAGTTCTCCCATGGACATGGTGCAGGTGCCCAATCTAAAATCATTTAATTTCTTTGCCAACGACTGAAAGCAAAAAGCTGACACAAGCATGACATGACAAAATAGCTGGAACCACTGATGTCAGTGGCTAACTGAGGGGCTACCAAAAGAAATTCACCACTGATTTGGGATGGGATCCTGGGACTCTGTCAGTAATAAATTTTCATGCCATGGAAATGACCTCAACTTTTGCCAGAACCATATTCAGATGTCTTAAAATGTGAGCTTATTTTCAAAAGACAGAACTAGCTCCAGACTGGCACCGCTTTGCTGGAAAAGAGGTATTAATGGAACAAATTCCTTCAGCCAGGTTCCCACAGCTCATGAACAGTTTTCCCAGATCTGGGGCAGCAGCGGATTCACTGGTTTCTGTACATAACACTTACTGGTTTCAGACATCAGCAATCCACTGTCTTTAACATTCTCTACATGACATCTATTTTACGCTGCTCATATTTTAGTGAGTACATGATCAGCAGAAGCCTTGCAATTATTTAAGTACAACCGCCTGCACACATTGTGGCATTTAAAATGGACCTTAGATACTCCTTGATTCTAAAAGATGCAACCCTATAACCAACCTAAATGTTCTGTGCCAACAATTTCAAGACTCGTGTTTTCTACAATATCTGTACGTGATAGCTACTTAAAAGTTTGTGATTACATGTCAAATCTATCCTTCAATCAGCCAATAAACATCGTACGTGATGAGGTAGGAGTAGCTGAGCTGCAGAAGCATTTTGATGTCACAATGAACAACAGACTGGACAAACAGCATAGCTGTGCATAAGAAGGGGAACAATATTTCAGCACATTGAACGCCTTCATATCTTTAAATGTGCAGACAATGTCAATCACAAACAATCCATCCAACACCCTTTACTTAATCCAATAGAGGGTCCACTGGATGGCTGAAAGGCCAAATAACCGTACACCCATGCACCTCAGTATTTACTGCACACACTGATTTGCTACAAATAATACCCAATGGGGATTTAATTGGGATTGGGGCACAAATCCAGTATTATTACTTTAAAGGTAACGCTTACAAAGATCGTGTTTAACAGCTGCATCATCATTTCTCAAATTTCACTTAGTTATACAGTATTTTACTATATTCACATCTTATACTTGAGTTTTTTTCAGCAGTTAAACTCATCAGAACAGCAAAAACATAATGTATTAAACAACCGGTCATCAGTTCACTGAGTTTTTACCATCACAAAGCAGCAAGATAACCAGTTTTCAGAAGCAATTAGCCTTTTGTGGTCTAACCAAAAAAAAAGTGTGACAGACCTTTAAATTATGCATGCTGCACTTGACCATGAGGTCTGAATTTCTAGGCCAGACACCCCACTCTCTGTGGGTCCTGACCCCTGCTTTTTTTTTTTCTTTCTTTTTTTTTACCTTGCGTGCTTGGATAAATACCTCAGCACCTGCATGTTGCACTGATTTCACCCAGCCCCGACAGATGGTCCTCACCCTTCACCGAGCACACACTCTGGCACCTGGGACGCTGGGGAAATCCTTCCGTGATCTTGCCACTCTGTCACGCCATACATGCACATATTATAAACACAGATGCAATGGCATGTGTGCAGGCATGCGTGTCTGCAAGCATGCACAGGCAAACATGAGCAACAACGAGTGGGTGAAAAGATCCAAACAGGCTCTTTATGCATGTGATTAAACACATAACAGAGCTTTTCTCTAGCTTTTATCTGAGATGTATTTAAGTCACTGCCCCTACTTTCAGTTTTTCACATTGTCAAGTGTTTTAAATCAGATACGTGGTTAAAGTAATGTGAACATTATTATGTATGTTTTTTCTAAACACATAGAAGTTTTCCAAATATAATTTATTGCAATAATTAGCCTTTTAAATTAACTTCTGATCATAAAATACACGTTTTTCAATTTCTTGATAATCTTGCAGTTATTTTACTTGTTTTACTTTTTAATTAATTTTCACATTGTTCTCTTCTGTGATTGATGGATTTATACAATCGCACTATGTTGGCATACTGTATTCTATTACTTGCTGCATCACTTAAAGCGCATTGTAAGGGCTTTAGGAAACTGACTTAAATAAAATTATTATTACAATAATTAACTGCTACATTTGCAATGTGAAATCATAATATACAAAACACATTTAAATAATGCATTTTTGAGTCCGAGTCAGCGTAGCAGCTTAGCTGTGTAAAAACACGCTGTTGTTACCCACTCACAAAGAGTCACACAGAAAACAAGCAGCCGTGCTCAGATTCATTGTGATGAGGAGGAGCTGTTCCTTCCTTGAGCTTAATGTGAAAATATGCCCCACAACCGCATGACTATCTGCCTGGACGGATGCGTCCGTAGGCACACTGTATAGACAAATAAATGCCTTATGGCGACTGTTGCAGCACTCCTCGCTGATTTAATTAAAGAAGCCTTCTGTGCTAGCAGTGCTGTACGAAGGAATGTTAATGATGGAATTAATGGCTGCTGTTTTCCACACTGAGCATCCACCAGCCGCACGCCGTCCGACAAGTATCCCTGAGCACTATTACAGGCCGACGTGAGCTACTTCATATGGACACAGGCTTCACTTCTTATATCTGGACTGTCAAAATGAGCAGCAGCAAATGCCTTTTGTTTTTAGCGTTAATTAAAATCTCCACCACACTAATGTGATGCTTTGTCTCAAGCAAAGTCACAGCTGAAATGTATTTAGCGGGCTGAATATAAACAGTTTTTGTCAAGTGGAGGGCTAGTGGAAAAAATGCTTCATCTGGGTTTGAGGCTATGATTATGTTGCAGTTTTAAGGGGTTATTCAGCTGATGCTTCTTAGAGCGACAGTGGAGCTGAGTATAAGGGCGTTAAAAAAGTCACACAAGGCTAGGCTTGGGTGCTTTCCATTATTTCATAGCTTTGTGACATTTCAGAACAACAAATGTCTTTAAATGTATTTAAAGAAGAAAAATCTGTTGGTGATTGAACTTTTTGATGTAAAGGATTAGCCCACAACATGAGTTTTTGCTGCCCTTGTTGTTAACAGTTTGCAATTATTAATATTATCAATGTGCAAAACTGGTTCACTGTTGGGATGTGCACCACCCTTCATGCGGCAGTGGGTTACACTGCATTCCTGTGCTGCCCGGCTTCAGCCAGTGGAGCTCGTCCACTGAGGCTGCAAAAGAGCCTCAATCCTTACAGACCCCCATGTTAAAATGCCCAATTTTACAGTATATTACAGGAAAATTACTGGTGGCCACGACTGCTACAGCTCACTCTAGCAGATACACCTATTTTATAAATGTGAAAATCCTAGGTGTTTTTCAGAAAAGCTGATCTCTGACCTTAAGGTCAAAGTCACTGGGATTCAAACTCTCCTGAGAGTTTAGGAGCTGCACCTATACATTCTAGGCGACTTCCTCCTTGAGTTATTGCATACACATGATTTTCAGAAAACTTGACCTCTGACCTTGGCCTTTAGGTTGAGGTGGTTCTGCCGGAGTTTCTTCCTGTTAAAAAGTTTTTCCTTCCCACTGTCACCAAAGTGCTTGCTCATAAGGGGTCATATGATTGTTGTGGTTTTTCTCTGTATCGTAGGGTCTACCTGACAATATAAAGCACCTTGAGGCGACTGATGTTGTGATTTGGCGCTGTATAAATAAAAATGAATTGAACAGATTTTAATCATCTGAAATTTTAGCAGCTGCACCTATGGTATGAACTTGAAAAACCTACGTCGCATCATTCTCGAGTTGTTGCATTCATAAACTTGAGTGTCCGCCCTCACACGGCAGCGACAAATTTTGTACAGTTCTCTCGGAAAAGAGATTTTGATCTCAATGGGACTTATTTGTAAAATAAATAAATTAAAACGATGTCACAGACAACAGAAGTACCCATCAGAAG
The DNA here is from genome assembly GCF_963969265.1 of Rhamphochromis sp. 'chilingali'. Lineage (NCBI taxonomy): Eukaryota > Metazoa > Chordata > Actinopteri > Cichliformes > Cichlidae > Rhamphochromis > Rhamphochromis sp. 'chilingali'. The sequence goes on from NC_137937.1 coordinate 35,845,991, forward strand.
ACAGAAAAGACTAGAGTCAAAATCATCATAGGTAAATAATAACGATATCCAAACATGTCATCCATATTATTGCAACCGAGGCCTGCAACTTTCCTCTTATTAAACCATAAAGCCATTTCCTCTAATCTGATAAGTGCGTTTACCCTTGGCCTGTCGGGAATATTTATACACTAAGTGCCACAGAACTTCCCTTCATCACAGGTATCATTTTTGTTAAACCTTTGAAGATATTAATGAAATTTTCCACAATGTTTATTCAAGAACTTAAATGAATCAGAAGCAATAAATCACGCCCATGTGTCAGAAGCCCCCAGACATAGTCAAGGGAACAGGGAGATAAATCACTGGAAGAAAAGGTGATCTGGCCTTACACTTCAAAGTTTAATCGTCATGCAAAGAATCACTCTCTCCTCGCTGGCGACTGAGGCAAAGATACTTTGAGGTCTAGACCTTCACTCCTGTCCCACATCAATCATACCTGGGCGTTTTTAATTTTCTAACTGTAGATCTCTCTGTTGCTCAAGATATTAAGGGTCAAGTTATTTTTTGACATTAGCTTGACACTTACCAAAGCAGCTGTTTTAACATAGAGCTCGACACAAGCGTGACAAAAAGTACTTTACAGTTTTTCAATATCCAGAACGAGATTTAAAAGGTCAAGGACAGACAGCTCCTTTGTATAAATGTTATAAATATCATACTGTACTTTTAAGGAAGTTTATGGGAGGTTCAATAGAGTAAACAACTTTACCCCTATGAAAAGAATAAAGTGATCTACAGCAGTCAGGGTCAACATCTGCACGCATGTTTAACTCTAGTAATATGACAAATACACTGAAGCGGTCAAGGTCTGACAGGATCGGAGGATAAGTCAACCCTTCTTAAACATTCATCATACATCCTTCCTAATTTCAATATGTAAAGTATCCTCCCGAACAGTATTTAAACGAAATGGAGCAAAATGAGATTAAATGAGTAGATGAGATGGAGATTATACCCTTTGTAACAGGTGGAGGAGTCAAAAAGGGGGTCAGAAATGGAAGTTACAGGCTAGACCAGGTCAAATCTTAATATCTTAATGTTGCTATCTACTGTGACAGCACTTATTGTTTATTGAGAACCTTCATATGCTGATGGCTTTAAAGACAGAGTTGTGAAAGTAGTTTACATTTGAACGGAGTAACAAAAATACTTTGAAGTTCAGTTGGAACAAGATAAACATGGTATTCAGCTGAAGCTTGCATTTTAAGGTGACTCAATTTTTACTCTCTCCCCAAAAACAAAAAACTGTTCATGCTGCTTAAATTACTGCTACGATTACAGCATATGGTCTAAGAATTAGGCATCTGTAATATTAAACCATCAAGCCCATAATCCGACAGTAACCTTATTCTTTTGAGGGTAAAAAGCGTCACATAAAAGATAAAATACAGCTATCATCCTGCCGTTTTTTATTCTCTTTTTTCCCCCTTTTACTTTACTCGTGTCATTTTCCTTTGATTTCACATCCTCTTTTCATCCTCTCAAAGGTATCAGACTACTATACAAATTGGTAGAAAACAAAGTATTTCCATGGCATGAACAACTATACAACTGGTTCATACAGTATAAAATATAATATGTTATAATGGCATGCTGTAAATATGTATGCCTACAAAAAGAAAGGCTCTCAGTTCTCTCAGTTCAGTTTTTGACATAAATAAGCATTTTGTATAATTTTATACAAAACCTGATGTGCTCTTGCAGTAAAATGGCTAGCCATGGCTATTTTACTAAATGTGATAATATTTTGTCAAATAAACTCATGCACAATCATGCTTTTTTTATGGAGCTCTTCCACACCCACATGAAATATCTGTAACCTCATGAGCTCCATTACATTCATAAGCACATCTGCTACATCTGCTTCAGCTTTTAACCACCTCTTAAAACTCATATTTATCGACTTGCATTTTTTAATGAACTTTATTTGACGAATTTGTTTTGTGTTTGGACTTCCTTGGCTATATATTTACTATGGTTGGTTTTATGGTTTTAAATAACGGTTATAGGCACCCTTCTTATTATTACTGCAAACAGTTTAAAGCAAACTGGCTACAGATGGGAGCTGGGAGAAGAGCATGATAAGCATTGCATTAGTGGATAATAACTCGAAGTCCATGTTAGTTTCACACTCACAATTTGTGTTGACTTGCACATGACTCAGTGACAGTTAGTATGCTAATCAGTGAAAGTTTCTCACATCTTTGTATCGCTGTACAGTAAATGCTCTCTGCATATTTGTCTGCACCCAAAAGATTACCCAAAGACATCTGTGCCAAAGCTCTGAAACCCTTCATGGTGATGAGGATGATGATGGTGCAGTTTTGGGGCCAATAGATTAAAATCCTAAGCTATTGACCCATAACTAAAGTAATGTTTGAGCTCATAATCATCTTGTGGTAAGTGAAACCCACTTTGTTGGATTTGTACCAGCAGCAGACAATAGAGAGGATCATTTGAACAGGGCTCCATGCTGAGCAGGCGGGTGGGGGGTGTGGGGGGGTGAGGAATTCAAGTAAAAACATGGGGGAAGTGGGGGAGGCAAAAAGACGGATATTCATTGTATCCATGAGTCTGGGTACGTCATTGTGAATCGAAGTATTACCACTACGTTCACTTCAACAAAAGGAGCAAGACATTTCTTAATTTAAATCTCAAAGAAACACAAGTGCTGAGGAGTATCTTCAGCATCCTCTCGGGCTTTTCCCCATTGTGTCTGGCAAAGCGATTGTTCCAATACACTGATGCAGAAAGGAGGATACAGTTGGGATCCAGGCAATTTCATTACACCGAGTCAAGCTGTTTCAGTTCAGGATCCAGGCCTTTGTGCCGGTTGCCCGGCACTCAGAACTGGAAACATGGCACAAACAACATTATGTGTTATAGCAACTTCGCGCCGGGCCTTGTGATATGTCCATCTGCCGTGACTAGTGTTGCAGATCGTGCTGATGTCCCTGCCTCCCTCCCTGTGTTCCCTCGCCACCTCTCACTGAAGCTCTCCAGGTTGCACAACCGTCCAGCCATAGAAGCCCTAACTGCAAACTACATTTGTTATTTACAAAAAAACAAAACAAAAAAAAGAGTCACAGCGCAGTTATGTTTTTATGCAGAGAAGTTTTCGCTATGAGAACCAGCCTCCAGTGAGCTTTATGGATTCATTCTAGCATGATGATATCAGTAATTACATCTGTGTGTGCACAGACGTCTTACTAATGTTTGTGACAAAATATGCATGTACGGATAATAGAACAAACTATTATATTCAAAGGGTTTTTTTCTGCTTCTCCTTTCACAACAACAAAAAGAAAGACATGAAATGATTGGAGTTTCTAAGAAAACGTATTTATGGCCTTAATGAAACGATCCAAAATCCGAAGACCAGCGCGTAACGACATCCCCAAACCAAGCAAATAACAATCTGAGCCGGATCTCAAGCTATCATCGAAAAACACCAGAGCTGATATTCTGCTTGTCACCTTCCAACTACCCCTCTGATCTGATTTCATGTCGTTCCCCAAGATTACAACACCAAAGACTGCAGAGAGCATATTGACACACTTTAAAAGAGATGGTTTACAGATGCCTCATCCTTAAGTCAGAGCAAAATGAGGCAATGATTAATTCATAGCATACATGATTTAGGAAGTGTTTTTTTTTCTTTTTAGATGGGAGGGCAGGCAGGACGTTGTGAATGGGTTTATTGAGGTCGAATTGCAGCATCTTACAGGCTAAGCTCTACTGCGACATACTGAGACACATTTTCATCTTGTGGATTATTCTTTCCTGGGGAGGGATGAACAGACATTTGTAGCCAGATGATATTTGTGAAATATAAATAAACAAACACATGTCACTGAGTATAAAGGGGTGGGGGGGTGTTTGTCTGTTTATATTGGGCCACGGGGGAGAGGAGTGGTCCTGAAGAGCCTCCAGCTATCTGCAGAAAGCTGATTATGCTAAAGTCGGGGATTCGACTTGACAATTTATGTCTCTATTAATAAACGAAGAATGGTATTAAAATCTCACACGTAGCCTCTGCTCTGTGTTAACTCGGTACATAAGCAGATAAGGTGACTCTTAGAAGGCAATAGTTATCTACAGTATGGCAACATATGGTGATGACAGCAGTTCAGATGTTCTAGCTGAGACAACACAATAGTGTTAATTTGACTGCTGGTGCAATTTTATGGGTTTAGTGGTGTGATTGGTCAGTGCTGCCTCAGCCAGAGAGAAATTACCCAGGCATTAATACAATACAGCAAAACCAAATTATGATTAACAAGAAATCCTTAATGTTATCAGAGCTTCTCTTGTACCCACTGATAACTGAAATGAGAGTCAAAGTGCTATTGGTGCAGACAAAAAGAGCAGCACTAATGCAAGTGTATCTGTATGATTTAGCCACTAATTAACCCTGACAAATCATAGTGCCATAAAAGTAGAAGAAATGTGCTATTGTAAGTGTATAGTACAATCCACATTTCATTACACTCCCTAGTGCACACAAAGAAAGCTGACAATTTAGTGATTTTTTTAATGCTACAGTCATATTTGGTACCACATGACAGGTGAACAGCCACATGTTTAAAAGTAATGTGTAGTTACAGATGTTTTATAGTGGTCCTAAGTCCAGAATACACCCTCAAACGCACGGAGACGCATCTTCGGGGTTTTTCCTGATGTCATGAAGGTGTTTCATGTCTTTCATGACTTCCCCTCTTCAGTGGGCTTGCAGTGTGCCTTTCAGCCAGCCTTCCTGCAGTGCTATCCTCCAAGGAACTGTTAGCTCTTTAAGGAGGACTAACTAAAGCTAATCTCAAGTTGATACAAACCTCTGCTGCACTTGGAGAAAAATGATTTGATGAGCACATCACATAATTATAGACAAGTTTGAATAGAGTAACAAGCAACAGATGAATACAACTGGGAAAAGTATAGTGTAAGAGTATAAGTTTCAAAATAAAACAGGAAGCACAGGAGAAGCAAATTTAACCAATACACAGCACCATGTCAATAATAAATGCTATGCACTCAGCTGTAAGTAGGTTCAATGTTGTGTCTGATTGGTGGACATCAAAATCCTCTCTCTTACGACAGTGTTCAGACTGCTAAAAAAAAAGACCTTAATTATCTGGAAGGATTACTGACAGAAACGATTTAACATTTTTGGTTGAGTGCTTTCAAATTCAATTGGCTCCAATAAATCAGTGACCTCTGCTTTCAAAAACCGGATGTACACTGATGGTACAGGCACGACAAAATCGTGCTAGGATTGTAGTTCCAATGATGGCCATCAATTAAACTTTTAAACTTACTCGTCCCAAAAGCACCAGTCAATGTGACTGAAGAGGGTACTCTGTTATCATAATCAGCAGGCAACGCATCGACTATCCGCTAATAACTACCGTCTTCCTCTCCCCAGCTTTGACTCTAATGTATCTCCAATGTCATCAATGGATGAAGCTCATTTCTGCTTTATGTTGGAGTAAGAGGGGAGAGAGGCACATTTCATTCGCTGCTGTAATGACATAAACATCAATCTGTCTGAACTGCTGCTTAAATGACTGTGTAACCTTTACAGCACTGTTAAAGAAAGATGTATAATTTCTGCATAAAAAGAGAAGCAGAGGTAATAAAAAGAGGAGTCGAGCTGACGCACTTTCGCTTTACTGGACCTGCAGTCTTTTTTATGTGCAGTCAAAAAGTCGTACCCCAAGAGTCACTTTGTAAAAGACTCACTGATATTTCCTGCTTTTAACACTCGCACCAAGTTATTCGCTGAATTTTAACAGATTTAAAAATTGCTGGGAACAACAACAGATTGAGAGCCATAAAAAGTAGAATAAAGCCTTTATTACCCACTGACATTCCCCACATAATGGAAATATTTTACAAGGCCTCCCATTTATGGACCTCTACCCACTATAAATTATATTATGCAAGAAACATCATCATGACCACTGGCATTAACTACCTTATATTAAATAGGTTTCCAGAGGGAAGGATTGACTTGCTATATGTAGCCTGGAACAAAATTCAATCTGCTGCTATGTTTAATGCCACATTTTTTATTATCTCGCAAGCATATGTTGGAATGGCTACAGATGATGAAGCTTGCTGCTGGGCAAAGTGATCATCAGTGCTGTTTTTTCCTTTTTTTTTAAAGCACTCTTAATAACAGGATACGACAAATTGTTTGTGACCTTTGTCAAGGTTTTGCTCGAAACACACTGGCTAGCAGCAGCAACTGTGCTAGCCTGCGGCGTGTGTGAATATGCAAAGCTCCTCTATTTTTTCTCCTCTTTTTTTGTGTGCAAGGTTTCAACATGAAAACGTGAAATTGTTTGGAAACATTTTGCCTCGCAGGGCCTTCACAGAGAGAAGCCACATAGAGCTGAGCTCTGCAAGAATGTTTGATGCGGCTTCCTTAGTTGAGCATATGCCACATTGTGTTTTAGGGAGGCTGTGTTTGTGTGGTGGCCTTTTTCACAGAGTTGTGGCCACGCGGAGGAAGGGCCGGTCAGGGACAGCAGCTGTGCAGCCCTCTGTGAGCATCATGGCATGCATGACCTGGCCAAAAGCACAAGGTAAGCAAAAAAAAAAAAAAAAAACACACACAACTACCAACGATGCAGTGCAACACAGATCTAACAAATCTTCCGTGCCACTCATGTTGTACACTGGAAATGACACAGTAGGAGAAATGTGTGGGTCAAAAGGGTCAAAGAGAAATGCATAAGCAGTTAAACACAGTAGCCGGGAGGGAAGAGGCTTAATGGAGAGATCAAGGCTGCAGCTCAGTAAGGAAGGAGGGATAAAAACGGAGGTGGCGAAGAGCGGATGGGGTGGGGCAGGTGGTAGGCATGGGCAGGAGGATGCTGGTGCATCTGCCTGCAGCACTGGTATTGTCGGACATATTTCCCACAGCTCCATGTCACGGCAGGATCATCGCACATGATTACGGGGGGGATCAGCATGATCGGCTGTCACTGATTTCACTGACATCTGTCGGTGAGGTGATACAAGCTGTGACAAGGATTGCCCAAGACATGAAATCTTGAGCAGCTTTTGAGCCGAGGCTCCTTGAACTGTGAGGAAGAGAGACAAAGTGTCTCCTTGTACCATCAAAATTCAAAGACAAAGTCCTTCTTCTTCAGCTTGCAGAAAGCCCACACTTTTTGTCCTTAATACGGCACCAGTAAGATTTTCATACAGGTGGATTGTAATGGATCATATGACGGATATCTGCTTAATTCCTACTTTTCTCTGTATTAACGACCCAGATAAATGATGCCTCACAAATTTGTAGTAACAGCATGGTATTGGTGCTTGAATTTAATCCCACAAAAATTCTACAATTTAAATGGTTCAGCAGGAAAATGTCTTATTTAAAAAAGAGGAATAATCCAAGTTTCACTCAGCATTTTCTGGAGATCTTTTCCAGCTGATGGGATTTACCAAGCTATCAAGGAAATAGCTCAGATCTAATCTCATTATTTACAAGCGCTTATGTAAGTAGAATGTACTCTATTTTATAACATATATCCAAGGCCAACTCCATATAACGATCAAGTTGTGCGACTGAGAGCATGGAGAAAACGTCTCCTCTGCATGTCTTTAATTTTTAGACTAAAGCTCTTCAAAGGAAGGTGTGCGTTAAATAAAATACAGCACCTAGAGACTGCAGAGTTAGTGTGTACATGTCTACAACATATTTAAATAGTGTGAGTGAAACAAATTCCCGCATAATCCACTGATTGAGTGACCTTTACTAAAACCAATATCTGCTCAGCTTCGCAAGATGGATTATTCATCCCCAGTAATTGCACGGTTCGTAACAATGGGATTCGGATTAAGGAATTCATTATGTTTGGAGCAGAGAACAGCTTGTATACAATTACCTTCCAGTCCAGCCCAGGAGATAAAAATCATTTCCTCAATATGCAGAGCTGGGACTGCTTTGATGTGACTCTCATCACAGCACAAGCACAGAAAATGATCTCCCAGCTAAATCCTTTCTTCATTTCATCTCAGAGATTTGAGGGAAATTCTTAAACATATGGCTTAAATTGTTGGTGATGTCTGGGTAGTGTGTCATCTGGGGTAGGAGACTGAGCCTTTCCTCTTTTCCTCTTTTGTTTGATGCAAGCTCTATCTTTGATTAAATGTCAGGCTTTCACTGTCACATATGCTGGAAGAAAATCCTCTTTTTCCATAGAGGTTCCTTCCAAGAAAAAGAGATCTAAACTGCGCCTTGACCATGATTAAGACATCAGACATAATGCTGCCATTCATGTAATGAATCATCTTCAAAGCTCAATTCGACAAACCAATCAACAAAAGAGCTTTTACTTCTAAAAATGTTTTGTGGTACATTCAAAGAAAAGGCCCCAAAAAATCATTTTTTAAGACGGACTTCAATCCCATCATCCTCGTGCACAGGCACAAAGTCAGTTTCCAGTGTGGCCACATGGATGGAATCTAAAACATCTCTGATTATTTAATTAGGGGGTTGGAGAGCTGAATGAGAATAATTTGATAAATCAAAAAATAAATTCTTTGGCATTTGTTCAAGCTTAAAAAAACACTATCTGATATTCAATTCAATTAATATTATAAATATTTAAATATTATTTTAAATATATGAGCTTACAAGCTACTGCAGAAAGCGCTATCTAGTATTTGTCTTCTGCTTCCATCTGACCATTAGCTGTCTGCTGACGCACAAAAAAACACAACTAAACACAGAAAATAAACCCAATAAAACACTGAACCTCAGATAGACGTGCAGATCATGTCTATATTGGGTCCGTCGGTCCATGACCAGTTCTGGACATCTATATGACGTCCAAACACGGTCCGCAATTTGGACGCGCAACCATGACCCAACTTGGACGTCAATATGGCGTTCAACATTTGAACGTTGGACTGGGCATTTTTTTTACAAATATCAACACTGTTGTTATCGAGATGATACACATGAATACAGATTATTTAAGAACAATTATGATTTATTATGTGTTGTCTATCGATGTGTTCAGTACAAATGAGTTTTTTTCTTAATTTAACATTTTCCTGGTTTTTTTTTTCCTGGTTTATTTATTTTAACTCATGAACTTATTTGTTTGTTACTAGGTTAAAACTGTCATTTATTAAAATGTGTTGAAATATCAAAAACATCCAAATCCATTTTAAAATGTAAAATAATAATGGTTAAAGTATTTAGAAAAACGTTGGAATACCTTTTAAAATGAGTACAATGGTTTTAATAAGTTTAAAAGAGCATTTGCATTATACATGATAACCTGTTTTATTCTGAAAAAAAGCTCACGATTGTAAGAGGAAGTGGATGTGGTTGTGATCGGTAGCCTGCTCCAAGAGAAGCTGCGACAGAGGTTTGTGTGTGTATGAACTGGACTTTCTGCTCGTCAGTGTTTGCCTTGATAACTGGAGATGCATACAAAAGTATAAATAAAACTACACAAAAATGAAGTGATGGTCTATAAAAACAACAACCCCTGGAAACACGGGCATACAGAGCCTACAGAAGCAGAACAACATCTAAAATGAGTCTGACATGTAAGTTTGACATTGAAAAAAACTTTCAACACGGACGACAACACTAGACGTTTAGTAGATGTTGGGGAAAAAGAGTCGCCTGGTGTTACAAAACAACCCCCTAAGTGGACAAAAAGCCCACGCCAAGAAATGACATATAAAAGACGTCACCCTGACGTTACTTCGCGCCGTGGGAACTTACAATTTTGAGGCAAAGTAAATTACGTAAGACTGACTTTACCATCAGAGGTTTGGTAAAACGAGCGATTGTTTAGAGAAAAGAATAAGAGCTGTGGCACTGAACACAATCTGTAAAATCTAATCCATTTGTCTAAATGATGTGTGAATACAATTTAAACATTAATCGTTCCATTTAACAGCTGGGTCGAGCAAATAATGAATAAAGATTCAACGTGCACACGTGGTTAAACAACAAACAGCTCCAGTGACGTAGGAAAACGTCACACATGACAACAGTTATATAATTAGAGAATTTCAGAAACTTGCCAACTAAAAACAAACACTTTTAAAGATGATCTCATTAATGACTGTTTATGATGTAGCCATATCACTTATTTACCTGCTGAGTAAGAAATGCAAAGCTAGCTGTGATCCTAAAGGCTTTCTGCTTTACCACCAGAAATGTTTATGACAGATTAGAGGCCAGCATCCAACTGCACTTTCATTCCAGTTATTTTTGTTTTAATGCATGCGTGAATCAATTAATTCTGTCATAAAAGGCCACCATAAACTGTGTGCAGAAGTTAATGAGTCTGGCATTACCACATCATTACACCAGCTGGCATAATGGAGCATGTGTTGTTTGTCATAATATATGCTGCCACGCTTAACAGTCATAAATTGTTTGGATTGGTAAATTTCCTTTTCTGTTTGATGACAAAGACAAAAGGCATGTGCACTGAGATTAGCATAGCAGCAGCAGGCACATACTTCCATACCATGTGTGCATACAGGTGTGAGGTCAGGCTGCTCCAAAGGATGCCAGGTTCAAAAGTGGAGATTTCTGGGAGGTTCAAACACCTTGTTATCAAATGTTTGAAGATGCCCTAGTTATTCTTATACAGCTAAATTTAGCGTAGGTCACTACATTTCAAAACTTGCATACTTTATTAAACATTTTGGAGTTTCTCCTCTGCAAAGAATAGTTGTGAGCATATTGTCCGCTAATTAATCGACTGTAGAATCGCTGTTCACAGATGTAAAGCCCAACAGACTGAACATGAGCAGGAAAGATCTTTAAAGAAATCTTTAAATCCATCCATTCATTTTCTTAACTCCACACCCAACCAGGGTTGGGGGACAGACTGACACTTTTCCATGCTCACACTGGAAAAGTTTAACACACGTTGGATTTCAAAACATTCAAAAACTTGAGGGCTTATCCCTGCAACACTGCACTGCCCCTTGGCAAACATGCTAGGCACTAATGCCCGATAAAGCCTGCAGATGCATCACACTGAAGTCTACTCATGCATCATGTTTCTTGTCGAAACAGAGGTACAAAATGTGCCTCCATCCATTCATCCTCTTATAAGCAGTCTAGAACTCATTGAGGGGGGAGGAGCCCATCCTGTCTCAAGGTCACCAGGCCCTTCACCACGGTGGCATGATGGGTAGCTCTTGTCTGTGCCAGCCAGTCAGCCGGCCAGGAACTGTTCTGGTTTGCCTGGCCAACATTACCTTGACTGAAAGGAGAGAAGGAGGCACCGGCAACCCCTGCCGCTCAGTAACTGGTACCAAATGGTGCCTCCCCTCTAGGGTCCTGACCTGCAAGCAGGCAAAGTCCCAGGACACCTCAGAGCTAAGCTGGAGGATGGGCAGACAGCTGTCTTCTGTCACTGGGCCCGTGGACCTTGAAGATCACCGTTCGCTGCATACACAGTCATTTAGAAACAGACCTGCTCAAAAATCAGGACGCTACATTTAAAATTAAGCTATATTTCTCCACCATCTATTTCCAAAGCTAAGTTTATTGTTCTCCTTTCCATTTTCAGCTTTAATACTGGTTTGAGACAAAGGCTACGTGCAGAGTATCCAGAAATAGGGAAAATAAGTAAAAATAATTGAGCACACAAGGAACAAAACATAATTACCAATGATAAGCTTTTTTTTTTTTCTATGAAATGACACTTCATAGTTGTTCTCTTATTTTGGAAAAGCAGACATACTTAGCTTTGTCACATTCAGTTTTATGCATTTATCCTCAGCAGGATGACGTCAAAAATAAAACTTTTTTTAGGTAGTCACTGTAGTAATTATGCTCTGTTTATTTTCTCTGCATAATTAAAGATCAAATATGTAAAAATCATGTTTAGGTAAAACAATTAATATGAAAACAACAAGTGAAAAATACTTTTATTTCTTAATTCTCCTGCAACTATTGTTGCCTCAGGAGAATTAAGATCTTTTTGAAGATCTAAAGATATAACAGAGAAGACGTAAACGGTCTCATGTCCTGTACTGACACCTTCCCCTGTGAAGCCAGCGAGACTCCGAGGAACAATGTTATATGGATTTTGATGGGGAGAAGCTGCATAATTAATTTGTATATTCTAGCATGACAGATGTTTGATTTTGGCCGTAAAAGTAATTAATAAGAGAGTGAAGGGAGAGGCAGATTGCTGGAAGATTATTTATGAAGACTCCTCACTGAGCACGTTAGAAGTAGGGGGGCTGAGAGAGAGAGAGAGAGTGTGAGTGTGTGTTACACAGGGTATCTCCCCTTGCTTGAGCCCTAACATCAGCTGCCGCCACTGCCATCAGATTAGTTTTGTCCATCTATATGCTCAGCTGAAATGACTGCCATACACACTGAATATGCAGGTTTTCCCACAAATAGATTTTTGGTGATTGCCAGCTACGCATGTTCATTTAGCATCTCAGAAAAACTTCAGATAGTTTACCAGTGGAAAGTCCAGTCACTGCTAATCAGCTAGCCACAGTTTTTGCCATCTTGTGTTTTACTACCAGTTCACCAGCTGGCTCAGTGGTTGTTGTGGCAGTCTTCAATACTGTTCATCTGCCTGCCCACAAAGGATCTTGTTTCACAATAGGCCATCCTCTAAAATCTCCTTTTGCACTGCAGATAGTGATGGCAATCTTCGGGTCGGGTGGTGGCTGTCATAAACTAACAGTATTGGTAGTAAGCAAAATCCTTTAAGTAGCACAAACTCTTTAACAGTGTTGCCAACTCCTCAGTAAGGAAAATCGCTATTGGCTGTCCTAAAAGTCGCTAGAAGTCGCCAAATGACGTCATCGCTTAATTTGAATAATTGGTGACCCGAATTAGGCACTCTGACGTAGTTACTTTTTTTGTTTGTATGTCTTTTTAAGTAGTTTTAAACCATGTGATCCACAAAAAGTAACAGTAAAAGAAGAACTTTTTTAACCATAACATTGTAACAAACTACATTAACTATCAAAATGGACATAGCAAGCCTCACCAGACTGCTTCAGTCGAAATCAGATGTACAAGATGGAGTTAAGGCTCTGCAAGGACATCCGTTTTCCCAGTTTGCAGTGATTGGAATTAAATTAAAAATTAAAAAATTAAAATTAAAACATACAGCTCTGCTATCACTTCCAACATAAATGAAGACAGAAAACTAAACAGCAGTGACGTTTGTAGGGTTACTGAAGTTGGACTAGCTGGTATATAATGATGTGCTACGTGACCGCTAGCGACATAGCTATGTTAGATAACATTAGCACAGTGAAGCTGAAGGATGAACGCAAACTTTTTTCCACTTGATAAAAGTTAACGTGAGGGTTTCTAGTGGTTAGGGACAAATGCAATTGCATGGCGGAGCAGCTGCGAGAGAATTCAGCATTAATGAATCAATGGTACGGAAATGGAGGAATCGCAGTTTTTGGCTTTCCCCATATTCCAAAAGTGCTTCGTCTCTTTGCTTTTACTGTCGCTCAGCATAATTTGCAGATGATGTTGTGTGCAGCCACTGCAATGCTTTCGACCAAAACAGGCGCAGCTTGATGACACCATCAACACGCGCTATCGCGGTAGAGCGGTATAGTCGAAATCTCTACCGCTGGCCAAATTTATATTGTTTCTACTGTATACCGTTTATACCGCCCACCCCTAATTGGAATGATGTATTTTAGAAAAAGAAAAATACACATTTACCGCTACTCTCACCCTGTGTTACAATCTGGGCAGGAGCAGCAGCTTCGTTAATGCACGATTCATTTGCAGTTTGGATGCGTAGGAGTGAACATCTCCTGCTCTGACAACAGCTGGGGGGGGACTGCTTTTACGTCAAAAAGTCCTCATATAAGTCTCCAATAACACCAGAAATAGCCGCCAGATTTGTTGCTAGTCGCTCATTAGAAAAAAAGTCGCTAAGGGGGTCTGAAAACTCGCTAAATATAGCAACAAAGTCGCTAAGTTAGCAACACTGCTCTTTAATCGAAATTAATGCTCAAATATTATTTCAAATTCAAAATTTACAAAAACAGCAGACTGTAGTGAAGGATTCTTTTTTTAATTAAGATGCCAAATTACAGTTATTTAATTCCTCAACAGAAAGATTCGTTTTAGTGGATGAATGTTATACTTGATTAATTTCTCAGAAACTTCTCAGAGAAGCCCAGTGTGCCAGCACAAATTTGGGTATAAAAATGTGAATTCAGTCATTTTTAGACTTAAAGTTTGTCAGATTTCTAAAATATTTTTGGTTTATTTGTTTTTGTCACAGGTGTTATAATGAATTTGTTTCAAGAAAAATTTTTTTTTTCATATTTTTTGTTTTTTATGTGGCAGCATACAAGAAAAATCCTGGTATTTCTCATTTTTTTATCCACCATAAAATACTACTGGTATTACAATTTGTTCAGAGAAGAAGAATAAATTAGTATAATAGTTAATTTGAGAAGATGCATGTCTTTTCTCAGTGCACACTTTTATGCAGGTGCACACACACACCAACCACCATGGTGTCTAAATGTGTGAAAAACACAGATATGCGATATCACCAATAAAATCCAGGTGAGTTTATTGCCACAATTCTGCTATACTATACTGATCTGACAATCAGGGCTGGCAGGTTTTATTCAGGACTTCATCATCATCTTCCTCTCCCTTCCAAACCCCAAGTTTTGCAAAAGTTTCCTGCAACTGCTTAAATCCTCAGCACTGTACAGTATGTTTAGTGGTTTCAGTTCCCATGTTAACATGCATGCCACAGATTTGTTGTATAAGATGTGAATTACATCTAACTGAATATGAACATGAACATACTTGTCAAGATGCTTCACAATCTCGTCACCCATGACTAGAAAAGAAAGAAAGCCTCATATGAATCAGGGCTTTCCCACTTTGGTTAAAGGCATGCCTGGACTTACAGAAACACAGGCCCAACAGGAGAAAGAAAATAATTAGATACGGCTCGGCGTTTTGCAACAGCAGGGACGGGACAATTTATGCTCCAATCTAGGCACAAACTTCCGCTTTTCTTTTTTTTCCCTTTTATTACAGAGCTGTACGCCTTCAGAAGATAATAATGAACTGTAATGGATGCCAAACAGTGAGGACAGGGAGTGAATGTAATTTTCTCAATGAGGGCATAAATCTCACACTGAGGCTGTTACTGGAGAGTCTTGTGGATATTCAAATCTGCTGGTTTGATTGAAGCAGTCACTGTACATCACAGCCCTTGTAACTCGACAGAAGGTTAGTGCAGGTGATCTGGCACAATGTGATCTTGTTCGTTGTAAGCACAGATGCTCTGTAGGATCTTATTAGTCGCCATTGATTAAAAAGAAAGCAACAAGAGTGGTCCATAGGAAGGGTCTACTTAATCAACCCCCACTGTTCTCACTGTAATATGCAAAGATGCTGTTTTAACAAAAGAATCTTGTTTTACTTAGCTGTGAAATCTTTGAGCTCACATTAGCAGATAGCCAGATCAATGGAGTTTAGGATCTGAATAAAACTGAGGGGGAGAAAAACCCATGAGTGGATAATTACAGAGTGATTACAGCCTGAGTGATTTGTTTAGCTGGCTACATGATGAGACCTACAGGTGAACATCTTTATTTAATGGCTTCTGCAGGTGTCGCTTGCAGAAAACTGAAATCTTTATTATCTCGAAAACATTCAAAACCAAAAAGACATCTAGCCATGATTCCCTCTTGCAGATGTGAGTGTGGGAGAAGAAAAACAAACAAACAAAACTATAGTAAAAAAAGAACAAAAATCGTAATTTGGCTGGTGTTATATGTACTGGTTTGCGTCCATGTAGACCAGGGGTGGGGAACTCCAGGCCTCAAGGGCCGGTGTCCTGCAGGTTTTAGATCTCACCCTGGGTCAACACACCTGAATCAAATGATTAGTTCCTTACCAGACCTCTGGAGAACTTCAAGACATGTTGAGGAGGTCATTTAGCCATTTAAATCAGCTGTGTTGGATCAAGGACACATCTAAAACCTGCAGGACACCGACACTCGAGGCCTGGAGCTCCTCAGCCCTGATGTAGACAAAATAAATATTTTCCACTTTTAAAGAGGCAGAAAAGGCCTATATTTTGGCACTGGTAAAAAAAACACTTTCTACTCACACCAAAAACCACAATTCAAGCACTAAATAAGAAGCAACTTTGGTGATGGGTTGCCAAGCAGCAAGCAGAGTGGAGCAGCTGTGGGCAGGCTATAGCTTGTGGCCTATGTGGCCAATACTATGCTCAATTTATGTCATAAAATTCACATTTTTTTTCGTTAGTTAATGAATAATACAGACCTGACACATGTATTAGGGTGTCGATAAATCTTTTAAAATAATAGAAAATTATACAATTCGACTATAAAGTGTATAAAGTTCACATTTTTCAGCCGTGTTCCACCGTGTGCATCCCACTGCTTTGACTAAACACAGGTTTATGTAAAGGCTTTGGGTTAAGTATTTCAATAAGCTAATTATCCCAAGGTCAAGAAAATCTTTACACTCAAACAAATGCTGTGCCAACGTGACTGAAATCTAATTATGATATGGTTTTGTTTTACAACGGTAGGCAAAAAGTAAATACAATTTATAATATTAAACGAAGGGAAAGACACAGAATAAACAGGACCATTATGATCATTTGTATACTTAGTGATGGAAAATTACTCCAATTTCACTTTCATTAGTAAATGTGACCTCCAAAACAAGATAATATTATACTTTATATTATAATTCTTATCTTTACCATTACCAATCTAGTACACACTTTGGCTTTACTTTTGCCTCTCCACGAAAAACCAAATTTTCTAGCCACCAGGTTGTGGCAGTTCACATTTATGTATTCATTTATTACAAAGTTCAATAAAAGCATTGTTTCCAGAGTCGATGAGTAACTGTAAATAATTGTGATTTAATAATGACCTAAATAAATGTCTCTGATGATCACTGTCACAATTAAGCAGCCTTACACATCTGCAGTTGTTAAATCTTAGGACTGTGGGAATGTTAGCCTTTTATATCACGGCTCAAAGAACTGATGATGACAAACTTTCTTTATTATGTCTCTTTTTGGCAAATAACTTACACTTGAACTACAAGCGTAGAATTACTCATAAAACAAAAATGGCAGTTACTTCAGAATCATCACATGTGCATATAGAAAAGATTGGTGTAAGAAGATCACCGACTATCAGGACAATTCTTAGTCCCGATAGTCTCAGTGCATTCTTACTCAAATCTAATTTCACTTTTGAAAAGCAGTTTTACTTTTAGCACATCTAAACTCAGATGGCTGAATTCAGTGGCTCTGGAGCAAATTTATCCATCTGTATTTCTGTTAATGTTAAACCACAAAAGCAGCTGTAAGATTTAGTTTTCATTACAAACACAGTTTAAATGATAAATTACTAGTGAAATCCTTTAGGCTGAAAAGCTGTGATCATTTCACAAGAGGAGAAAATAAAACACGATAAAAGAAAATCTGCAAAAATAATTCACAGGCTGTTAAATTACATTTGCAGTTACCGTTATGTGACTGAGGAAAATTAGTTTGAGTGAATTTGTTTAATCTTCTCTTTCTGAATTTTAATTCACAGATTTTAAGATGAGTGAGAGAAAATGATTTATTAAAACCATTCTGTACTAAAAAAAAGTGAAAATGGTTGAGACAGTAAAATCTCACTTCAAATACTTGTTTGTGTCACGGCGAGTGAGGTGAGCCGTGTGGAGGAAATGAAGGAGGATCCAAGTGCAGGCAGTCGTGAAGGTGTAAAGGTGGTTTATTGAACATGAAAGTAAATACAAACGGCAAATGGAGCTGGAACTAAACTATACTGGGAAACAACTAAACTACAAAGCACAAACCTGAATGAGAACGAGCAGAGGAGAATGACGATGGACAGCAGGGAGAGCACACGGATGTGACATGGTAGATACACAGATGACGCAGGGTGGAATACACAGACGGACCAGCAACTACAATAACGGAGGACATGACTTAAATACACCCAGAGAAACACAGGGGAATTACACACAGGTGGTGGACACAGCTGGGAATGATCAACAAGACGAGACAGAGGTAAAACTGAACACTCACATGAGACCCAGACCTTCACAATAAAACAGGAAATGAGAACACCACACCAAGACGCAGACCTGACACTGAGAGACAGACAGAATGACACATGGAACCTGAACTAAACTAAACGTGAGATACAACAGAGAACAAATCCTTAAACATGAACCTCAAATAATAAACATCATAATCATCATCATAAACACAACAAGAGAACAAGAAAACAATCCCTGATGCAAACTAAAACCAAAACATAATAACCTCAAACATGGAATAACAAAAACATGAAACTCCACATACTGGGTCCAACGGACCCAGACCCGTGACAGTTTGACCTCTTTCGGGCAATCAAATTAGATCTCTTTGATGGTAAATGGTAAGGCTGCAGAATTGGAAGGTAAGCTAAAAGAGAGATTCTTAGCACATAATTGTACAGATGTGTCTGATTAATGGTTAATGCATTTGAAATTAATTACAAGCAATAAATTAGCGCTCCAACACAAGACAAAGTGAATTGAATCTTTCTCTTTCGTGAAGGATAAATAGAGAGATGAAATATAATGAAGAAAGGATGAAAGTGATCATAAAGAAATACATTTGCATACTAATTAAAAACCTAATAATCTCCCCCATAGTCTTCAAAGAAGTGTACTCAATAGAAGTCATTTCCATAACTTACTGAATTATTGTGCCACTGTCCTGCAGCACTGTGCTCGTCTGTCTCAGCTAGGTGAGCTCTTCTTTTGTTTTAAACTTTTTATGCCAACTCTCAATGCTGTTTAGTGGAATTCAAAGCAAACTCTTAACACAAGGGTTAACTGTCCTTTCAGTGTGTTCACTACAAGACTTTAAAAAACAAACGAGAACATTTAAGACCTGTTATAAACGGCTCTAATGAATTCCTCCCCATGACATTGCAGGTATCATTTAACTGGAAGACATAAAAAAAAGCTTGTTACTAAATGATCCATGTTAAAAAAAAAAAATCATCTACAGATTTAGGTGTTTCTTTTGCAGCGCGACAAAGTTCACTCCAGTATTACATTTATGAAGCAGGTGCTAACCTACATTCAGTGAGTCACTGTCCTTTAGAGCAGAAGAAACATATGGCGCCCTTTGACAGTTTCCTACACACAACCTGTCGCCTCTTAAAGGCTCCACAGTCAACGGGGAATATTAACCTGTGAGGACCAGGAAGAAAGAACAAAACAAGTTCAAATACCAGTACACACCTGTTCAGAAGTTTTGGGTCACTAAGCAGTTGCTTTTTTATTTATTTATTTTTAAAGGTAAGCACAGTAAATTCTTATAGTTTATAAGTTTGGAACTAAGTTGGCTGTTTCTCTTTAATCTCAAGAGTTTATTTTTTCTTTGTTAAATAGAAATGACTGCAAATAACTGCAACTGATAAAAAAGGTACACCAAGACAGCCAGCCTGTCCAAGTCTGTGTGAGGGAAACACTGTATATGCAAGCATGGATTTAGCAAAACTTTCCTCCATTCACATTCAATTCAGTTTTATTTATACAATGCCAAATCACAACAAGTCGCCTCAAGGCGCTTTATATTGTAAGGTAGACCCTACAATGATACATACAGAGGAAAAACTCAACAATCATATGACCCCCTATGAGCAAGCACTTGGGCGACAGTGGGAAGGAAAAACTTCCTTTTAACAGGAAGAAACTCCAGGCTCAGGGAGGGGCGGGGCCATCTGCCACGACCGGCTGGGGTGAGAGAAGGAAGACAGGATAAAGACATGCTGTGGAAGACGGCCAGAGATTAATAACAAGTATGATTCAGTGCAGGGAGGTCTATTAACACAGAGTGAGTGAGAAAGGTGACTGAAGAGGAAATACTCAATGCATCACGTTCTTAATTATATTCAAGTCTGCACCTTTGTTCAAACCTGAACCTGGTTTATACTCAGCTGATCAGCGCTTCAACTGTATCTAAGGGCTTCACTGTATCCAAGTCAGTGCAGCCTTCTGAGGAAAAGTGTTGCACATCTGTGTGTGCACAGCTTATGTCCTTTATAAGATGGCCTCTTTTTCTTTATACAGCCACATGGAACTAAATGTAGATGTATTATCATACAAAAACTTTCACTAGTTGAGATTAAATAAATCCTTCTGTTAATTTTCCGGCCTTCTCCCTCATCTGCAGTCACGAGGACAGCCAGTGGGCTTCTTCATCCCAGTGGGGTAAACCTCTCAGAAGCAATATGTAATTAAACTCTGAGAGCATATTCTTTAATCCTAAAGGCTATTATGGATTTATGGTCAGTGCATTGTCTGAGCTCCACAATGGCTTTTCCTCTCTGCACCATATATGCTCTTAAATGGGTAGATAAAGATTTTGTAACCCTTTTAAATCCAGCTTCCTCGTGGACTAATACGTCAGCCTTTGTGTTTGGCCTGGGATGGATAGAAAAGCTCAAAAAGGATAGAGAAATCTGTAATTATAATGCATCAGCCATCATCAATGACATATTTCTGAATCCTTTTCCAGTCACATTAGTAATGAGCAGAGCTGTACATGTGGAATTGTAATTACGTTGTATTCATTTTTAGCTCTCAGGGATTAAAGTATCGACTATGTTTAATTGCAAGTGTTCTATATTTTAGAACAGTGGAGCCCTGATTAAGAGTGACCCATCCCCACCGCAGGACGCTTTGAAATGCCGTGAATACTTAACTTAATTGCTACTTTCATTTGCAATATTTTGACTCAATCTCCTTTCTCTGGCTCTGCGGGGAACTGCTGATGTAACATTTCCCCCATCTGCGAACAAGCATTGCTGGAACAGGGATTTTTCTCAGCTTCCTTTATTCCTTTACGTTACTTGTCCAAGTCAGAAGCACCATAAAAAGTTCTTTGTTTTCATCAGGCTTTTGATTTTAAATATGTACCATGTGATTATGTTTTGGATAGTTGATCGTTCATCAGTATAAGTTTAAGTCTTTATTGATTCCATTTAATCATTTTCAATGTTTAATGCCCAAGTAGTGGCTTTTCAAAGATGCAGTCCTCTTGGGGAAAATAGGAAACCATGTCCTCATATCCAAATACACAAGAATGAACTTCATGCAAATCAAATATATCAACAAACACTATCACCGAAAGTGTTTGAATTCTAGGCTGAAAACCAAGGAGGAAAAGAAAAACTGTAAAGCCAGAATCTATTTAACCTGAGGCTTGTATGCTGTATGCAGCTGTATGCAAAAGATGGAAATAGCCTCAGTCTAAAAAGTGAAGTCAATGTGGAAGAAGCTTAGACCTGCATCCTATCAAACGGGTAACGAAGGTGTTGAACCTGTTTTTTTTTTTGTTGTTGTTTTTTTTTGGGGGGGGGGGGGGTTACAAGATTTTCAGAAAACTTGACCTCTGACCTTGAGGTCGAGGTCACCACAATTCAAATGTGTCTCAGATTTTCAGTATGGTATCAATTTGAAATTCATTGGTTACTTCCAAGATTTTAAGAAAATATGACCTCTGACTGTGACTTTGAGATTCACATTCATCTGAGATATTTAGTAGATGCACCTAAGATACGCTGCGTTTTTGCATTTCACCACAATAACAACAGCAAACCTTGATTTCTTGGATTTCTCTTGTTTGTAAAAGTCACAACCTGCTAGAACCCTCTCCAGAAAAGCCACTTACATATTCCAAGGATTTATATTTACAAGAACTAGTTCTTTTGAAAGGAGATCGAGAATTACGAGCGACCAAAAAGACATTTTAATTGTAAACTGGACATAAGAAACAATACCAGCTGTGATCACACCCTTTACGTGCCATAAACAAATAAAGACATTTTCATCTTTTCCAATCAGCTGTTGGATCACTGCGTCCTTTTCTGTCACACACACACAACTGAAAATGATCAGGTCTTGGTGTCTCAATGATAATGTATTCTCTCTTATTTGACTTTTTAATGGGCTTTCACCTAATTATCATCACATGGTTCCAAAGATGTGTGCTGGGGAGCAAACTGAGGAGTCTGGGAACAAAAGGAGGTCAGATCTGGAAGTGTTGGCACATGGCCTGATCCGCTCCGGTACCCCCCTCTCCCTGTTTTTGTGCAGTGATAAATTTTCCCCTTGAAGATGATGTCAATATGTTGATGTGCCTTCCTTTATTAAGATACCATCCAACTGATAACAAGTCCTGCTGTGTATTACCAACATAAATAATTAGAACAGAGACCAAGTAACGGCAGGTGGCTTTTGGCACAAAGAAATAATCATACTTGATGTGGAAAATAAAGTAAAAGGACCCATCTGTTCACGGCAGGGGGAGGCGAAAAAACACGTTAACATATTGTCAGTAACATTATGAAATACACAGTTAATAATTTTGTCATGGCACATGGCTCTGGACACTTGTTTTAAATAATCTAACAGAAGTGAGCCAGGCCCTGCTTCGATGCTTCAAATTAACCGCAGATTTGCACGCTCATGACTACCGGCCATTTTGTCACACGCTCTGCCAATTATTTACTCAAAGGGCTGATGAAGAAGGAGGCTGAAAAATATGTAACGGAGAAATTACAACATGTGGTACAGTATCTGACCAGATAACTGTCTGTCCAATACTTTGATTCAGAGTAGTGCACATAGGGGGAGATTTTAGGCAATTATTTGTGTTGTGAGCAAATTTGTGCCATTGAAAAATTTACAGTATGCGCCTAGGCTCAGCTGCCTTTTTGAATATATTAGAAAGCCAAAATTACCGCAATAAAGAGGTTGTCTATGATGGCCACTTGAGCCAATCAAAGTTCAAGAGGGCTCTTGTCAAGGGCTCTTTGACTGCTATGAGAAATCCGTGGCATATTTAGGCCACCTCAGGTGCCTGCATTGATATAATCTCCTCTTACTCCATTGTGTACCAACAGGTTCATCAGTGAGGGCTGTTCTACAAATCAAATTTATTTACTTGCTTGATTGAGATGATCAGTTTAATGTTTACCGGTGTGTGGAATCATCTTTGGTATATAAATGAGATGATTAAGGCTGCAGGGCTTCCCTGCTCAGGGATCTAACAGACGCCTCAGAACACAGCACTGACTGAACTTCAGTGCACATTTCCTGCTTATTTACTGCTGTTTTCTCACAGCTTTTTCTGCATGACTCTGGAAAAAAGGAGAAGTAATTTTAATCAAAAAAAATTAAATTAAAAAACACTGTAGCCTGCAGCCAAACCACTGATTATTATCTTAGAAGATCACAGGTACCATGTAGGCTGTAAACAGATAATCCACTCCTCAAGGTTCATGTAAACATTTTTGAATTATAGGTAATTTATTGATAATGTAAAAAAGTGAAATATCATTAAATAAATAACATGCTATAGCCACTATCCAAAACAGCAGAAGTTCAGTTCATAGTTTTCAGTTAAAGCTGTTGCATGTTGATTTTAGTGACTCACTTAATAAAAAAGTAATCTGTTCTCTACAACAGTGGCTGATTTCTATAATCATATTGATATATTACAGGTGCATGACTTTGAACAACTATAACCAGGTGACAGTAGAAACGTACATGATGTTTTAATGTCTTATAATGTTGAAGTAAACAAGGCCCCTCTGTTTGTAGCCTTCACGGGCCGCTCAACGCAACATCTCATTAGCATTTCTGGTTACGTTTAGGAACCTTTTAAACTCTCCCAGCTGTATGCAATGAAGATCATTTCTATTTTATGTTTCTAAAATCTAAAATATAGCTTTAAAACCAATGAAATTGATTTTTACTGAGAAAATAAAAGTCTAATGACCACTGAGGAGCGTGAAGGTCAATACACATAGCAGGGTAGTGTTTCCCATACATAGACTTAACCTGGGTAGGCTAACATGCTGAGATCTGTTTTTGGTGCAGTTTAGCATTTGATTCCTTCTTTAACAATAATGACACACATGTTGCTACAGTCCAACACCACGCAGTATAAAGTGCTTTAAGACCTCTACAGTATCTTCATCTTTCTCACAAACATTATCAGTTTCAACCTTAACCTATTACTTCAATCCTCCTAAAACTAAACACCCATTTCAAGCCTCTTTCCGATCTTGTTTCAATTAAGAGTAACACGCTCAGCGAAGATGCCGAGGTGCAACAGCAGCAACAGAGGGGGGGAAATGCTAGCACGTCTTCTCTAAAATGGCTGCTCCTGTATCCCTTGCAGGGAAACATTATTCCTAATAAAAGTTCCTTGGAGAGTTCTTTGAACCTGAAAAGAAACACTGCCTATACCCAGGAGCAAAGAAGGCCATTACAGCTTGTAGTGGAAGATTTAATAGGTGTCATAATTTATCATGTAAACCGAAAAGTGTTTCTTAATTAAGTGCGAGCGTTAATGAATTTTTTAATTTGATCCCTGTAAGTACTTTGCCATGCTAATTGCAATATTCCACACATTAGTTATCGGCTATAGCCAAGGGCAATAGCCGATAACTAATGTGTGGAGCTATTTGCTGTCGTGAGGGAAGGATCCTCTTTTCCCTTCAGCTTAAGTTCATTAACTGAGTCTAAGCAAAAACTACGGGCACTATGAGTATGTGGAATATTTGGGTCTTATGTTCTGATAAATATAAAGATTTTATTGCAAAGTTGTTTTCATGATGGCCACACTGACAGTGATTTAAATGTCTTTTGCTCTGAAAAACAACGATCAGTTGTACTTGTTAGACATTTGGGCATCTGCTTGCTCCTAACGCCACATCCCTGTACCTCAGAGATTGCACATGAGAGTAATCATTGAGTGAGCTATTTAAAATGACTAATGTAAGCCAGGCTCAGTCTTGATGACTGCCTTTGTATCCAAAGTCTTGCTATCACTGGTGGCAGGCTCATATTGTTCAGCGCAATTAATCTGTTTGAGAAACATAATAATGAAGTTGCCAACTGGTGCCTGCGCTAGTATTTTATTAATCAACTGCAATTAGGCTGTGTCGCTATGTCCTTAGGATGACTTTTCATTCACTTGCAGAAAAAAGCAGTACGCCAGCCCAACAGTGCACTCAGTGAGAAATACCGTTCGCCGCTACAGAGATCACAGATGGGCTCAGACAGACATAAAGCAATAACAATGTGGGGAAATTACTGTCAGCCGCTATGCAAATGCTAGTGAGTTTTGGCTCTGGGTATTAAATTTGTCTACTTTATAAGTGATTTCAGAAAGAACCAAAGCCATTTTAGAGTTGCTGAATTTTAGTAAGGATCGGCACCGTCACTTACGGATGATACAACTGTATAATCCACACTGGTTACAAACAGAGACAGGCTACTGTAAACTTCCTTTGCTGGGAGGAAAAATGGCAACACAGCTGATGATGTTTCTGATTTTTTACATACCCGAGGGTCTGTTCAAGCACCGTGTCAATAGTTAACCTAGACCTGCTCAGAAAGTACTTAAAACCACAGTAGTTTACAACGTTTTGACATTGCAATGTTTAATGAATACTTGGAAACGACAATGTTTAGACAAGTGAAATTCAAGGTGGTACTCTGTTCACGGCCATCAAGTCAAACCATCAACCAATCTCCATTTAAAAGAAAATAATATTTAACACAATCGGTGTTAAATAAGTGAGTGAAATATAAAGTATACAGCAAACATGCCCAACATGGAAAAAAAAAAAAAAAATCTGCTTTCTGTGTTTTTCCTCTGATAAAAATTTAAACTATCTACCGTTTGTCAATTAAATATGGCAAACAGTACATAAATGTGGTTGATAGAAAGCTGTTTTCCACCACAGAACTAGACAACTAGTTCATGATGTCTTTACAGCATTTTCAGGGGAAGAAATCTTGAAAATTGTACTTCTGACTGACCTCAGATAGGGCATGGATTGGTATTGATTTGTTACACTCAATTCTCTATTTGCTTTGTTTCAGCTACATTTAGATTGAAGCACTAATATAAATGTTTAAACACAGAGTGTCTTGCCTAAAAATCTCTGTACTTCGGCTGTTTGTGAGTCCGCTCGTGTATGTTTCCTGTCATCATTTTAAAAACCTCAAATTATAAGCACCCATTTACATCTTTTCTCCTCTGTTCTTCTTTTCTCTTTGTTTTCTGTCTCTACTATCCAAATTCATTCATACACTCACTTTTTTACTATCTTCCCTCCCTTTAAAAACATGGAACTACAAGGAGTGGCTGTGGGGTGAATGTGTGTGAATATTAGATTAGCACTTCAGTAGGAAAAAGCATAGAAAAAAGTGCTTGTGTGAATGGTTGAATGAGGCATGTTGTATAAAGGACCATGAGTGCTCAGGCAGAGTAGAAAAGTGTTATATAAGAACCATTTACAACAAGCTGCATTCTGCTTAAACTATCAGGAAAAAGGAAGCTGACAAGCTGAACTGTTAATGGGGACGGTTATCCACTTCCAGCAAAGCATTTCAAGCAAAAATACCATTCAATTTTCAGAGGGAACCATTCAAATATTCTTTAAGGATCACGTCCAACCCCAAACTGCTCTCCAATGACTGCACAGCTGCAGTCAACTTGCTAGTTTTGCACTGGAACTAATTTTCACTTATTTCTGACTACCACACAACACAGTTTGAACTTGTTTTTATCTCTGCATGTTGCTTCTGTTCTTACAGGATCATATCATCATATTTCACCTCACACACTTTGTTGTTCTCATGCCTGGTAGTGTGTTGCTGTGTACTGGCTCCTGCCAAACGTATTGGTAGTATGACTTAATTAATATACTGCGTGCACGTGTGCGTGCATATATAAACATGCATAAAAGTGTAAGAGGTTCCCTTTCAAACAGAACAATCAAAAAACAACTTTGATCAAACTGTGTGTGTTAGTTTTTCAAACTTAACTAATGCATGAATTTATTCAATTCATACCACACACTGAATCAGAGCTTCAGCTGATTATTCTAAGATATAATATCCTGCACAATGCTGCAGCGGGTTTCTCCTCCCTTCACCCCGTGGCAGTATAGTCATGGTTAAGATGGATTTGCTAAGCCCTTTAATTTAGCCAAAGCCAAAGGAACACAAGGCCATTAACACAAATTTTATCCTCAAACCCCGCCCCTTCGTGTCATGACATTCAAGTTTAATGGAAAACTCAGGAAAGGCAAACGCCTCCCCATAAATGTTTCATGAAGTAATTCCACCCATATGAAGAAACTCAGAAAAAAATCTGTTGACATTATCCTGACAATGTTGCCGGAGCATCTGCAGAGGAAATGTATTTAATATTCACAGGGCTTCTTACACTCTGACATTAGCCGAAGAAGATAATCCCTCAAAGATTAAATTAAATGTGGGCTGAAGTGTTTAGTGCTGCTATTGTTTTCATTAGTACAAAAAAAAAAAAGGGAATTGTACTCAGTGTGTATGGTATTAAATCGTGCATCTGGGCGAGCACTTGACATCCACACTCCCCCGCTCCTCTGATAAAACATAATATCATTCTGTGTCCATAATCTCCAAGCAGCAGGTTAGCATTAGAGTTTTTAACTACACTTAGCGGTTACTAAATATGCATTTCTGGTATTAAAATAAATCTTCTGTTGAGATAAGAGCAGAAGGTGCACTGCACTCCTCTGCTGATTCGGGACATTTGCTCATCTTCACTTCATAGAGGTGAAAAGGGCCTGATGGTGGATTGTATGGATGATAATGTGGAACATTTTGGTATTTATTAAAGTAATCTGATGTTCTCTGTTCCAAGAGCTTTTTGGGGAAATGTCAACAGGTTGAAAGAAAGCAACATCTGTGAATGTTGATTAATTATGGTTTGACAGATGTTGCTAAATGTCTGCGTACTCCGGGATTTGAACGAACAGTCGAAGGTTTTTCTAAATCTTGTTACCAGCAAGTTTTAAAATAGATGTCATACAGCCTTGGGTTTGTTGTTGTTGTTGTTTTTAATCCATGTATACATAATAAATACAACTATTAACTCACAATTGTTTAAATTTTTAAATTATAAATTGACCTAATAGAATTAATAAGTGACATTATATCACATCTCACAGTAGGATATCTCAACAATACAATAATAACAATAAAGTCATAATAATGAATTAAATTGTGGAAGAAAATAACTAATGAATAAGCACAATTTTATTTTGCTTTTCATTAGGGATGGATGGGAATTGATAAGAATTTAGCAAATTCGATTTCATTATATAATATTATTGGTAAGCTATCACTTTGGGTCTCATCCTCACTGGGGTCTCATTGGCTCTGCTTTGAGGGTTCACCAAACAGGGGTCACAAACACAAAAAACAAAACTGTTTCTTACCCAAGATGATTGGAAATCCTAAGATCCATCAGTATGTCTGCAGGGAAATAAAAATCTCCACATTACAGTCTCCTTCACATACATGTGGGCTTCGCTTTTGATCACTAATATAATAAAGTAATTTAATCAGTGAAATGATGTGAGGGGGAAAAAAACAAGGTCTCCAAAAAGTGGGCATCTCTTCCTCGGAGCACTGCAGACGTGCTGATGTGATTTGTGCTTGTGCTTCAGTAAGAAACGTAGTTACATTTGTGGTGTGATGTGCATGTAGTGAGCTGTTATGTTGTAAACTGTCTGAATTTGCTTGTATAAAATAGCACTGATCCTGTCGCTCGGTACACTCGGCCAGAGGAGGAAAAATATGTTTCTGTCAGTCTGAACAACCTTACTGCTAAAGAGACAGACAGCGAAAGCAGACAGTATATACTCGGTTTTAACATCCCCTTGGTGTCATTTTTTCATAATCGATTCTGTCACTAGTTAGACTTACATTAGTTTATGTTAGCTATTAGCCGCAACCAACCAACCAACCATATGAAGTCACGTTCCGTACTGACTGAAGGTGGTGCTAAACATTTTTTTAAACTTTAACTTTAAGGACTTATTTCTTAAGTCCAGCTTCACAGACAGAGTTACATCTATGTCAGTTTTTGAGAGCAGGACTCAATGGTGTAAATTAGCGTTTATATGTGTAGTGTTTCATGTCCTCTTTTAAAGTAATGCAGTGGAAGTAATCAGTTACTCCCAAGAGAACAGTTTACCAAAGTAATTTATTATACTCCATGTTACATTTGTCTGTAAAATGGCCTGAAACCCAGTGTCTCATAATTACAGTTTAACAATATAAACCTCAGGCTACAGGCCCACACACCAACACAAATCCCTACCCAATCAGGGTGTGCATGATCTTTCTCTTAGTATTTAGGCATGAACACAAAGCTGATGGCACACAGCAAAAATGAAAATCAACACAAAGACACTTTGAAGCTATCACTACAGTGATTCTACTGTAGAAGCATCAGCGGATAGAAATGGAGGCTGCAGCCTGACTGTTCATCACTGCCTTTGTTACCTGTTGAAGTTCAGGGTCTGGCTTCTGGGCTCGGCATTCACACAGCTTTAACCAAGTATTTTGATGTTATTTGGCATTAATGTTTTTGAATTTGTGCAAATAAATACAAAATCCATAAAATAAATGCCATATTTCCTTTTTTTTTTCTGGACAGCTTTCTTGTCAAATCTGACACTTGTATATTGGTGTTGAGTTTGGCAAACTGGACATTGTACAAATTATAATGCAACCCCTGGGGTGACATGTTTCAGCAAAATACCTTGAGATTAAAGGTTTACCTTCAGCCAGCCGACTCTTGGTAATCCAGTGAAGGTCCATCCCCTTCACCACGGTTGGCCCCTGCCAATTTAGGACCCCTGACACGCAGGGTTGCCCCCTCTGTCAGCCTGGTGTGGCTGATCAAGCTGTTCCAACAACTGGAAGACATCACAAGTTAAACACTCATTATTTTAATTTGATGCTAATCATGTGTTAATGAGACTAATCCTTGCAATGATTCAGGTAATTTGCTTAATGGCTGCCTAGAGTCCAGATTACAGCAATCAGTCACGTTTGATAAGACGTCTGTTGCGGGGCAGGGGGGAAAACTCGGTGGAGGAGTAGAGGACAGGGAACAGGTGAAGGCCAGCAGGCCTCCAGGAGAGTGGAGACATGCTAGTTCATCGGCCCTCTCACCTTTGAGCCATTAATGTCTTGGCGCTGCATCGAGGGGAGAGCTTTTTTGATATTTCCCCTCAATCATCACTCCACACACTATTTCTACACTGTTTCCACCACGATGGATGCTGAACATATTGTGAAGGAGCATCCTCATCAAGAACAGTGGCACAAGTTGTCAAATGAAATGTAAATGAAAGTGCTCATTCGTCAGATCGTGTATTATTTAGGCCATACCTGGGATAATTTAAAGGCTTGCACCATCATGAAAATGCTCATTGTTTTAATGTTTTTAATTTCCATATCTTCTATATTGTACGTTTTATCATATTTGCAGTTTTGTAACACAATATAGAAAAATGCTCAAAGGTTAACTTGTTTTGTTTACATGTTATTTTCTCAGCTAATTTCTCTGGTAAAAGTATTGTCTCAATGATTAGTAGGAGTTATATTTAAAACTTTCATCAAATATGTTCTTTTAGGATTCAGTGAGTCAAACGAGTCATTTTTAAGTTGTACTTCACAACTTATATTTGAATGACCATGTATCCTATGTATCAAGTCTTGCAGTTGACAGAGCCTTCCTGGCTGCCATGCAGTAACACCTGTACATTTAACTAGCTAGTGTGAATCTCAGCTAAGCTATCAACAAGCAAGCTCAGGCTAGCTAAGCTAAGCTAACTAAACAAGCTAACTACATAAATGTAACGTATTTTCCACTCAGCAGTCACTATGCTAACTTTACTGAACTATTTTTGGTACGTCTTACCTGTCGACATTTTTTCTCTCTGGACACAGTTCAGACTAAGCCAGGTTGTCAAACTTGAGCTTCCAGAAAATTATAAGCTAGCTAAGGGGTGGGGCAAGCTGACTTCAAATTCACTGGAATGCAAAAAACTCATTGTTTTCAGTGTTGCCAACTCCTCAGTAAGGAAAATCGCTATTGGTTGTCCTAAAAGTCGCAAGAAGTCGCTAAATGACGTCATCGCCTAATTTGCATAATTGATCATGCTAATCTAATTGTAACCTATGTTGTTGGAGAGAGAAATAACATCGTGGAAGAGACATAAAGTGAGTAAAAAACGTCCTAAATGCATTTAGAGTCTATTTAGAACTACAAATTAAATTTCTTTTAGCAATTATTGTTTTTTTTAATGTCACAATTCCAACCCTGCTCCTTTACCCGGGCTTGGACCGGCAAGTGACCCGAAATAGGCACTTTGGTGGAGTTACTTTGTGTGTGTGTGTGTGTTTATAAGTAGTTTTAAACCTTGTGATCCACAAAACAGCATAAGAGTAAAAGAGTAAAAGAAGAACTGACTGCGTTACAGCACCCGCTGCTTGTTGAGAGTAAAAGCAATACACGCTTTCACGTCTTTTTTTAGCAACTTTCTTTAGAAAAAAAGTCGCTAAGGGGTCTGAAAACTCGCTAAATA
Source organism: Rhamphochromis sp. 'chilingali' (assembly GCF_963969265.1). Taxonomy (NCBI): domain Eukaryota; kingdom Metazoa; phylum Chordata; class Actinopteri; order Cichliformes; family Cichlidae; genus Rhamphochromis; species Rhamphochromis sp. 'chilingali'. Next base: position 35,877,587 of record NC_137937.1, read on the forward strand.
TAGCGACAAAGTCGCTAAATTGGCAACACTGATTGTTTTGAATATATTCTTATATATATAATGTTTTGAATATATTCTTTTAGCTCTTAATGGCTAATTCAATACAGTAAAACGTTTTTTTGGGAAATTTTCTTAACATAACCGGTTAAAAATTTATGAAAAAATTAAGTTTGTAGTGTGACAAGTATCTCTGCCGTAACCCTTACCTTAGGGTGCCCCTTCCACCCCAAAGTTTCCATCTTCCTTTCCATCACATTTTTCTAAAAGTCATTAATAAATTATTTATTTATTGCAATTTATTTAATTAACTACACAAAATAGACATTTTAAAATACATTGGAGGTGAGTTAAAAACAAAACAACAAAACAAAACATAAATCACCTAGGAAGTTTTAAAAACGCTTTTAAAAAATGTAGTTTGGGGCAGTTATGATTTGACTGACATGGCTCTAAGCCAAAGACAGCGTAGAGCTTGTTCATAAATCTGTGCATCAAACTCTCTCTTTAAATTATGGCTCTGAGACTCCAAAGAGACAAAAACATGACTTTGTCTATTTATTTAATGCATTTAAAGCTTTACACAAAAACTAATAATAGCGTCAGTTAAATTACGTCAGTGGAAAAACTAAAGGTAGTATAAACCATAAACAAATACACCATAAAAGCAACAACAACAACAATGACAATAATGATAATACTACTACTACTACTACTACTAATAATAATAATAATAATAATAATAATGTCTCTTAGAAATACAGCTGGATCTTTGTCCCAAGAGGAAGAATGAATGAGTGATCTCTCTCCCTGACTCAGATCAAGCCAGGGATGCTACGCCCCTGACAAATAGCTGCAGCATAATGACCTGTGAGTGCTAACAAATATAAATCGTTTTCTCTTGCATTTTTACTGTCGTCAAAACAAATGCTCATTAGCCTTTTATGAGGGATTGTGTGAATAATAAATAGATCCTAATTACCCCCTATCACAAATGCAAATGTGTGAATTAAAAGCAACGGGTAGTAAAACAATAGAGCTACTTTTCCTAGTTAATATTATATGTACAGTTACTGACTTATTGAGCATGAATGGCTTAAATTAATTGTTGTGACCAGTTGCTTTACTTTACATTATTGTAGTGACGATTAATCTTTAATATGTCCCATTCCCACTAAGAGCATGTATTTCTTGGCGCTAATAAAGCTCTAATCTTTTTGTAGCTGTTCAGTATAAGATAACTTTGAAAACATCTGCACTTTGATCTTACGACTATAAAAATAACAAATATTTTTTAATGATTTCATTCAGTTTATGGGTTACGTGTCTAAGCATGCAATAAAGAACTTGGTTTATGGCACGTGTCTATTTGCATATTGCTTATCAAATACACAAATAAACAGCTTTATAATGGGGGAGCTTTAAAACAGCAGCACTGTGTCAAATCAGCATCACTGTTTAGACTTCTATGAAGCCCATTTGTCACCTCGGAGGATAACCTATATTTTACACACTAATCTGAGCTAAAGCATGTCAGATGCCTGTACAGGGGGCCCAGTCTATTGTTCAGGCTGAGGGCTTATCCCTGTTTCACATGCTGAGCGACAGCAGACTTATGAGTCAGCCATGTTGTCACCACTTTCTCCTCAAATGCAGTTAAATCTGTTTCGTGTATTACTGAACACACACACACACACACACCTTTTGTTGCCCTCCTATCCCACTGAGACTGCTGGGTTCAGAACATGCATACCTACACATTGCTGTCCCATTAGAGCTGAGCTTTCATCAAAGATAACAAATGAATAGTATTCAATGAAATTATCAATAATATTAATGAAATAAATAATATTACATTAGCCAGTGTACAGACTTATATAGTATGATGTTTAATCAAGTTAGATTTTTTAATTATCATTGATCTTTTTAACTTACTTGGCTATACTATAACACTCTCCAGTGTTAAATTACATTCAAGTGCTGGCAGCAAGATTTACCAAAATAAAAGTTTTATTTTACGTTGCGCTTACTCTAATCTGTCTATGCGGAATCAAGGAACACACTGAGACTTAAGGCTTCACCATTTACAGTATTCAGCTCTATTCACATAATGGCTAGTGTATAAACTTTATTTACTTTTCTAAATTTCTGTAGAATTTTCTTTAGTGGTTTATTAAGCTCATGCTTCTGTGGTTCACATAAGGTTTTGTCTCCTTTTTCTTTTTTCTTTTTTTTTACATTGGAATGAGTCCACATGGCCCCAAACTTTTGAACAGGTGTTAAATAACACTCGGCAGATTGGCTCTCCACCATTCTTGAGCATTTCTGCTTGAATTCAGTCTGAGCCCAGTGACTTACCACTCTTCAGTTTATTTATCACTCGCTGGACTTTACTTAAAGTGATTATTGTGTCTATTCCTCAATGTCAATGATTTGGATTCCCATCAGGACTGCTGGGTTTAGCCAAAGTTTGTTAGGGTTCTGCCGTTTTCAGCGAGCAGCGACGGTTTAGTTAGACGTTAGCAGTTTATTCTGCGATCACCTAAATTTTCCTTCATGGTCCAATTTACAGATGAACTAAATAAAAAGTTGTAATAAGAATGAGTGACCCTCTGTTGCGTCAGTGAAGTTAAATGTGTAAAACATGAAGATCTAAGGTTTAAAAAGTTGGAGGGAATCAAAAGTAAGCTGGGCTCAAGTATACCCCCCCAAACTACAGTCTGATAATGAAAATGTAATCAAACTAAAGATAACTGAAAGCTCCTTTTAAAAGCAGGAGTTCATCAAATTTAACCAACATTTAAATGCTAACAAATATTTTAGATTAAACTAAAACCTCTTTCAGTGAGGCGATAAATGCACCGTGCGTTACGGTGGTTCAGATCAAAGCTGGGGTGACTGTCCCCCGCTGTCACGTAGATTACAATCTGTCCAACAACAAAAAGCTTTCTCTCCTACACTTTAACTCATCACGGGGATTACAAAAAAGGTAGCTCGCCACAACGACTTCAATTTCTGTTATTGTTTGACAGTCAGCTGCGTGTGGATTTAGCAGCTCAAAGCTCAACTGTAACTATTTGTGGATTAGATCAGCCTGATCCATTAGATGGATCGTGATTATAACCATGTCCCAATACACTTCCCCTGTCACACCCCAAGGCTTTGGGTTACATATGGGCACATAGTTTATGGCCGAAGGATTTCAGTGATAATGTACAGCTTATTGTCCACATTCCACACTTACATGACATTCAACACAATCCCAAGAGGAACGGTCAAACTGAAGGAAATTCCCACTCATAAAATTGAATAACAATAATAATATCAAATGAAGACCCAGGGCTTGGATATGACCAGCAAAATGTCTGTGTCATATCGGGGGCAAAGCCTTTTTGGGATTTGGGTATCAGTTATCAGGCAGAGATGGCCTGATTAAATCTCAGCACAGGCTCGTGGCATTTCAGAAAGCAAAAATCAATTTATTAACCTGTTTTCTTGGACATTAATTTTCTATTAGAGGGAAAAACAATGTTTGTTTCTCCCGCTACAGTTTTATAGTTATACAGCAGTTTATAGTTTTTTCTTCTGTAACATATCTCCAATATAGTCTCAGGTGAGTTCATTAAATACTCAGGAAATATTACCCTCTGATTCACCGTCATGGACAAGAAGTGTCTCGGTCCATGTCTGCTCGTGTGACTCCTTGGCTAAACATGTTAGCTTAAATGCTCGTTAATTTAAAAGTTCAATGTGAATTTTTCACAACAACAGTCACCTCAAGGCACTTTACAATACAAGGTAAAGTCCTGATAATAATAGAGAGAAAACTCCACTTGGTGACAGTGGGAAGGATAAACTCCCTTTGAACAGGAAGACACCTCCAACAGAACCAGGCCACAGCAGAGGTGAATAATGGACACAGCAACCATGACACAAGTACTGGTTTTGGATTGGTTTTGTCATTTTGATGCTTCCATTTCAGGCGCCACTGTGTGGAACTTTTGGACCAAGACGTCAATATATTTGGAAGCCAAGTTATCTGCTATGAAGCTGGCTAACCAGGCGCATCCATAAACTGTATTATTGAAGTGCAAAGATGCAAATAAGAGCTAATTAGTATTAAGGGACAGACTAAAATAATACTAGAATTTTATTCACTTATCCTGAAGCAAAAACCTTTTGGATGATTTGTAGTGGACAACAAACCATATTATTTGTCAATAATATGTTCAAAAAGCCACTGAGAGCAAATACAGTGGAGAGGTCTAGTAGTGACTGGCTCACAGATACTACCTGCCCGTGTCGAGACAGCTGTCAATTAAAGCGGCCAAACCCAAAATGAAAAAAGATGAGCTCTAACAGGGGAAACTATCCAAATATGGGCAAAAACATTTTTGTATGAGTCTATAAACATGATTTGTAATGTTTTAAACGCTGGATAGTGAAACATGTGAGTCTAAAATGGGAGGAACTGGCTTTTAGATCCAGCCTCAAGTGGACGTTAGAGGAACTGCAATTTTTGTCACCTTTGACTTGGCTTCATTCTTCAGCCTTGAAGCTTTCTGCTTCATAATCACATAAACGTAGAGTGCAATGCTGTGACTATTGACTGGTGTGACTGGGACAGAATTCCAGGTGAAAGCTTTTTCTGCACTGAGAGCTAAAAGTCAGAATATCTTTGCCTTTGCTTTTTCAATTTTGACCTTTTTTTTGTCTGTTTCTCACAAGTCATATTACTGATAAGTAGAATACTAAATTGCTGGACTTCCACTGTGATTATTGGTATGTTTTCAATACACAGTGGAAAATAAAGCAATTAAACAAAGGTCACAAATGGTCATAAGGTAATGAGATGCATTGTTCAAGAAACACTGTCAGGTGTCTGTAGTCTGGCATAGCAGCCATTTTTAAAAATGTCAAGTTTAATCAAATTAAAACAAAACGTGATTTTAACTGACAATGTTACATAAAAACCCATAAAACAAGAAAAAGCTCCTCCAAAACCACAATCTGATGCACATAAACTAATGAAAAAGGAAGGAGATAAAGTGAAACAACTTTTAAACAGGATGTAACTCTCTGTTAACGGTTGGTTGCTTTTGTGGCACAGAATTAACATCCCCCCTCCTGCAGTTTAAGCCCAAACACTGAGAGGCAGAAAAATATTCCCCTCAGAAACGATCCTCTTGTTGTGAATCAGACACTGCTCCCTTCACAGGTCTCTGCAGGAAATGCTCTGTGGCTTCTGCCTTTCTGATCACTGGCCTGATTAATAGGGGGCTGAATTGAAAACTTAATTGGATGTGGTTACAATTATAAAGCCTTGCTCTCCTCGGAGCGGCAACTCTGACTGTCGGATGGCGCCGGCGGGGGAACAAGATATCAGCGGGGGAAACATGTTCTGTCACACCACCCCCGCGTTATTCCAATAGACAGGGATGTGAGGTGTGTCAGATCGGAGTCGCCCACGGTGGAGCCGTTAAAACACCCAGACTGCTCTGATGGTGGCATCCACTGACCTCCCCAGAAGTCCCCACTGAGTGACCAATTTATCACCGGTGTGGTAGATCAGTTTCAGTAATTTTTGCACTTTTAAACTCTAAGTGGAAACATCACTTTTCCACAAAACACAAAGTGCTCTTTTCCCCAGCACACCTGGAATCCCAGTTTCCAGCTGAGGAACTGAGCAGTGTGGAGGGAGCCTCTCTGTGCTAAGCAGTGGTTGTGCAGACATGCACGTTCTCTCCCTCAGCATTAGTATTTTTGATCTATCCACTCAGATTTTCCAGCCGATAAACCCTCTCTGAGCTCACCCTCTCCTGACTCACATGCCCCTTCACTGCAGCTGTAACCCTCCTAAGGCCTCCAGAGGTTGAGGGAGCCCTCTTCTGGTCGGAGTCAGCATTACAACCCATCGCCACACCACCACCACCACAGTCAAGTCTTATCAGGGAAATAAAAAGGGCTCTGTCATAACCAAGGGATCATTCCACGAGGTTCTGGCATGTCCACGAGTGCAGTTTGTCTGGCACACATTATAATCTCTGACATATGTAAGATCCTTGTCATGCTCTTTGCTCATAACTAGAAAGAATTAAAAGAGAGTGAATTTGAACCTTCCTTACATATATTCTGCATTTAGCAGTCTGAAGCAGCAGCTTGCACTGACAAAGGAAAATGGAGCAATCACTAGATTGTGGGCATGAAGCAGGGACTGTGCACTGGGCTCTGCTTTCAATGTACTGAACTATAGACAGCAAAAGGGCATCAAAGAAACTGTTCTTCAAAACCCAACTATGGAGTACTCACATCATAGTTGCAGTACACTCCATAGTAAAATGTACAATCCTGCTTATATCTATAGATATATTATTTATATAGACAGACAGACAGACAGACAGACAGACAGACAGACAGATAGATAGATAGTAGAAATGGAGGCTCCAACGCTACAAGTCTGACTGCTCATCACAGCCTTTGTTAGCAGCTTTTATACAATACATCAAAATATGGAAGTAACAACATAATTGTAACTGTAATGTGATTACTGAATTTAGTACAGTAACTTGTTACATTACTGCATTACTGAAAACTGAAATCTGATTAGAGTGTCTGGAACATGCTGAGATTTGGTTTTGGTGTAACTTTTATTTATAATATATTTTTTTAAAGAACATAAAATCATTTAAGAGAATTTAAAATCTATCCTTTTTATGAGTTTAATAACATTGTGTTGTCATGGCAAAGGGTTTTCCCTCCACGTGGGCTGAGGAGAGGCTTTGATTTCAGCACAGCACAAGTCTGAAGCAACAGTGTGTGTGTGTGTGCGTGTGTGTGTGTGTGTGTGTGTGTGTGTGTGTGTGTGTGTGTGTGTGTGTGTGTGTGTGTGTGTGTGTGTGTTTACATATGTGCACATGCATTGTCAAATGACTTCCCTGACCGGGCTCATGGCTAGTTAGCCATGTGTGATAATATCTTTCTCTGTCTGGATACCCCTCTGTACCCTCTCCTCTGTCTTCAGAGAATCTTCCTTTCTCTCCGTCTCTCCCCCCTCAGCCCACACTCTCTCTCTCTGTTGACATGCCAAGTTGATAAAGAGAATGTTTCATTTCATGCCCGGCATCAGCACCATGGCTGCTCTGCATGAGCAGGCCGTCCGTCAGAGCATACGACAAGCGAGGAAGATCCTCGAGCGGCCAGCGCTTCAACGCACAAAGTGAGATGCAAAACAAATGGGCCAAACACAAAGACCGACAGACAGAGAGAGACAGAGAGAGGGAGGGAGCAGGAACCAAACATATGTGCGCATCAGAAAGTCATGTCCTATTTAAGTGACTATTATTAGAGTGGGTCACCATCTGCAAGTCTAGATAAAGCATGGGGGGGGGAGGAGGGTGGTGACTTGGTGGAAGATGCTCCAAAACAATTATATTAGCACATGCTAGTGCTAGCTTGTTAGCAGCAGACGAGCAGAAATCTCGTGCCACTGAGTATGATGACTTTTCTGAGAGAGCGAGAAGTTTGGCAAAAAGAGTTCCTTCATGAATTTATCCTGTATATATATATATATATATTCCACATTAAACTGATCACTTTTAGTTATAAATCCAAACCTCCTGACTTCACAAATGAAAAAGAAATAGACTGACTGAAATCCAGTAAAACCATTTTCCCCAAGTGTTACATGGGAAATCATATATTTATTTTGTCATATAAGACAATTAAAAAACATAACATTTACCACTGGAGACAATGAGGATATTTTAAATGATGTTTTCTGCAGTTGTTTGTATATGTCTTGGGATAAACATCAAAACCCTGTGTCCTGTTATATTAAAGAAATGACCTCCTGGTCCTCCGTGTTCATATTGAATGCTATAACATCTGGAGGGAGGTTTAGCCACATGCTAGCAAAAACCCTTTCTAGGAAAAAAGAAGAAGAAGAAGAAAACAAACCAAACAAACAAACAAACAAAAAACCCTGTAAAGCCAATCATAAAAGCTCTTAAAGGTCTTTACTCTTCATCGGATGTTGGGAAAAGTGGCCTAATGCTAACATGTTGCTAAGCCAGAAGCACTTGGAAACCAAACATATCCTTATGAAAGCAACTTAGCCTACTTCAACAGAGTGCTGAATCTGAGCCAATGGAAGCAAACTGTTAGGGCCAGATTTATGGTCTGCAGCAGTGCAAATACCAAATACAGTCGGTGTTTACTAAACAAGCATAGTGCCGATTTTGGTACTGAAACGGTGTGGGCGGTTATTCTTTGCAGCTGGTCGTACTGCATACGTATTTGATGGAGTTCACACGTGTCCTTACTAAGGCGTGTGTGACGTGGTTTACTGTAAATTACATTAAATTTAACAATGAACCAAGTCTCATTTTAACCCTGATTCTACTTCAATAGCTGTCACTATTAATGTACATTTAGCTGGCGTGCCTGGAGGATTTCAGAAACAGTACGCTACATCAAAACTTTACAGCGTCCTCTTCCAAATGTTTGGAGCCAAGCCACACAGATTTGCAATCCACAATAATACCGGTATTTTGATGAAAGCAAACTTAACTGAACTGTACACTGAGTGCCGAAGAACCCCAATGTGGCTACAAGGATGTGTGTAGTGTTGGGCATTACATACGTTTTTTTTTCTTGTACAGTGGTTTTTAGCATTTCAAAGCTAATCATAAAAATCTGCTGGTTGTAAAAAGCTTAATAGGTTAATAAAAAGCTGAATTGTTGCCAGATCTTTAGCAAACGGCTGGTTTTCAAACATTTTGGAGAGAACGAGGAGCGCAGTACCGAGGACATGGCCCCACTAACTTGTGCTTGGATATTAAGTTAAAAGAAACCATATTTAAACTATGCACATACTGGGATATAATGTATAAAATCCAAAACATGCAAACAAACAAAGATAAACTCACTCAAAGAATAAGCACAGATAATGCGGGCCCGTCGCTGAGATTAAAAAGCATACGACACAAATAATTCAAATGAAAATGTGTCCAGTTGCACCAGAGGGAGTTGAAGTTCCTGTTAATCTGTGTTTGTAATGACGTCATTAGCTCTCAGCTGTTTAAATAGTTGATTAAGGCCCGTGCAGCTTGCACACCGACCCCTGACACCCACAACATCTGTTTTGTTTGTGTGGGCTGAAAACCAGTTGCTCTCACACTGCGCAATATGTGCCTTCATAGCAAGGTGACATTAGCTCTGAGAACAACATACTCACTCCGATTAGCTGCACACTGGAGCGACTGCTGAGGACGTTTTTTTAATGTGGTGTTGCTCGACTGCTGCTGCCCTCTGTGAGGAACAGATATTATTTAGGGAGAATTTGCCTATTTGGTCTATTTTGGGTGAGAAAGGAGAGAAAACGTTTTTTATTTAAAGATATTATACAGATACGGTTGAGCACAAATTTCATTTAGATATTTTCCCTCTAACCTTTGGTGTTATTTATCCATCTAGTTTGTTTTGGTGTTTGTTGAGATATCAGCTGTAGATATGTCTGCTTGGTCTTAAATATACTGAAACTAAATGGCACGAACAGGAAATACTGAATCATGTAATTATAGAAAAACAGATAACAGAGGTTGTTCTGAGCAGTTTCACGTAGGAACAATTTTCTGTCTGTCGACCAACCACTGCAGTGACAATGCACTTACTTGGTCCTAACATTGTCAGATGATTTAAACATTGTTTATTTATTTATTTACTTGACAAAAAGATTTTGTTTTTTTGTTTTTTTGTTAGAAACTGATAAGCAGTACAACTCATGGGAAGAGAAACATCTTTGCAACTTGGGGGAGATGCCATAGTCGTGTCGGTACAATAATCCATTATATTGCAGATTACCGCAGGAACCCTAAACCTGCAAATTAACTAGTATTTTGTGTCTTTGGTTCATTTGCTCTAAATCAATAAATTATTTTGAATTAAGCTCTGTTTTTGACACAAGCTCGATATATTTTTACAGTTTAGTTTTGACCCATAAATAAATATATGGCAAATATACAATTTTATGAATTTTGAAGCTTTAAAGATGGTGGTTTCTTTTGGGTTGCTCCAAATAAGAAAATGACCAATGTTTTTCACATCCTACTTACTATGAATTACAGTTTTATGCTGCATTAATTCCCATCAACACTCAACTTCCTGTAGGGACACAGTTCCATTTACAGTAGATTTGTGGGTACAGGACTCGTTTCTGTTACTCTTTGTAAATGAGTGCCTAAAACATTTGGATACAGTAATGATTAAATAAACCAAAAATGTATCCATGACTTTTTGTATCCATGTGCATGTACAAATAGTTAATGCAAAATCCAAAGACACACCTGGTCTTGCATCACAGCACAGCATTTTGGAGCCAGTGCTCTGTGTCTCACTTAGGGCCTGTCCATCTTTATACATTGTCTCTAACCAACATTTAAATATTTTCTGAAGCTCTGTTTATGTGTCTGCCTGATGGACTTGATGGATATCTGATAGGAGAGCTCCTTGTAACTCCATTTTGCTCCTCCTATTTGCCTAACCTTCTAGCTTTTAGCTACCGACGTGAAAGCCAGAGAAAACAGTAAAGATCTGGGTTGAGAAGTCAACACTGACTTGAGCGATAGTGAAAGTTTCCAGGTCAGTTTGGTGGATCCACTGAAGTTCCAAGTGGCTCTGCTGAAATGGTGATTTATTTTTAAGTGGATCCTTTGAGACAGCCTCTGTTAAAGCTCAGTTATCACAAAGTATTCTCATAACACCGGTGTATACACTTCCACCTCATCTTTCATTGTAATTGCCAGATTTTCCCTTTGACAGCTGTGGTCCAGGCTGCTTAGTCAGCAACACTGAAAGACCACAAGCACAGAACAAAAAATGGACGGACATATCACTTTGGGTTTCTAGGACCTCCTACTGGCTGCTGCAACAATGATGATGATGGCTTCCCTTCTCGCTGAATGACAGAACAGTGTGGTGGTAGTGGTGGAGGGGATGTTACAGGAGTGAATTGGACAGATATAGAAAGGAGAGGGAAAAAAAAGTGCCCCAGGGTGTTGCAGTCAGTTTGTCAGAGGAACTCAACGGCCACCAGAGCTCCAACCTGCGTCACTTTGCATTCCTGGTCTCTTCATATGATATCCCCCCTCCCATTCTGCCCTTCCATCCCATGCTGTCCGCCTAGAGATAGCAGAGAGATACCCTGGCTGGGAAGTAAGGCTGGCTGTAACAACATGTAGGCCCTGACGAATGATTGATTCTCTCCTAATTCCCTCAAATAGGATGTAGGAAGATGAGGAGGGTGCAGAAAGAGGAAAGCGGGATTAAGAGTGGTGGTGATGGTGGTAGATTTGATGGGTGGGGGTGTGGATGAAGAAAAGAGACGGGAGACAATAAGTAGGCCACCCTGTGTCAGGTAAACTTTGGGCTTGTAGCTAACTGGACTTGTCAGGGCAGCTAAATGTTGAGCTGTCACTACAGAACAGTGGGGTTAAAAATATGGCCTAAAAATCTTATGCTAGCGTCACATACAGAGAGACATGAAGACGGACTGGGAGACAGAGAATGGAGGTGGGGGATGGGACATGAGACAGGAGGAATATCCTCCTTTGAGTTTTTGCTGATTGATATGCAATATAAATATAAATATTATCTTAAAAAATTATTTGGTAATAGAAAGTGTTATTTGACCTAAATCTGCTTTTTGCTTTTTACAAAGTATCATTAATATCTTTTAATGGGTGTAACAGGGGCTAATCTGGAACTAATTTACACATCATAAATAAAGGATATTTGGACATGGACTGGCTTGTGATATTTTTTAAAGCATGTTAAGGTGATATTTCAGAAGTTTCCTAACATTCGCACTGCTCAAAAATATCAGAGGAATAATTCAAAGACAGCCCAAAACACAACAGAACAGAACAGTTCTCAGTAGTTTGCATGCCCCCCCGTCTGCTTGTAGGCATGCCTGACGTCGAGGTATGCTTCTAATAAGACGAACGATGGTATCCTCAGGGATCTGAACCAGGGCATTACTCTGCTCCAGGACATCAGATGTTCTGAAACACAATGTTCCAGTGGAGTTTTATTGGATTCAGTTGAGGCGAGCGTGGGGTCAGTCAATGGCATCAGTTGCATACTCTTGCCTCATGACGATTTGTCCTGCACCAGGAGGAACCCAGGACCCACTGCAACGTAGGGCCTGATAGACTTCATTGCAACACCTGGCAGTCAGGGTGTGGCTGCCCAGCCTGTAGATTCCTGTGTCCCTACATGGATATCCAGACCATCATTATCCCACTACAAACCGGCCATGCTGATCGATGTTACATGCAGCATAACATTCTCCACGGCTTCTCCAGACCTTTTCACATCTGTCACATGTGCTCAGGGTAAACCTGCTCTCATCTGTGAAAAACAGAGGGTGGCAGTGGTGGACCTGCAAATTCTGGTATTCTATGGCAAAAGGCAATCAGGCTTCATGGTGAGCATGGGCAGTGAGCACAGGGGCACTAGAGGACGTTGGACCCTTAGGCCACCCTCATGAAATCTGTTTCTGATCATTGGTCAGAAACATTAACACCAGTGTCCTGCTGGAGGTCATTTTGTAGCTCTGGCAGTGCTCATCCTATTCGTCCTTAGCTACCAGTCTTGCTGATGAGGTAAGGACCTTCTACGGCCATGTCCAGCTCTCCTAGGTTAACTGTCTGCCTCCTGGAATCTCCTTCATGCTCTTGACACTGTGCTGGGAGATACAGAAAATCTTCTGGCAATGGCATGCATTGACGTGCCATCATGGAAAAGCTGGACTACCTGTGTAACCTCTGTGGGGTCCACGTGTTGCCTCATACTACCAGTAGTGGCAGTATGAGGCAAAACTAGTGAAAAAACTGGATATTTATACAGATCTTGATTTGGATTTGCTCTTAACACAGAAATGTGGGAGTCTCTTATTTGACCAGTGTTTTTAATATGTAAGGAAGCATGTTAACCACTGTGTTTCTACTTTTATATATTATTTGTTATTGAAATCAATCATTTGCTTGTCACAAGTTTGTTCTTTTGTCTGACCAGTTGCAGCAGTTGCATCCAAAACTCAAAGATGATGTGGCTGCAATGATATGAACTGACAAAAGATGTAAAAATCAAAAGTGTACCAATGCTGCAATGAGGCAGATCATGATTGCTACAGAAAAAAGAAACAACTGAATTAAATGGACAAACATTGCTGACCTAAAGGATGCAGTTTATACAGCCTCTCCTTCTACAGAGGATATTCAAAGGAACAAAACTTTTCAAACTAGGTTTTGTTAAAAAAGACAAAAAAGAAAAATCACCCCAAAAAACAAACAGTGATGATCACATCTCAGTTTTATCTTTGTTTACCACACAATTTTCACATATTCTTAATTTTCACTGTGAACGACACCTTTTTCACTCCTCATCATAACTATTCCACAAATCCCACAAATAATCAAATTGGTGCAGTTATCTTTTCGTTAATGTGCTAATTAAACAATCACCCATTTAACACACACACACACACACACACACACACACACACACACACACACACACACACACACACACACACACACACACACACACACACATCACAGTGACTGTCAGAACATTTACATGTTCCTCTACCTTCGAGCCAGCAGTCTCGAGCTGTTCTAATAACTCCTGTAAACGTACGGGACAAACAACAGCGATCCGGAGCTCCTCTGCAGAGACTGGGCATCTGCCTTCGTTAATCAACGGGCCCTTCCCCCTCCCCGAGTACGAATTGGAATAATGAGTCAATTAATGTGCTAAAGCGACGATGAGAGATTGCAGAGAGAAAGGGAGAGGGGAGGGGAACAGAGAGTGACGGGGAGAGAGTCGGGAACACGACGTGATGTGGAAGAGGCTGAAAGGGAAACAGTATACAGAAGAAAGAGAGTGTTGTGCTATTTCACTGATAATTGACTGTTTATGTGTATCCGTGTGTGTGTGCGTGCGTGCACAGCAGCAGTTGTTTGCAGTGCCTTGCTTTGGTTTTTATCACATCCACAGAGCCACACAGCAGCGTCCATGCATGACTGATGGTCTCAGCTGACACCCGCCTCCCCTGGCCTGTCGGTCTTAAGTGAGGAACCCCCGGGTTTAATTGCAAAGGGCACATTGGAAATGAATCATGAGAGAAATGAGAGACAGCCCAATCGGAGAGAGGAGAGTGTGTTAGACAGTGACAATAAAGAGAACAGGAACAAACATATAGCATAATGAGATTCATTGTGCTTTTACTTTTCAGTTAACCGCCTCTGCAGTTTCTATTATTTTGTGAGTAGCAGCTCTTTGTATGAGATTCTAACTCAAAAAGGTGTCTGGATAATATGGTGTTTATTAGCAGTCTGACATAGCTGCAGAAAATTATTTAATTAGTGCTTCATCAATGAGGGGTTTACTAATGAATTAAAAGACTTGTATATGTTGGTCATTTCATGGATGTTGTGTTGTGTCAATAATTTGTGTTGTGTTTGTACCGTTGTTGCCTTCACCTTGTTTTTAATTGCTGATTCCTTTGGACTCAATTACTTTTTACGTTTTCTTTCCCTCACTGGTTAAGATTAGGCACCAAAACCTACTTAGTTAGGTTAAGGTACATTACTTGGTTTGAGTTAAAATACTCAGTTTATAACAGTAACCATCCATCCATCAATCCATCTAAGCTTCCATCTTCTTCCGCTTATCTGGAGCCGGGTTGTGGGGGCAGCAGTCTAAGCAGAGAAGCCCAGACCTCCCTCTCCGCGGCCAACTCCTCCAGCTTATCCAGGGGAACAGGTTCCCATAACAGCTGAGAGATATAATCCCTCCAGCGTGTCCTGGGTCTGCCCCTGGGCCTCCTCCCTGTGGGACATGCCCGGAATACCTCACCCAGGAGGTGCCCAGGAGGCATCCTTATCAGATCCCCGAACCACCTCAACTGGCTCCTTTCGATGTGGAGGAGCAGCGGCATCCGTGATCTTGTTCTTTTGGTCACTACCAGTAGCTCGTATAACAGTAACCATGCATATTAAAAAAAAATGACACAAGAAATGTATTTAAATGTGACACCAAGGGATCCTTTTCACACACAGAGACTTTTTGCACTATTGCTGTAAACCAGCGCATCAAGCTCTGACACGACACAAACAACTCAAACAAAAAACAGAACCCGGAATGACAAACTGGGAATACCCAGTTCTGGACTGAATACAAAACCTTTTCCATGAACAGTGAGGTGTGAAGAAGTGTCACCTTATACCAAAAAGTTTGTATATCATATAAACATATTCAATCTGACAAACCACATTTATGCTTAGGGTAGTTCTACTGTAGTTCAACTTCTCATAGTGTTATCTAATGTCAAGCGGTAGTAAAGGCTGAGTCATCACCCATGCTCCCTGTTCCTCTTTGAAAGGTGACAAAATGGAAGGAAAATAAGACTCCTTATAAACCACATACCAGTAAAAACACAGCGAACTTTCACACTTTATATTTAAGTCTGAACCAATTTTAGATTTCGTCTCCAAGTATTTACCGTATTTTTCGGACCATAAAGCACATTAAGCGAAACAAGACAGTCATATAAGTCAAACGTTACTCAACTCATTCTTCTTGCTTCCTCCACTTCTGTACCATTGATTGATTAATGTTGAATTCTCTTGCAGCTGCTCTATTCCCATGTTGTTGCAGTATATTAATGACTAACCTCGTATTGTGGATGGATTCTCTCAGTTGTTCTCCTGACTGAAGTTTGGTCTGTTTACAGCATCCTGCCATGCGATTGCATTTGTCGCTGACCATTGGGAACCCTCACGTTAACTTTTATCGAGTGGAAAAAAGTTAGCGTTCATCCTCCAACTCCACTGGTTATGTTATGCTAACATAGCTGTGTCGCTAGCGATCACGTAGCACATCATTATATACCAGCTAGCCCAACTTCAGTAACCCTACAAACGTCACTGCTGTTTATTTTTCTCTCTTCGTTTATGTTGGAAGTGATAGCAGAGCTGTAAGTTTTAATTTTTTTCAAAAATCTCTCAGTTCTAACATGCTATATCATGCTTAGGTGGAAGCTAGCAAGCTAACTTCCTGCTAACTTCTAACTCCGCTAAATTTAATAGATTCTGTTTTCATGGATGCCTGGATGTTAAACTTAATTGTTACACCTGGTAAAGCAGCAACAGTGACCATTTTATTAAAGATGAAATAATTCAGACAGTTTTTACCTCTCAATGATGCCTCAGTGTTCGTTTGACTTTAGATTACTCCTGACTACAGTAGCCGTAATGCTCCGACAATCCATCAAGCGGTGCGGCTTCGTAGCTTACCAAAGTCGGACTAAAACATTTTTTGACAGATTTTTGAGCGCTGTGTGCCACATACAATCAGTTCAAGGTCAATAAGAACAACCAGAATTCATACATAAGGTGCACTGGATTATAAGGCACACTGTCAATTTTTGAGAAAATTAAAGGATTTTAAGTGCGCATTATAGTGCGAAAATACGCTAGTCAACTAAAACTACTAAAAATAAATCTACTTTAATATTTTGAAAAGTTGGATGTAGTATTTCCATAAGGAAGCTGCTCAGTAATTGGGAGCACCACCAACCAATGACTGTGATCATCTGTGTCAAATGCAGAGCAAAAAGAAAATCTGTTAGCTTAAAGCTTGATACTGCCCGCAGACAGCGGCGTACACACTAGGCATTAAGAAACGCTGGTTTTACAAATTGGCTGTGAGTGTAATTACCCCTGTTGCTAATTATCCCCTGTGAAAGTGGCACTGCCCATGCCATTACAATCCACAGCCACTTCAACCTTGCTGATCAATTATTTCCACTCTTGAATAATTAATAACAGTTTAATTGTCCACGATTCTGGCGAAGAGTCAGGGCCTCATTTACATTGATGATGGCAGCACGAGCTCTCTGGGAGGAATCTATTCGTATTCTTGTTGTACATGACGTTTCTTTGTCACTTTGTGAGCTGCTGTTTTTCATTATGGCTAAACACACAAGCAGAGACGGGAAAGTGTTCGCACGGTTATAATCCGCAGCTACAGTGATCCGACTGATCAATAATTCAGAGCCATTTGCCTTTGAATCAGTCACTGACACACTGCACGGACGATGGGAGCTTGTACAGCTACTAGGAGAACGCCAGGGGGTCCAGGTCCCTGCGGAGCTTCAGGTTCATACGCCTGTACACTTACTTTCAGCCTGTCACTAGAAATCACAGACGACCTTTATTGCTGTCACCCCCCTCCACCCCTCCTAAAGCTAAAGTAAATTAGCATGTGTCTCTAAGGAGCTACTTTACAAGGCAAGGGTCTTTTAAAACACTGAACATCTTATGAATGTGTGATAGTTAAATGGAAGGAGAGCTTCTATAGCTTTCAGAGTGATAGCCACAGCCCTGCACGGTTTTGGGCTTGTGAGGCCCTGAATGTTCCAGTCAAAATCAGTATTTACATGTGCACGTGCAACATGTGTTACACCCTGAAAGAAAAAGAAGCAGAGAGTTAGGATTTTTTTTTTTTTTGAGGGTACCAATGTAGAGTTGGTACCCTGACTCCACCGAATGTCAGTATCAGTACCTTGCCTTCCAGACTACTCAATACGTCGATATCATCTATTGTAATCAGTGACAGAGAGCAACAGAGATCATGCTGGAAACATCTAACAGCCTTGTGAAGAAGTTGGTAACATTTTAACACACACTTAAAGGCCATTACACCCTGAGCATACAAATGAGCAGTCTGTTGTGTAACATATACAGTAAACATACAACGAACGGGCTGTGTGTTTGTGGGAAAATATGTTTAAAGTCAACATCAAGCAATGATGAGCTGGTCCTGAAGTTTCCGAACAAGAAAAGGAAGAAACAAAGGTAACATCGTATAATACTGTGTATCAGTACCGGTGCGTGCTTTGAGCTGTAAGGGCACTCTTCATGTTCATTTAGCATTCACCATTTGTGAACTGCGCTGACAGTGACCTGCCATATTTTTACATGGGTGTGACTAGATATCACACAGACTCTGTGCAGAGCTTAAACACATAAACATCCAACCACGTCCAACATTTGTATTCTCACATGCAGCTGTTTTCAGGGCTGCAGTGCACGTGTGAAAACAGCTACAGATACTGAAGCATCAACTCCAAAACCCAGAGGAAGAAATCCACCATGTGTCAACATGCCCGATGAAGCTGACGAGACCAAATTATTTCCAAAGAGCAGAGAAACAATTCGGAGGTCCCACTGATATCTTTAAAAAAACATGCTTAACATTTTCATAAGAATAAAGCATTCATTGTTCCTGGTGCTCATCAAACTTTCAGCATTAGAACATCTAGAAAACATTTCCTTGTCTACACCCTATTGGTCTTTGTCTAGCCACACTTTTAAGAAATTTCCTTGATTGTAGTCACACACAGCCCACTCAGTCTTTAAGACAGTGAGGCCTTGAAAGCACTTTTTGTTGTCCAGATGTTGGGGATATCTCCCAGGCCACTGAAGCCTCACACAGACAGACTAAGTCACCCTGAGACTGAAGTTAGAGGGGAAATTACATGAGGAATAAGAGCCAGTTTGTGTGCTTTTTTTTCATGCAGGCTTAAGGGAACAGTAGGGAGGGCGCTTTAATAGACAGTGCGAGAGGTGGTGCGATGGCACTGGATCCATGGCAGCTGTTTCCTTCAATGTTTCATGCTCATAGCCACAGCTGCTCTCCAAATGAGAGTTAATATTGCAGGGGGGCCGTCCACCCTGGGCCGAGCCTTGTCGCATGGTCTGAATGTCAAACTCCGCCCAGCAGGGTGACACCGGCTCAAAGGACACGCTGTGTGTATTTTCCCCTCTCTCCTCTCTTGCCCTCTCCTCCCTGTTGATGTGTCTTTCTGCCTCATTGGATCTTTTTCCCCCAACTGGACAAGGGTGAAATCTGTATTTTTCATGGGCACACCAATGTGGTTTCAGCTTTAAATGAAAAATAAATGAGGAAATCAAAGAGGGCTGTCTCGTTGTGGCTGGGAGAAATCTTTGTTGACACAGGCATTCGATGGGTACGTGTTTTTGAAGGCTGTCATCGATGATGATTGTGTGAGCCTAGTAACGGAGCGGGCCACATTTCATGATTTGTTGGCCCCATTGTATTATTATCTATCATCTTTTGCAGGATTTTGATGGGAATAACAACACAATGCTAATTTTTGCTTTACTTTTCTCGATTCATCAACAACAACTGTTGTCTTTCCATTCATTAATCTTTAGTCTGGCCTATAAACTGTATATGAAAGACAGATAGAGTGACCCAGTGCCTTTGGGGATATTAGTTTGAAGCCTGGATGCTAGCATCAAGGCCATTGCTATGCTATTTTTAAAAAAAATGGGTTAAGACGGTTGAAGTTTTACATTGTCACCTAATATTAGCGAGCTTGGTCACCCACCTGCATCCATGTATCATAAGGCTGGAACACGCAGACACAGATATCTTCTAAGTGCTGAATGACTACTAGAACTGCATTCACCAGAACCGTCGCACACACTTCTGCAGAGGTGTGCAATTGCACAGTAGTCCATATTATTCGTCAGGTTAAGAATGCTCCAAAAGGCGCTAACATCTGAAGCTTGAGGTCCAGTTCGGAGATTAGAGTCAGCAGAGGTGAGGGGCCACATCTCTAACAAGTCAAACGTCTAGTCTGAGAAAATTTAAATGAATGTAGATATAAAAGTGAGGGAGTCTTACATTTAGGAAAGTTTAAAATGTAAACTATCTGGTTCAGTGTTTGCAAGAACTCATCATATTCTGTCATCCACTTAGTCTTCTCTTCAGATATGCAGCTACCTGCCACTGTTTTCAGAAATACTGCTCATAAAAAAAAAAAAAAAAAAAAAAAAATGACAAAGGATGAACTGAAGCTCTGCCATCACGTAATGTCGCATACTGCTGTTTCTGATGTCATTTAAAAAAAAAAAAAAAAAAAAAAAAAAAGAAATACTGCTCATATATATAGTCATTTATATTTTTTACATTTTTTAAGTGACAGCTTATTACTGTACTGTTAATCCAAGTGAAAAGGAGGCTTCTTTTTTAATACCTGTTCTGGGAGGTGCACATGCCAAACAAAGGTGCACCCCCCCAGAACATCAATCATAAGTTAGAGCTGCTGCAGAGAAGACACTTCATTAAGGTCAAATGTGCAAGTTTGCTCACAAAGAGTATTGAATAAAACTGAAATTAAAACAGTATTTAGATGAGAAGAAAAAACTGAATAAAGGATAGAAACTCAGCTAGTGATGCTCTGTTCCCACAAACACGACCTGCCCTCTCTGCAGTGAACCTGTGCTGATCATATCCATAGTGATAGATGTAGGGTGTCCCTCGTGACTCTGTTGAGTCTCACTATGACGTCAGGGACTAGATCCCTTTGGACTGCCACACACACACACACACACACACACACACACACACACACACACACACACACACACACACACACACACACACACACACACACACACACACACAGTGGTGGCAGCGATGAGCATGATTTGAAGTGTCCTGTCTGCAGCGGTGCAGCTGCATAAAGGAAACAGCTGCTGAAATATTACAGACAGCCCCCCCGTGTCTCCTAGTATCTATCACACAAACACAGTGGCCAAGTCAGCCCGGAGAGAGAGGACACAACAAAGACATCTGCAAGATGGCCTCGGACACACAACCCCACTGATGCGTGCACTGCTGTGATGTCGACTTTGCTGTGTGGTTGACGAGCACGCTGCTGTGATGCGCTCTTCTTCTGGCTTCCTCCAGCTCCTGCTGTTTTGCTTTTTGTGTCGACTGACATGCAAAAAGGAAATTCTGTTCAGAGGCTTTGTTTCCAACTCAAACAGATTCCTGATGCCACATTCCTTTCTGGATCAGGATGGCCCAGGCATTTGATGGCTCCTCTGATTCCTTTGCTTATCTTCTAAGCTTCAGTTTGGCTGATTGTTATTACCTCTGGTGGTATTTTTTCCTATTCATTCATTTTTGTTTACATTTTTTAAAAGCATCCCTTTCAGTCCCCGTAGTTACTCTTAACACCACAAAATAAAGTCTAAAGATAACAGTCAAAGACATATTTTGACCTAAATTGTGACCATTTAAACAAAATCAGTGCATTGACATAATGCATCAGACTCCTACAGTTGTACAGCTTTTACTGAACTTTTGATTATGTGTCATTTCCATGTAATTACTGATTTATAACACTGCTGTGATACAATTACTCACATTTGAAATGGCAGAAATCTAATCTCTGTAGACAAATATCTCTGAGCAAAGATTTTTAACAACTAAAACATCCTTCTGGTTTCCAGTTTCTGGTTTGTCGTTCTGTTGACCGGTCATGCTTGAGCAGGCCTGGCATGTAAATAAATGCTACTTGAGCAAATCACAGTTTGCATGTGCTTACATTAAATCTCAAAAACAAGTTGATGGTGATTTAAATTCTTTTTAGTTTTTTGCAGATGTTTATCTGCTTTTGCAAACAGTGACTGGTGATCTGAGGAAAGGGCCCAGATTCTGCACCAGAAGCTTTGAAATGTTGCAAACTGAAGGCAAAAAGAGTTTTAGTTGTATAAATCTAATAGAAAATAGTCAACAGCACTGTTGATAAATCCATTCTCGTTCGATAATTCTTGTCAGGGTCGTGGGCAGTTGGAGCCTATCCCAGCTACTGTAGGGCAAGAGGCAGGGTACACCCTGGAGAGGTCGCCAGTCTGTCACAGGGCTAACACATAGACAACTATTCGCACCCACATTCACACCTATCAGTTAACCTAACCCCACTAATTGCATGTCTTTGGACCGTGGGAGAAGCCGGAGTGCCCGGAGAGAACCCACGCAAACAGTCTACCTTCAGACTGACAGATCCCTGTCGTACGAGTGTGCCATCTCTGTTGATCTTATAATCAAATCTGACCCCTGGGCTTGAAGTTTGGTTACAAAAAACCCACCAAAATGGTGTACTGTATCTCTAATTACTAACAAAGCCTGGAAAATTTGGTTTTCAAGTTGAAGTACTCAATCCAGCTCATACAGTATAATCCATTGCTGTCATTCATACGGGTGTCAAAACATTGATAAAAGTCTGTTTTAGGTAGGAAATCCATGAATTGTGGTCAAACTGTAGATAAACAATAGACCAGTGAATGTAAACAACTCAAATTACAAGAAAAACACGAGAATACATTTTATGATCCTCATGTGAATGATGGAGTTATGACCCCCAGAGCAGACAGAAAAGAAGCAGAAGATAATATATCACTAAACATCTGGTTATGTTCAGTTAATGTTCATGTTTGATTGCACTATCACAGACTATATATTATAAAGATTAGATTTCTTCACAAGGTTTTGGTTTCACCTCATCAGCTTCAATCCTCAGTGGGAGTTTTAGGTTCCTGCACTCCTTCAGATTTCACAATGCCGTCTTATCACACTTAGAAGGGAAATATAAATCTGTGCCAAGTTATTTCTCATAGGTTTCCCATTCAGCCCCACACCTGTTGCACTCCAGCTCCTTAGGGGATATGTCGTAGTGCTGACAATACCAAATCTAAGAGAAAAAAAGTTGATGGCATGTGGATCCCACTTGAGCGGCTATAGCTCAGCCAGATGTTTTGGCAGTCCAACTTGTTGAAAGGCTGAGTGTGCTATTTGACAGATGACTCCAGTGATCTTTGAAAAATTGATCCTAGTTTCCTTTCATGCATAAAAGCTCCACTCAGCTCTAGAAAGAGTCCCATTCTCTGCCTGGAAAGTCTGCAGTGGCTATTCTCACTGCGACTGACACATTTATTCCAAATAATTTAGGGGCTGATGCTTCAATGCTGCATGTGAACATACAAACAGAAGCATTATAACTTCTCTTTGGTTCGTGGTAGCTTGTATTGCTTCACAGCTGGACAGGTCAGAAACTCCTTACTCAGGCGATGTCCTAATTAAATGCTGAGGGCTTCATCCTCTCTAAAGTACGGAGCCCCGCAAGGGACATGGGAGAGAAAAAAAATTAAGCCGGACTTTTGTGAGATCTCGCAAAACAAACTTGGGATCTGTGATCGTATTCGTTTGGTCGACGCCTCACAGATGCGAGTCATGGATTCATAGACGAGAGCAGAACTGTGGTATCAGTAAACTGACAGCTTCACTTCATACACTTTGCTACTAAAGAACAATCATAAGGATTTCATAAGTCTTTTATTGATAAATGAGCAAAAAATTGGTTCTGGCAAGAAGTGAAACCGGATACATACACACAGTAATGACTGGTTAAGAAACAGGTGGGAACGAGACACAGGTGGAGCCAATCAAACACAGGTGAACCTAGTGAAGGCAGGGCAACAAAGAGGGGAAAAAACAAAAGCTGAGCCAAATAAGTAAAGCATGAAGACTAACACAACTCAGGAACACAGAAGCAGCACACACTAGAAACAGAGGAAATACAACAAATACAACAGGAACAACAGAAAACAGCACCGGTTTCCCTGGGTCTTTTCCCGTGTTGTAGTTGTGCGTCTTATTTTGAAAGAAATATTTATGCGTTACCATAGCGAACAGAGAGCATTAAGGGGCAGAGAGGAGGACGTTACTCTCAGCGTTGTCAGGAGGACACTGCTAATAAAGTTACACAGATACAGAGTGAATTTGCGTTTATTATTATATTTACAAAGTACCACAATTTTTGTCTTGGTTGTATTATTTTATTTTGTTGTACTTATCCACGACACCTTAAAGGTTGGGGACCGCTGTCAGTGTCGCCTGTAATAGGACATGATGTTGGAATGTAAAAAGGAAGTAGTCTGTGAATTGAGGAGAAGGCTTGTGCAGCATGGTGGCCTTAGCTAGTTAAATTCAGCGGCATCCACATACATCCTATGCCTTTGGTAGAATTGTGTGTATGTACAGACGTGTTTTATGTTTTATGTGCATGTAAGGATCATTTTCTTTGAAGGCGATTTTTCTGCAAGTTTAATGTTAAAAACAATCTCCTACAATTTACGCTAGCAATCGCTCATGGAGTTAGTTAAAGGGCAATTACAAACAAATTACAGGAATTCATCACAGCAAAAGTTGTTAGAATCATAATTTAATATTTGTATTTGAGTTAAAAAGGGAAGTAATTCATATGAATATTATATGTTGGCTTGTATTAAAAAAACAGGTTATATATTTTCATCATTATATATTTACATGGTGAATAAGTAAACGTGATTATGCCTTGTACTGTATGTTGCAGTTTCACCTCTCCCTGTGTCATTAAACCTGTGAACCGGGAATCTTGTTATCAGAGTCTTGATGTGGGAAGGAGTTTAACTGACTGCCCAGTCATAGCTAAGGCAGTACACTCTCCATTTATCCACGATTAGAATGAATGATAATCACCATCTGAGCCTTCTGGTGACGAGAACAAGACTGATAACTGGGAAATGATCAAATCTGCCAAAACATCGGAAATATTATTGATGTGAAATGCAAGCCTTTAAAACAGCAGTTCAGAAACCAGTGGGTTATTTTATGGTGGCTACATGCATCTTTATAGCTACATAGTAACTAATGAAGACTTAGTGTTGTTATTATTTGTTTACTACTGGTTTTAAACCAATTTTTTGACTGCATGGTGAATGTTCATATGTCAGGGATTGGTTAGCCTAATCTATGATCTCCATCACTGCCTGGTGCATCAGAAATAAATCAGCTGTACTCTGTCTGCCTCTGTTGTAGAAACCATGTTCCTCACGTCTGTTTTTCTCTCTGTGCTCCTTCTCACATATGGCCTTTTTCATAGAACGAGATTTCTGCAGCAGCCCGCTTCCCATCTGGCAAAGTCATATAGAAACTCTCAGAGGAGAGCACGCAGGGTGACACTGAGCTATATCAACAGTGACAAAAGTATATTGAATAATTATCTTTGGAATTAATACATTAGCCCAAACTTAAGTAAATGTCAGCAGATCAGTATATCTGGGAATGAGAGGGAGAGTGGGTGAAAAATGTGAAGGACGCTGCGCTTCATTAATCACGTCTTCCAAAGTAATGTAGGCAGATGAAATGATTCTTACAGAGAGCTGTCATTACAATCGCACTGGTCATTTTAGATATCTAATTCACCATTCAACAGCACAATCTAACTCACCGGATGGGAGGCAGGTAATTAACTCATTCGGTGCCTCCAGTGGCTCCACTGAGATATCCGATCCTTTCTCACAGGCATCTGAAGATGGGAGCTCGAATTAACCGTGCAGGAATGCTGGCATTCCCTTTACAGTAAGGTCTGCCTCGCTTAAATAAACTTTTGTAATTACAGTATTTTCTGACATTTTTCTAATCTGCTAGTAAACTGAATATCTCAGTATAAGATATACTTAAATGAAGATATACTATATCCTTCCCGGGGTGTCATATACAGCCATCAGGAGAGTGTTCACATTGCTGGTTTAACATTTCGTCATGTTACAGCCTTATTCCAAAATGGACTAAATTCATTTTCATTCGAAAATCTATACACACAATACCTCATAATACATGCCATAGAAGGTGAAAAAGAAACTTCTTGCAAATTTATTTAAACGAAAACACAAAAAATATGCTGAAAGATGAATAAATTGATGCATCCGAACAGAGAAATACAAAACGGAGAGAGCAACAGGAAACACTGAGAGATAAAAATGGCAAAACCAAAATACAAAAACATGGATAAAAAACCTCCCACAGTAGCATCAGTGTCAAAAATACGACTTAAAACACAGTACATAAGAACTCAGCAATAAGAGATACTAAATTTAAAAGTACAGGGATGTAAAATGAAATCAAACATCCATCCGTCTTAACTGCTTATACACTTCAGGGTTGCAGCTGTCATAGGCCAAGACGCAGGGTTCAGCCTGGACAGGTCGCCAGCTTGTCGCGGGGCTAACACAGACAAACACTGACGCTCACATTCACAATTTAGAATCCAATTTAAAATCGCCAGCTAAACTAACAGCATGTCTTTGGACTGTGGGAGGATGCTGGAGTACATAAAAAGAACCCACCTTGCATGGGCAGAATATGTGAATGCCACAAAGAAAGTCACCACCCAGCTGGCAAACCCTCAACGTAACATAAAGAAACTAAGAATGATAAAAACCAAGCAGAACACATCTTATCTTAAACATCTTCTAAAAAGGCTAAAAATCCAGTAATAGACCAAAGATCATGACGGCTAAATCATGTCACACTTGTTGCAGGATCCAGTTTTATTTGTATACCTTCAATTCACAACAGTCAAAG
The DNA here is from genome assembly GCF_963969265.1 of Rhamphochromis sp. 'chilingali'. Lineage (NCBI taxonomy): Eukaryota > Metazoa > Chordata > Actinopteri > Cichliformes > Cichlidae > Rhamphochromis > Rhamphochromis sp. 'chilingali'. Next base: position 35,903,933 of record NC_137937.1, read on the forward strand.
CGCCCTAAACGTATAATTACATATAAGATCTTATATAAATATATATAAAATAGAGGTTAGGAAGCTGTAAGATCTCAGCGATCTCAGAGAAACCTCATTTCTCCACATCTGTGCAGTTTTCCCCGACATGAGACATGATTGTTATTTCCTGTGACGTTAAAATCAGTTTGTCTTAAATTGAACCGAATCACACACACCCAAAGCAGACTGCCGCTCACTAAAAAGTGTGTTTACATTATTCACTTCTATGAATAAATCACTCCACACTCCTGATTGTGCAGCATATGTGGGTCCTAAGTTGTGTTCATCTGCCATTCCCAACATCTGTTCAGCTGGAGCTGCTGAGGAGCGCCGCTCAGGAGTGACCTATCCTGAGCCGATGGGACACGGGGATGAAAAATACATGACAAGTGTAGAAAGGAAAACACTGAAGTGAGTGCAGGGCGGTGGGTTATTGATGATCTCTCATCCCGTCTCCAGAGCTGCTACCTCTCTCATTTCCCAGAACTTCTCTGTAGTTCACGGTCATTCCAAGATCAGAGGTTCCTGCATGCAATTCTCCTGTTTTAGTGTGGATTGTACTCATTGCATCCATTGCACAGTACATGAACGTTGACTGAGACAAACAATAAATATAATTTAATAAAATGCATAAGGATTATCTAGTGATATAATCTAAATCGCCATTAGATAAGGAAAATGCATATTTGCTCAGTGACTTCTTTTCTCCCTTTGTTCCTCTTTTAATGTGTTTGTCATTTGGCTGCTATAAAACAGAAAAAGCAGATCAGTCACAGGAATAAAGCTTCAAAGACTTATGAAAGAGGATTTATTTGGCATATTAAATTGTGAAGAAATCAAGTGAGCTGAATATCTGGTGGCAGAAATGTTTTCCTTCTGCTATCCCATCTGAAAGTTTGTTTTGAAGCAGACGTTTTAGCGGTGATTTCTAGTATGTAATACAATCCACTGCATCTTCATCTTCATTAGAATCAGCAGAATCATTAGAATGCTTTATTTATCCTACTACACCGCAAGACCGCTAAATTATTTTATGTACAAAAGTATATAGTTCTGCAAATACATCCACTGTGGCACAAATCAGTGGCATGAAGTCTACCTTCAACTACAAAGCAGTATAGAATAAAAGAAGTTAAAATATCCTCTATACCAAATTCAATTGTTATGAATTTACTTGTTTAGTTTAATTCATCCCCTCACTGCAGTGCAAACACTGTCTATATTTCATACACTGTCTTTCATTTCTTATTTTTTCCTGAACCAGAATCTGATCTGAGCGCTTGCTTATTGCTTGTAAAGATGATAAAGTCCCTCAAGGCCAGTTAAACAACACTGTCAGTGAAAAGGAGATTAACTATGAATGCTGGATGCAAACTTGCCTGCTTCACAGACAAAGACCATAATATGTTCAACTTTTAGAAGAAATTAAATATTCTCAAGTAAGTTAGAGCTGAAAACTCCCACTTTAAAGTCTTGCTTAAATTCCAAAAGTGCAAATGATTTGCTGGTAACATGATTTGATATTAAAAGAGCTTCACAGTAAGACTGAGATTTTAGCTGCAGGAGGGGTTCATCACTCTGTGAGAGACCGCTTGAGCAAATGGTTTAATAATTTAAGACTCACGTTTTTGTGGATTTCATAATCTACAAGCATAATATCGTTAAAAGATTGAGTGAATCCAGAGAAATCTCTGCACTCAAGGGACAAGGCCCCAAACCGTTATTTGGCTGTGATCTGTGATCATGCAGAACTGCATTAAAAAGCAGATGTGAATCTGTAGTGGAAATCAGTGCACGAGCTCAGGAACACTTCTGGAGTCTGTGCTCACACTTAAAACTCCATGCAAAGACAAAACTATGTTTATGTTAGATCCTGTTATGGAAATCTGAAATAAATTGATCTCATCTTATCTGATTTTAAAGTATACTTATGATAGGAGGGCCTGTTAGGCTGTAACACAGGAAAAAAATTGACTCGCTTTGACACAGAGAATATGACAACAGAGGCTATTGAACGATTGGGCAGCTGAAATCCTGAATAAGAAAACATGTTGCTTTTGAAACTTGTAAGACAGTAATGGGTCTCTTCAGTGAGATAAGTACATTTGCAGCCTGGTAGAAAAAGTTTTATGCTCTTTAAATGGGTTCCCTCTTCATAATAGCGGTTACAATTACACAGACATCTTACTATTCATCACTGATTGAAGAAAATCAGAGCAACCCTAGGTTTCTCTTCAGCACTGTAGCCAGGCTGACAAACAGTCAGATCACTGTTGACCCAACCATTCCTTTAATGTTAACTAGTCTGACTGACTTGATCAATTTCTTCACAGATAAAATTTTAATCATTGGAGAAAAAAATGACTCACACCACATCACGGACGTAACATTATCTACAGCTACTTTCAGTACCATTTTTTCTTTTTCTTCAGTTGATCTTTCTGAGTTAAGTTCAATAATTACTTCCTCCAAACCAGCAACATGTTTTTAGACCCAATTCCTACAAGACTGCTCAAAGAAGTCCTGCCATTAATTAATGCTTCAATCTTAAATATGGTCAACCTATCTCTAATAATCGGCTATGTACCACAGGCCTTTAAACTGATAGTAGTTAAAGAACTACATAAAAGTCTTGAACTTACAAAGATTAAAAATCTAGTTGTCTTGATTAATTATAGGCCAATCTCTAACCTTCCTTTTATCTCAAAAAATCTCGAAAGAGTAGTTGTCAAACAGATAACTGATCATCTGCGGAGGAATGGCTTATTTGAAGAGTTTCAGTCAGGTTTCAGAGCTCATCACAGCACAGAAACAGCTTTGGTGAAGGTTACAAATGATCTTCTTATGGCCTCTGACAGTGGACTCATCTCTGTGCTTGTCCTGCTAGACCTCAGTGCAGCGTTTGATACTGCTGGTGGTTGTGGTTTGTATCATTGTAGCTATCTGACAAGGTCCAATTGTTCATATAAATGGAGAGTCCTCTTCACACATTAAGATTAATTATGGAGTTCCACAGGGTTCAGTGCTAGGACCAATTCTGTTTACATTATACATGCTTCCCTTAGGCAGCATCATTAGGAGACATCGTATACATTTTCACTGCTATGCAGATGACACCACCTTTATCTATCAGTGAAAGCAGATAACACACACCAATTAGTTAAACTGCAGGAATGTCTTAAAAACATAAAGACCTGGATGACGTCTAACTTTAATTTTCCTCCTTTACACTGCAACAGGTCTAGGCTGCGGGGGCTTCCCATGAAGTGTTTCTTCTTCACTTTGCTTTTTCACTCACTATGTGTTCATACAACGTTCTGCATTTAATCATTAGTCATGATTAATCTCTGGCTCTCTTCCATAGTGTGTGTTTTAGTCCAGTCTTCTTCCACTCACCCTTAACCAGCTGTGGCAGATGGCTGCCTCTCCCTAAGCTTGGCTCTGCTGGAGGTTTCTTCCCTTTAAAAGGGAGTTTTTCCTTCCCACTGTCACCAAAGCCCTTGTTCATAGGGGTTCATCTGATTGTTGTGGTTTTCTCTGTATTATTTTAGGGACGGACTGGGTCAGACTGAAGAAGTCACTTGGATGAGTGATGATGTGTTTCTCACACTGAAAACGTTTCATCCAGATGAATAGAATCAACTCTCTGGGATTTCCTTACCTGGATGATTGAGCATACATGAAGACATGTTTCTCTTTAAGCTAAATACAGGTTTTCAGTGATTGTTCTATTTAATTTTTGCACAGCATTTCAACTTTTGGAGCTGTTGGGATTGTAGTTTTAGTAGAATATCTGCATGCTACACTTTGAAAAAAATTAAAAAAGGAATTTTACAATCTTCAGAAATGTCCTCAGGGGTGCAGGGACCAAGATGGACCTGATCCCATGAGATAAAACTCTGTGTGAAAGAGCAGGATGAGATCAGGGACATGGCAGACATCCTACTGGCACAGTCCGCCGTGTTAATTTGTCTAGATTAAGTTGTCTGAATCCTGTTCAAAGTGTGACCTCCTCCATACAGTAGCAGGTGCTGAGGCAAGTAAAATGGCCCTTGATGATTGATGCCTTTTCAATTAGTCACAATGTGAGACCTTCACATGTCACTCTCACTTCCTTATTAATGACACGCTGTGTTAATACTGGGTCTCTGAGTGAGGTTTATAATTAATGTGCATAGCCTTAAAGACAGGAAATGGCTGTGGGATCATATAACAGGAGCTTGAGGTGTTTGATCTAAACTTTTCATTTTATATTTATGTACTTAATTATCTGCATGTAGTTCACACATTTATGCAATTCACAAAGATTCCTTTTTTCAATTAATTTAGAATTAATGTGCTATACAAATAATTTAACAGTATTTAGAAATTAATATTTATGGAAATTGAACTAACATGCAGTTCTGACTTTTGATTGATAGAGAATTCAATCTTATCTCTCCCCGAGGCTTCCTATAATTATGTATACAAGAGATACACGAGTTTTTGATGCACGAAAATTTAGACACGCTTTTAATGCGTATTACTTTTTAACTTGTTTTAGCCAACAGCATCAATAGGAGCTAATTTGAGTGTGTGTCGTAATTAAAAGACAAGGGCTGTTCCTAGTCCTAAGAAGTCCCATTTCCACGATTGAAACAAAAAACGAGTGTGTCAGAGAAGGAACTGCCGAGTGTCTGTCACAGCCCGGTAAGGCTGCGGTAAAGCTTGTGCCTTCGATTTTTATTGTAGTCAGATACACAACAAGCATTCACACTGTTGTAGTGGGTGACATGTTCCCTTATCATGAATTAAAGTATTTTAGTGTCAAATACACAAATTATATTCTCCAGAGCCTCAAATGTGTGTTGATCTGACATGAAAAATACTGATTATGAAATAAACTGTTTTATTGTCTCAGCTCCATTTATGGGAGGGTCATGGTCATGAAGTCAAACCGGTTAAGATGTTTTCTAATGTTGGTTTAAATCATATGAATCTCACAATTAAGCACGAGGCGTTCACTGGCATCAGTGCACAGACACAACAGCAGAAACGTTTTAACAGAATGAATAGGATTACATGGGAAAATTCAGGAATGGCAAAGACGACGGTTATCCCACAGTTTCTCCCCCCCAAATCACCATCAGCAGCTGAAATGTGGGAACATATGAACCAATGCACACATAACTGTGGCTCGTGATGACTTACACTGTGTTTGAAGGCACATCTACTCATTTTCAACCCAAAGAGGTCTTTGTCTTTTTCCTCTGCCCACTTTGTCTTTAATGTGCATTAACATCACATTTGAATTATATCAGAATCAGAATACTTGAATAATCTCTAAGGAAATTATGTAAATAGATCTGTTACTGTATCTATTAATCTGTATCTATTATTTATCTGACAAATACTATGGCCTGCTGGATGGTGCAAATCATGCAAGACGTTCATAATTCCAGTATTTTATTATTTACTTACTTAACACATAGCATGTGTGCCTATATGTTGTACACACACATTTAATGAATGCAGCTAGCTTGCATGTTTAATGTTAAAGTTCATGAAAGTACAGTAAGAAACAGACTAATAAGTAAGGCTTATGTTTGCAAAGGTTGCCAGGAGAAAGCCTCCTGAACCAGGAATGGGAATGGAGAACTGGTTTTACAGTAAAGCAGTCACCACAGCGACTCTAAAGTCTCTTTGGTTTTCATATTTGCTTTGAGCTCCCAGCTTGGTGTTTCTACCTAAATACTAAGACAAAGAGTGTATGCGTGTCCTCATTAGGATGGGGATTTGTGTTGGTGTGTGGGACTGTTAAATATTGTTAACTAGTACTTATGAGAAATGCATTGCAAGTCATTTTACAGAATGTTCTGTGTAAGATGTGTAATAATCCAACAATAACATGATTCTCAAAGCGGAACCAATTAGAATCCAATGAGAATCGATTAGCTGTCATACCAACTGTCACCACGATGGTGGAGGGGAAATTGTTTAGGCTTGTTTTGGAGCCACATGACCTGGGCACCTGCAGTCACTGACCCGACCTCTGTACACCAAAGTATCCTAGAGTCAAATCTGAGACCATCTGTCCAACAGCTGAAGCTCAGCCCACTGGGTAAACAGGACAATGATCCCAAGCACAGCAGGAAAACTACAACAGAATGGCCGGAAAAAAATTCAAACCTTCCCCTGACCGAATTAAAAGAACTGTGCATGAACGCAAGCCCACAAACCTCAATGAACTGAAGCAACATTGTAAAGATTGGGCCAAAAATTCTCCACACTGAGGGACTGATAAAGTAACACAGAAAATGAATACTGTATTTTCCGCACTATAAGGCGCACTTAAAATCCTTTCATTTTCTCAAAAATCGACAGTGCGCCTTATGTAGGAATTCTGGTTGTGCTTATTGACCTCGAACCGATTTTATGTGGTACACACCTCTTGATGGATTGTCAGAGCATTACGGCTGCCGTAGTCAGGAGCCTCGCGGAGTAATCTGGGTCCAAAACGCCATCTACTTCAGGTCCCAAAGTCAAATGAACACTGCGGCATCACTGAGAGTTATAAACTGACTAAATTCTTTCATCTGTAATAAAATGATCAGTATTGCTGCTTTACCAGGTAAGTTTAATATCCAGGCATCCATGAAAAAAGAATTTATTAAATTTAACAGAGTTAGAAGTTAGCAGGAAGTTAGCTCGCTAGTTTCCACCTAAACGTGATATAGCATGTTCTGACTGAGAGATTTCTGAAAAGACTAAAACGTACAGCTCTGCTATCACTTCCAACATAAATGAAGACAGAAAACTAAACAGCAGTGACGTTTGTAGGGTTACTGAAGTTGGGCTGGTATATAATGGTGTGCTACTTGATTGCTAGCGACACAGCTATGTTAGCATAACATTAGCACAGTGAAGGTAGAGGATGAACGCTAACTTTTTTCCACTCGGTAAAAGTTAACGTGGGGGTTTCTGGTGGTTAGGGACAATTGTTTCGCGTAATGCGCCTTATAATCCAGTGCGCCTTATGGTCCGAAAAGTACGGTATGTCCAAGTTCTTACCGCTAAACATGGATCTACAAGCTACTGTATCGTGGCTATTTTGTTTTTCCCCACACTGCTTCTGAATTTTAGTTTAGTTTGTGTTTAATAAATAACAACACAGTGAAATATTCTATATGCTGTTGTTCATCTGAAGGTGTATTTGAATAATTGTAGATGCTAGTTTGATTCATCCAGCAAAACTAATATGCCAAAACAAGAGCCGCCCGCTTTAAATGATCCCTTTGTGAAGTTAATATTTTCAGTCACAGAAAACTTTATGGGGATATTTGGAGGATGTAGTGATGTTACATAGTGCTAAATTGTATTTATAATAACATTTAATCATTTCATGCAGTATAATAGCACGTGACTGAAACTCACAAATTGCTCCTCTTCAGTTCCCTATAGAAAAGACATGCTCTACATATTTTAATCTCATCTGATTTTCTCTAAAGGAAGGTCTTTAATACGTGTCTTTTTTTACAGGATAGCTGGAAACAGGATAAGCTGTAGGGCCATCCTGCCGTGACTTCCGCTCTGCCTTAAGAACTCTTAAGAGTTAAGCTGTGTAATATGTCAGAAAATTCCCCAACAGATTTTCATTTGGTCCACATAATAACATCAGCGACCCGCCAGCCAATGATCCCCCCAGTGTAAGTTTGGAGGTCACGTAAGTTTGGTCACGCTATTGGAGATTACAGCAGTAACTCCAGACAAATAAAATATACAGGATTATGTAGTACATACAGTACAAATGAAAATACATATGTGCTCTCTCATACTGATTATTGTTGTTGGATAAAACCCTGAGGGACACATCGGATCTTTATACAGCATTGACTGAATTCTCTGAAGAGACGGACAGATTTCTAATGTAATCAAGACCATGGGTTTTTCACTGATCCCACTGGCTAAAGCCCTTTGAGGAAGGATATGTGTGTTAGCAGCAAATTCAGTAAATGCACAGTGCTGTTTTATATGGAATCAAACATATTCTGACATGTGACACTCAGGTAATAAATGCATTTAAATGATGTAGGTCTAGATCTCTGCACAGATCTCTGTGGAAGCAGGCGAAACATGTAAGTAAATGTGGAAACTTTTGATTAGCTGTATTTATTTCTACAGAAAGTTGGAATAATCGTATAACTGTTGTGGTTTGGAAGCTCTGCACACTGACTTACCTGCACTAACACAAACCCTCATCTGCAACAACATTATACAAAAAAGCCTCCTCTTCATTTATTTTAAATGGACTGTGACACAGTGAGGACTTTGAGGCAGATTCTTAGACAGACAAAGACATGGACGTCAAACCGAGCAAAGATTTTTACTGACATGCAATTCATTATCAGTGCACTGATCTGACAAATCAAATATGTAAGAAGACACAAAGAGGGGACTTTGTAGCAGCAATGATGTAATGCTGCACTAACTCACATATGGACAGTAATAAACACCGTTTATCTAAAACTTTTAACTTTATGCCATTGTTTAACTTTTAGAGAAACGCAAGTGCAAGTACACCACTGCAGGTAATCTAGGTCTTAATAAGTGCCAAGTAAATAAACTTGCTACAGGTCTAGATATGTCCATGCTGCCACGACAGTGAGAATTAATGACATCGTAAATACTCGAGCTGCTATTTAACAATAGAGCAGTTTTTCTCGAAGTTTTTCTAGAAGCAGAACAGCAGCAGTGACACGGTGAAAAAAAAAAAGAATTTCAGTGAGTCAGTCCCAAAAGACTGCCATGTTATTTCCCTTTATTTAACCAGGAAGTCCCACTGAGATCAAATCACGTTACAAGGGCTAGCCAAAGGAGAAGCCATACTATGTCAAAGTATTAAAAAAGTACAGCAAATACAACACAAAATACAGGATCTACAAATAGCCACAACAAAACAACACTACTGTCCTCTCAAGAAAATAATCATGCCACACATTATCACAGTCCTCATTACACTTTTACATCCAGCAGTACATATTTAGAGCAAAGTGTTTAAGGGCTTCCTGAAAATTATTCCATGTCCAAGGTCTGTATGAAAATGCCTCCAAACAGCACATTGAAAGCAGCTGTTTGGAGTAAACAGCTGGAAACTGTTGGAACTGCAACAGAGAAGGTTGCAAAGGTAAACTTTATGTAGCAGTGACGCAGAGACCTGGCATGTGTAAAAAAAAAGCAGCGATGCATTATACACTGAATAAAGACTGAATGTTTACCATCATAACCAAGCACAGGCACAAAGCTGGTTCGACGTGGTTTTTCTTAGAGAAAAAATAAAACAATATGAAAACATTCAACTTTACTGAGATTTTGACATCGGTACCTAATATTCTAATTTTTATCTGCCATACAGGGCAGAGGGTTTTTTTATATAAGCTGGCCCTTTAAGTGTTTGAAGACTTTTTTATTATGGAAAGTGAGGTATGTGAGACAGTTTGTACAGTACTGGGTAATATTTATTTGCCAGACATTCAGTACGCGCTATTTAGTATATGCTATTTTTCATGGGAGAGAACTTCCCCTAGTGCACACACATTCATCTCTCTTTCTGTATGAAATTGATTAAAGTTATGCCTGATTGAAGGTGTAGCCATAGGTTGGTGCCAGTACAGGCAGCTATCTGCAAGAGGTCTTGATGCATGCTCAATCATCGATCAAACGCTACGTCCAGATGAACAGAATCAACCTTTTGGGACAATCTGCAAACTTAAGTGAGTCACCTCATTGTGCCAGTCTCCTTTGCTTTTTGGTTTAGGTGAGTGAAATGCTATTATTGTTATTATTATTATTAGTTATGACTAATTAGCAAGCATAATGCGATCTAATGGATGGTTTTTTACTTTATTTTCCATCCATTCTCTTCTGCTTATCAGGGTTGCAGGGGTGGGGGATGTTTGGGGCACCCTGGAAAGGTCATGAGTCTGTCACTGGGCTATCACATAGAGACAGACAACAATTCGCACCGATGGGCAATCAGAATCACCAATTAACCAAATCGCACTAAATGCATGCCTTTGGACTGTGGGAGAAAGGCGCAGCACCTGGAGAGAACCCACAGAACATGAGAACATACAAACTCCACACAGACAGGCCACGGCAGAAGGTGGAGTCGAACTCAAGACCTTGCTGAGAGGCCTCAATTTACCACTGTGCCACCTCGCTGTCCTTATTCTTTTTTTTTAGTGTTACTTATTCTTCAAGAGTCCACAAACCAATAGCTGACTTAAGAAGGGCCGTGCCCATCTTTTTTATACAGTCTTTGCTCCAAACACATGACCCTATTTTAAATGTAATAGAGACATTTGCTACTAATAAAGTGGAAATTTGTAAACAACAGAGCGCCACATGTACAAAAAAAAAAATCCAAAATATATAAAATGTGTGGAAAAAAAAAAATCGTATAGTGAAACCAAAGACTAAAACTCAATGTGATGTTTTTGAAATGTTACACATGGCACCTGAAAACAATACCTGGTGTCATTTTTTCTTGCCGTTTACTGCTGTTACAGTGCTGACAGTTACCATTAGCTTCAAAACAAAGAATAGATGAGACTGGATGACGCTGATGGTGTCACAGCTTGACAGGTTTTCTAGCCTGGACTGAAAGGCTGATATCAGTGACTGTGTTTCTTTAAAGAAGGGGGGTATTAGAAGGAGGCAGCGCAGGGTTGTAGATGAGGCCAACCTTCGCCCAAGGCCTTGCTCAGGTGAGGACATGTCAAGGAAATCTTGAGCTGGAGCTAGATTTCTTCACGGCAGAGCCACACAGGCCCCCAGGGGCCACTCTCACTTCATTTTAACATCATTCACTTTCATCCGTCCAGGCGAGCGAGATGATGGAGGCTGTTCCAGCCAACTGTCCGAACAGGATTTGGGAGAAGTGCAAGTCAATGAGGAAGAGGCGATAATAGTGAGAGCGATACACGGAGGGTTCAGGAATTATTTTTGCTGGTGCAGATTGCTTTAAATCAGAATATTGCAATAACTATGGAAAGTTCATCCATTATAGGCACAGAAACAGCAGTCTCTAAAGCTCTTTCATTAACTCCACTAAATTCTTGGTTGTTAAAATATTGCCTGGGTGGCGGTGACTCAGATGGCAAAGCGGGTCGTCTATTATCTGATCCGTGGCACAGACACATGCCGAAGGCGCCTCGCATGGCAGCTCTGCCACCTTTGGTGTGTGAGTGAGTGTGAATGAGAAACAAACTGCAAACACATTTACAGTAATTACACAAACAAAAATGTAAACGTGATTCTGATTTTAGGGACAGTATGTATTTTGAGGTATTTCCACAGCCATACTCTGTCCATCATCTGCTACACTGTGGCAGTTATTTGAGTTATCAATAAGTAGTAACTTAATAGGTAAATGTTTAAACAATTACTTGAAAAAAGCTGATAAATAGTTCTGATACAATCTGCATATATGACATTTTATCCTGTGTTACATGTTTGTTTATGATAACGAAATGTTTCTCAGTTTGCCTTCATCTAGCAACGACCTCCAACTTGCACTCGGGAATTTGTGGCCAAGACTAAAGAAGCTGAAAACGGTGGATGAGAGTTCAAGGAGGAGTTCTGTCAATTTACTGGTCAGACTATGTTCCTGTAGAGCTGTTACTCCTCCACATTGAAAGAAGCCAGTTCAGGTAGTTTAGGCATCTTACCAGGACGCCTCCTGGACACCTGGTAGGTGAGGTGTTTTAGCATATCCAACATAAAGAAAACCCCAGGCATGACCTGGGACATGCTGCAGAGATAAAGCTTCTTGGTTGCTTGGAAATGAGTCATTATGCTGTCAGAACAGCTGGAGAAGCTGGAGAAGGTGGCTGCAGCAAGGGAGGTGTGGCCATCTCTGCTTAGACTGCTGCCTCCATGACCCGGGCTGTCATGGAGACCATCATCTATCCATCCATGGATAGATGGATGACGAAATAATGGCTCTGTTTTATGATACATATTTTGATTGATGATTAGTGCACACGTTCTCTCTCACAGGGTGAAAAGCCTGCCATTTAACCAAACCTGCTGCAGTGTCAGCAACTCACATGGTGTTGGTTTAGTGATATTTGTGTCTCACTTAATGTTTTTATGAACTAAAACCTTGCTTTTTACAAATTTCACAATTTTGGGGGGGCTATACCAAAAACAACTATAAAGGTGAAACTTAATAGGGGATAAAGAGGAAGCAACCTATGGGCTCTATGGTGCCTCCAAGTGTCATGAACATCAGTAAAAACTTAAAAAAACAGTCAAAACATTTTTTTTTTTCTTGAAAGTATTATTTTTAAATTTGATTGTGAGTCAACATCTTTTTTTATATGTTACAAAATAGGTTTGTTTCTTTCTATTTTTACCCCTAAAGTTAGGCTTTGTTATTAAATGTAATCGTTAATATTTGTTAACATACAGGACAAGGGGTGGTGTGTGTGTGTGTGTGTGAGAGAGAGATTGGGTGCTATATAAATACAATTACATTGAGAATTGAATCACCTTTTGACCAAATATGAGGCTAAAATGAATTTCAATAATGATCGGTGTGGATGAATAATTTTTCCAAAAAAAATTTGAAAGCAACAGAAAGGGAAGAAAATTAAAATCGAAAGTTGTTTTTTCTCTTTAATATTTTCTTTCCTCATCTTATCTTTCCTATTATAATCTGTGCTTTTGAGCTGAGTGGCCAAAACACCAAAGTGCCCCCCCCCACCCCACAAAAAAACCCCCCCAAAAAACAAAAACCCACCCTATTGTTGTGTTTACCTTTACACAGATGTCTATCAAAGTCCGCAGTAACTATTTCGACCTGATCTGGTCTGCTGAGGCTGGAGTGCAAAACAGGATAATCAGGAGGATAATCTCAGTTATTAATAGGATGGAAAAAATATGATTTATTCACCAATTGTTTGAAGACTTTAGGCTGAAACAAAACAAAGGCAGGCCAACGTAGGTAGGGAATTATTATATACACATGTACATAATCAAACTGGGATCAGCGATGTGACTTGTTTTCGGCTCAGTCCGTTGGTCAGCCGTCATGTTGTTTGACTTCACCGTGTTGATCTGAGGTGCTTTTGGTGGATTTGGAGGAAAAATCCTGGAATTACATGGATTCCACCATACATGCTAAAAAAAATAAATAATACATGCTGCAAAAAACCAAAGTAAAATTCACTTAGGAAAGATCAACAAAGTATCAGCACTCTTCACCACACACTTCAGATGGTAGCACACAACATCCTGCCAACCTCATGAATAAATTATTCCACTCCTCACTGCCAAACGGTGCCACAATGAGCTAGACTGTATTTTTGCCATTTAAATTTCGGAGCCCATTTTCATGCAAATGGGAAATTTATTGTCACAAACCATGTAACGCTGGCAGTAACGCCTTATCTTAATGAATATCAAGTGCGGCTGTATTTCCCTGCTGCAATAGCTCACTAATCAAGTTTTAGTTGGGATGTGATTCATAAAGGGACGATTCATGGCCTCTCGACTTACACTCAGACTCTGCGGCCTATACGACTCCGTTATAAGGATTGATGAAGTCATCCATCAGATTGATCGCCAGCATTCTACCAAATGAAAATGATTATCAAATTACTGTGGCCGAGGCGTTAAAAGACCCCTGACTCGTAAAACTTGGAAGTTAGAGCTTCTCTGAACCCACTCAATTAAAAAGTAAGAGGTAATCGCTTATACATGCTGTTAGTTTGAGTTATGGTGGTTAGTGCGGTCTCTCTCTGCTGGTGCTCCCGAGTCTATTGTGCAATTACTTAAGAAATGATACATTAAACCTCTGAAGGTACCAAAGGTTTAAGTTCAGGTGACCTTTAAAAGTGCAGTAAAGTTAAATAGAAAGTTGGACTGTACCGTTTTCTTTTTTTTTCCCTATTAAAACTGCTCGAATGTTGCTGTGAGACATAATCCTCTTCCTCCACTGTCTGTAGCGTGACATGAATTCTTTGTCTGTAAGCCAAATATTGATATTAATCAAAACCTGGAAATGAGTTAAGCCTCTTTACTTGTTTATCGGTTTGTTTTTTGACCTTTCACACCGGGGTGAGAAACCACTCTAGAGTAGGCCGGCTCTTGCCTTCTGATTGAAGTATTAATTTGTCTGCAATATGTGCAAGCTGCAACATCACTGTACAGTTTAACAAAGTATTCAGGATGTACACAACAGTGGCAGAGGAACACACAGGAAGTGTCTGACTTTCACTAACACAGGATATCTCTTATATGCAAAAAGAGATTAAATATGACAAGTAGATCTGGTTTACTCATTTTATTTATAGTGACAGTGCTCGTGTCATTTAAAATTTTCTTACGAATTAGCCTGTGTGATTGATTCGGGTGAAACTCAAATTCACATTCACACTTACAGCCAATTGAACTAACGAGCAACTGGTTTTTGTTCTGTGGGAGCTGGAGCACCTGTATAAAACCAACTTAAGAGATGGAAAAAACACAAAACAGAAAGGCAGAGGCCGATCGACAGGTTCAAATCTGCCATCTTCCTTGTTGTTAGGTGATGGTGCAAACCACTGCCACCCACTAATGTACTGGAGTAAAAAAGTTTCTGTACCATAAATTACTAAACTGTTACAAAAATGAATTCACTATTTTAAGTGTTGCAGTAAGAAATGAAAAATCATCTTGTGAACGACTGATAAAGCATTTCTATATCCGATGAAGTTTTTTCAAACACTAAATACTAATCTTCTCTCCGTATATATGCTGGTAAATTTACTGTAAAGACCATCTTGGGGGGTTGCACATAGAAAACAAAAAAGGCCATATGACTATTTTCCCACAATACTTTTAGTACCCTTTATGAAATATCAAACCCATCTTTAGAAATGACCATAATTTTCTTATTTTAACTGCACACCTGCAAGATTTAATCATTGCACACATAGTTGTGCTAATATCGAGTAAACAAAATCTTTCAACAGATGAACAGAGACAAATTTACACGTGCCACAGTACTCCAAATACCTTTATTGGGTTTTACCACCATGAAACAAAGTGAAAACAGCACCACTCATCCTCCCTTCTTCTTGTGTACCCGTATCCTACCTTCATTAATATAATCCAGATTTACAGTTAACTGTTAGTCCACTTCTCTAAATCTCAACATTTCCAGATTAAACTAATTCATTTAAAAACACAATCAGGGAAACACATAATGAAATGTCATAGTCCAATAAGAAGACAACTGCTTTTGTCCTTAATGTGTTTTTACGTTCTCAGACTAGACTTGTGGCTGATATTATATGAAAACCATAGAAAGAGGAATGAAATAAAAAAGTAAAATATTAGATTTGAATGTAAAACACTTATGCTTTTATTTACTGTATACACTGAGCACCCGCTCCATATTTCTAATGCTGGAGATGTTATGTTGCTATAGCAGTGCATGGGAACCCCCTCAGCTTGGAACGAGATACTTTAGAGAAAGGTGTTCAGGTACTGCGGGAGGAAAAACAAAAACATCCACTCTCACTGATGCAAACTAAGCTCTTAACTCCTGTTTTTGGTTAACAATCAAACTCATCTTGCTGCAGAGTGGAATACCTCACCTTCTGTCAACAAACAGTTTTTTTCCTTTCTAAAATATGAGCTTTAGTGCTAACAAAGAGGATGATAGACGCACATGTAATACTCTCACTTTCTGGGAGGAGAATGACAACAACAGTAATTCCCTGAAGGCTTTTGTCCCTTTGTTTTTGACAGCTACTTCAATTACCACCATATGACACTGGGGACAAGGTGACAAACATGTTGTTGTCTGTGTGCACATGAAATTGTTTGTTTGCATTTACAAACTGCGAGGTTTAGCTAATACCTCGCAGACTTTGCTAAATTACACAGTTTGAGAGGTATCAATCAGCAGCCCTGCCTACTACCTTTTCTGCAGTGGACCAATAGGAAAGCGGGGAGCACCAGCCTCCACCTTTCTCCCCTTCACTCTCACCATCTCCCTGTCCTTTTCTCCCCTCATTCACTGAGGATCAAGCCTCCATAATCCCTGGATTTTATATCCACCAAAACAGCTTGGGCCCATCAGCAAATTGCGATGGCATATGGTATAGGTTTATGATTCATCTGGCACATGCATAGCAATGAGAGCCTCATCATCCGTGGGCAAACACCGGGAAAATATCGTAATGTTAAACGATGCCAGCCACGGAGAAAAGTGGCACCGGGCATGTGGGAGGCCTGTGTTTGTTCGGCCCAGCGAGTGCAGCAGCTGAGGTTGTAAACAGCGTTTCAGATCTGCCCTCCTTCCGCAGTCTGGCCTAGATTAGGGCCTGCTGGGAGTGGGAGCTCCGAGCAGACCTCATCTCCAGGGGGAGAAGAATGGAGAAACAGAACATCAGCAAAACTACTATTTAAACACCAATGTCAGATTTGTCGGGTTTCAGACCAGTGTTTTTAAATTTAATATTAGTTTTGATGAGATGCTCATGGGTATTTTTGCAGCCCCTTTTAATGACATGTACAATACATACATGTGATTAATACCATAACTAATGGCTTCTTATAAGCAACAAAGGATCCAAACACATGCACTTAAAGAAGTCAGATGGTATTTTTGGAAATCTCTTGTTAATACTGTAGCCTGTACAAAAAGCTGGTTTTAGCTACCGGAAGGTTAATCCTTGGTTTTTCTCTTTTGGACCCAAAAATTTTTTTCACTGAGCTTGGAGCATAAACGTCTTGGATGGCCTGTACCCCACAGAGGTCCCAAACTGTGAAGGCTTCATCTTCACACTTTGAATCTACTGCAGGTCGCTAAGTTTAAACCACCTTTTTCTGACACATCAAAGTTTTATTCAGTTAAACTGCCATAAAACGTTGATTGTAACGCACTAGGAGTGAGATCCAGCCAACACACCTCTCTGCAGGATAACGTTTCACTGTGCTATAACCGTATTTTTCTTGAGCTCCCTGCATTCATACACATACAGTTTCTATTTTGATCCATTCAAAATAAGAGAGAGCTACTTCTGTTGAAATGTAAAATGCAGAAGGTATCACAATAACGCACTTAATGTGCAACTCCAGGCGATTACTAACACCAAATGGAGTCAACAAAACCTTTGACTGGTCAACTGGGATTATTTTTAGTTTCTCCATGTGAGCTCTGACATCTGCAAACTGAAGCTTTCTAATGGCCAGCCGGGGAAACCCCACTAAAAGTCTGTGGGAAAATAATGGGTGCATCTGTGACATCAGTAAACACTTTTCAGTTGTTAACTTCAAATCATATCCACAATAATGGTTTTCATTTTGCAAATAATGGTTGTTGGATCTTTGAACGGAATCAACTCTGATTTCCTTACCTGGATTACCAAACATGGAAGACATTCAGGTCACAATCTTTCCTCTTATGGAGCGTCAAGATCAGTTCGGAGGTAGAAGGAACAAGAACGGGGCAAAAAGTGCCTTTTATGGAGCGCTGATTACTAAAAGCTCAGTATAAAACAATAAAAAGCACAGACCTTGAAACTGGGCAAAGAGGAGAGACGCTAGAAGACAAGCAGAAGACAAAGGGGTATTTACTCAGAGGGCTTATGAAACAAGACACAGGTGGAGAAAATCATCCACTGATGAGCACACAGAAGGGAAAAAACAGGAAGTGAATAAAACAGGGACAACTAACAGATACTAATAGATGAATACTAGATACAAGAAAGAAAGTAACACTAAAAAAGACTAAAAGCTAAAGGAGAGCACATAACACATTTGGTCTCTTCAGTCATTTTATACCTGTCTGCTTGCATATGTGTTGTTGTGTTGGAGCATAATTTATTGTTTATCATGTAGGGAATTAAGCACACTTCTACAAAGCAGGCATGTGTGATATGAGTAAAAAACCCCAGACGTAACAGACTACAGAGAAATAGCAAAGTGAAGCACCACCACTGCTTACCTCGTGCATTTCTTTGTGCAGGAAATCAAAAGCACATTTCACCAAAGTTAACTCAGTTCTCATTAGTATCAGAGCTTCTCACTGCTTGCTCACCCACAGACATAATCCACTACATTAGCACCATTTCCAAACATCTGCTGGAGAAGTCAGAGGCGATCTGCTGCCTCTTCTGCTCATGCCTCTTTGGAAATGTGACATGATTACATACAAACACCTCCAGCCAATGTTCCCCTCTGCCTTCATTAAAATGCAACGCAGAGCGCTGCTGGCAAGGTGACTCGACCCGGGTCTGCTGCAGCTCCACCCCCATCGGTTCAGCCCAGGCTCCCAGAGCCCCACGCGATTGGCTCAGAGGGCCATCCATCAGTGCGGGTAGTGGGTCAGTATGGGTTCAGACGTGGAGCAGAAGCGACCACGGCTGCCTGCGTGGATCTTCTGCTCAAAGAAGACCTGCCATGAGCTGACAGCCAGTATGTTGGAGGTTTATCATTATCAGGCTCCAGACGGCCTGCCGACCCCTCCGGCCGGACAGGTGATCTCTCCCTGGCCGCCTGACTCAACATATGCCCCCGTGGAGCTTCAACACACATATTATGCCATCATTATTTCATACCTAGCAGGAGCTTCACGTAGCACAGCCCAAATGTAGGTGCAAATGCCGGCTACTGTGAAAAGAGCTTTTTCCCCCCGCATAAGTAGAAATAGGTTGGAGAGGGAAACAAAGCACAGAAATGGCATCCGTAACCTTTTGCATGTGTTGGCCATCTGCTCATTTTAGAACAGCTTCAAAAACACTTCACACAAGCGATTTCAAAAAGCAACACAAGATTTTTGTCATGTCGCTCACCACTGCCAGAGTCTTAGCTTAATATTTATCACGTTTGCAAACTGATCATAGAGATTTACTTTAAACACACACTCTAAGCACACGCAGACTCCACAGGAACTCCTGCTTATCATGTCACTTCACCTGAGTGGTAAATGGAAAGGTTTTCTTAACTGTAGCCAATGAAATGGCAAATGGCATTAAAATGTTTGTTACTTCAAGACTTTTATAAAGAAATTTCCTGTATCTACACTAAATTAAAATGGCCTTTTAATGTATAAACATGAACCACTTTACAAGAACTTAGAGTTCGTAGACCTCTACTCGACTAATCTTTGTTTAAAGATGGTACATATGTTAATTTAAATGAATTTAACAGTTAGAACTTGTTTTTTGTACTAGTATACTTTAAGGGTTGATATGCATTAAGTCCTGTTTTGATTAGACAGTTAAACATTAACAGGGCTGCATGTGTGTTAAACTATTTTGGCAACTGAAATGTTATGTCAAATACAAGATGGTATTTTTTAACACTTAAACCCCCGCGAGCCATCATTTTAGGGATTCCTACCTATAAAACCCGGAGAGCAGTCAAATGGTGGAAGTGGAAGCTAAATTGGCTAGTCATTCATATGTATATTAGGCTGTTAAGTAGGAATTCTGGAGGGAGGGGAGTGGGGGTGGGGGAGTGGAGTGTTTCAGTTTGCCATCTTGGGGAGAAATCAACACACATGGGTGTATGTCCTTTGTTGCTGACATTTATTGATAAAAACAGTACAAAAAACCAACCATTTGTACACATATTTACAAATAATTCAACATTGTCAGCAATCACTCACAATCCTGGCACTGCCATGGTACCTGTAGTCTGCATTTACCACATGTGTATCTTTTGCAGTGAACACATCGCACAGTGGCCTGATTTTTCTTGCATTTGTGTTTGACCTGACACGTGGCTCTTTTTTGAAGAACATGTGGGGACCTGTCTCCCTTTCACCCCAATAGAAGCGTACGCTGCAGATGGAGAGCCAACGGCTAAGGCCAGGAGAAGTATCTCGAGTCGCCTTCAGAGCTTCCTGTGTTTCGTCACTCTTGACATGCTTCGTAGCATTCAAGAATGGACTATTCAACATGCACAGCAAACGGAGCATGTTCATTGGTTCATGGACCTCCCTGAACTAATGGCATTTATTGCAATTGTGATCTTGCGGGGGGTTTGCAGGCTTCCATCTGTAAATGACTGCTGGTCAGCAAACCTGGGAAACCCACAGATAATTGGAATTATGGCACGAAACCGCTTCCAAAACATCATGCAACACCTACGCTTTGATGACAAGTCCACCCGCTGTGATCGAGCAAAGACTGACAAGTTTGCTGCAATTTCCAGTGTGTGGGGATCATTTGTCACCAACTGCATCACGTGCTACAACCCTGGTCTACATATCACCATTGATGAACAGCTTTTCCCATCAAAGACTCAGTGCTGTTTCCTGCAGTATATTGCAAGTAAACCTGACAAGTTTGGGATCAAGTTTTGGGTGGCTTGCGACCTAAAATCCAAGTACATTTGCAATGTCTTCCCATATCTTGGCAAGGACCCCAGTCGTCCCACTGGGGAGAGACTTTCTGAAAATGTAGTAATGAGGCTGATGGAACCACTCCTAGACAAGGGCAGAAATGTTACCACGGACAATTTTTTCACATCGCTTTCACTGGCACAAAAACTTCTTGGACGGAAAACCACCATCCTCGGCACAGTCAACAGGATTCGCAGGGAAATTCCTCAATCCACTAGACAGACAGATCGCAATGTATTCACCACTCAGGTATGTTGCAGGTCTTTTGTGGTTCTATGTTTATGTGTTTCATTGTGTGTAAAAGGGCTATGAAAATAACAATTTATCTTATTTCTTAGGTGTTTTCAACCTCTGCTGCCACGCTGACGGCGTATGCGGCCAAACGGAAGAAGACAGTCTATATTCTTAGCAGCATGCACAGCGTGGTTCAGACTGATAACACCACCAAAAGGAAGCCAAACACTGTCACCCTTTACAACAAAACAAAGTGTGGCGTGGATGTGATGGACCAGATGGTTCGGGAGTACACTGTCCGCAAAGGAACACGGCGCTGGCCAGTCGCCGTGTTTTATAACATGATTGACATGGCAGCACTGAATGCACATGTGCTGTATCAAGCATGCACCGGGACGAAGGAAAGACGGGTGGACTTCCTGGTGGCGCTTGCAACAGAGTTGGCTCACTCTCATGTAGCTGCGAAGAAGGCAAGAAAAGATCAGTTGCTTTGGGCAGAACCCTCCACACCTAGCCCTGGAAAAAGAGCCACGTGTCAGGTCAAACACAAATGCAAGAAAAATCAGGCCACTGTGCGATGTGTTCACTGCAAAAGATACACATGTGGTAAATGCAGACTACAGGTACCATGGCAGTGCCAGGATTGTGAGTGATTGCTGACAATGTTGAATTATTTGTAAATATGTGTACAAATGGTTGGTTTTTTGTACTGTTTTTATCAATAAATGTCAGCAACAAAGGACATACACCCATGTGTGTTGATTTCTCCCCAAGATGGCAAACTGAAACACTCCACTCCCCCACCCCCGTCCCTCCAGAATTCCTACTTAACAGCCTAATATACATATGAATGACTAGCCAATTTAGCTTCCACTTCCACCATTTGACTGCTCTCCGGGTTTTATAGGTAGAAAGGTAGAAGCCTGGGACTCCTAGTTAAACCATTTTTTCACACATGATGCAAAACACTCTGAAACCACAGACTATAGACTGATTAGATTAGAACTTTATTAATCCCTCGGGTGGGTTCCTCCGGGAAATTCAGTTATAGAACTCATATAGAACTTAAATAAGAAAAATAGACAAAACCAACTTGATATTACCCACTGGTGTACGGAGTCCTGTTTTTAAACCTGATTTTATTTTAACATTTTGTCCGTTTTGGAGCCTCAGGCTATTTAAATAAAAATGCTGTTAGCTAACTTGGCTAACTTGCTGACTTAGCTTGTTAGCATTAGCAAGGAACTTCCAAAGGACACTGAATGTTTAATAAAGATGGACATAGCCACTGTGATAGCCTTATCTTTTGTGAAGCTACGTGAGGGACCTGACTGAAAACCAACGTGCCACCAGAGCTCATTTTTGGATGTATTTTGTCCGCCTGGGAACAATCGGCTGGTTTACAGCTAATAATTGACTGTATATGAAATAAATGCCCTCACCATTTTGGAGTTTTGTAATTAAATGACCGAGGGTAGGGTCGACTGTACAAAAACAGTAAGACTGCAGGCTCATGGCGTAATTGTCAATCACATTTCCTGTTTAATTGTCCTTTCTGACTCTAATGTAAACTTAACATGATGTTATATCCGATAAGACCCCAGACATGAAGGGAGCAGAAGCGTTGTTTTCCTGTAGACTTCTGTTGAATCAGACTTCTGCCAAGTGCCCCCCAAACATTTCTGCAATTTAGTTCAATGTATACAGTGCCGATATGTTTTATATTCTAAGGTATAGAACAATACAGAGAAATCAGATGACCCTGTATGAGCAAGCATTTGGCGACAGTGGGAACAAAAACCTCCCTTTTAACAGGAAGAAATCTCCAGCAGAGCCAGGCTCATGGAGGGGCAGCCATTCACCTTGACCAGATGGGGGTGAGAAGCACTTTCTATACCAGGGGTGGGCAACTCCAGGTCTCACGGCCCGGTGTCCTGCAGGGTCCTTGATCCAACACAGCTGATTCAAATGGCTAAATGACCTCCAAAACATGTCTTGAAGTTCTCCAGAGGCCTAGTAATGAACTAATCATGTGATTTAGGTGTGTAGACCCAGGGTGAGATCTAATACCTGCAGGACTGAGGAATGTGCTATTAGTGCATGGGAAGCCATATATGACAAATAGTTGCATTGAAATATTCCAAAATGCATCAAACACAAACAAGATGTAACTGAAACTAGGGTAGGTAAAGCAAATGGCACCCACCTGTAGCTGAAAGTGACTATTTATGTAGTAATGCACAGATTTAGGCCTTTCTAATGTTCAAATGGCTTATTTATTAAAAACTAAACAAAACAAAAGTCAAACGCACAATCAGAAAGCATTTTATCACGGGTACCTACGTGAAATGATGTTTTTGGCACTTTGTTTGTCAGCCCTGGAGCTTTTGTCTCGATGGATAACATCATTTAAGAGCAGAACTGAGTCACTGTAGTTGCACCTTCCATCTCAGTTTTCCACATTCACTTAAAGCCACTGGAAAATCACACAACGTATTTTCTTCTCTTCCGTCACATTAAAGCTTTATGACTTGCATTACATATATGTGGCTTTCCACTACTTTGCTGTTCTCTTGAAATAAATGTACACCATTACCAACACTCTAATCATCTTACAGGAGTCCTAAATCTTTATCAGCATATATAGTATATTGGGCTTAAAAATTCACAGCAAGCTCACAGGAAAGAGCATCAAGATAAAGCTCTGAAATCCCAAACCGTCAAGCTCTCTTAATCCTCCCACCTGCATTTTCCATAGCCGTCAGTGAACAGCAGCCCTCCATATCGCCTGAGAAGGGGATTTAGTTGTAATGCTCTCGGAAATACAATGCATAAAATCAATTGTCAACTCTAACAAGCTGTTCTTAGGGCGGATGGACGGCCCTCTGGATCTGACAGGGTCTGGGCTCGGGCTTTGAAAGGTTAGCGGCTGTGCAGCGCTGCAGCATTTGATCCCACAGTTACCCGAATTTCAGAGACAACTGTGCAAATCTGGATAACCTGGGAAGCCAGACGGGCTTTCGGGGGGCAACAGCTGCTTAAGTCCATTCGCTGCCTGCCAGAGAAACTTTATCAGGGGAAGTGGAGGTTGAAATTTTATGGCAGCTAAGCCCCCTCCATCAAATTGTGAAAACAGAACCTTGTGGCACAGATCAGGATGGATTTAGGAGTTTGCTTGCTGTTTTCTTGGCTGCAAGCGCTAATATAAAAATAGAAGAATGCAAAGACCTTCGGATGCCGCTGTCCTCATGTGCCACTTTTATTCCAAGCACGACGTTAGTTTCCATCTGAAATACAATAGTGAATTGCAGGCAGACGCCGCTACAGTGGAAGGACGTGAATTTCTCCAGCGTTCAGTCAGAAAATTACCACCAAAATTCACTTCTCCTCTACGGCGCTTCATGTTTCTGTTTTGTAACGCATTTGTGAATTTCTTTCCTGCTAAAATGAAGAATATGTGCAGCATCTAAGCTTCTTTAAACACACGACATCTTTTGGGTAAATCGGCTGCTTTATTCTCCTCTCAGATGTCTTTTCATCTCCAAACTATTTTGTTTGTTCTAGTATAGCAGTGTGTTCATATGCACCGAGTCCATTTACATAGCACATGATGTATAAGCTTGAATGACAGCATGGTATATAAAGCGGCTCCAGTGAAGTAAAGGCAATAAAGCAGATGAGTGAAAAATGTGTGAAGAGTGTTTTTGGAAGACAAACTCTGCATCGCTGCAGTTGCATTTTGTTTTTTCTTCTTCTTCTTTTCATTTATGTGTTTTATTGTTTGTATTTAAGACAGATCAATGGCTACACAGCCTTCATAATGATAAAAAAAGGCTTTTTAGGTCTTGTTGGTAGCTCTGATGACGGCTCAATTTTCCCAGAAGGATAGCCAACTCGAACGTTGGACTTATTTCATCTCAAGTGATTTTTTTTTACCCCTTCTGTGTGAAGACATTCAGCTGGTGTTTGCTAGAAACTCGGACTCACATTTTTATGTGATCTTGCACAGCGTTCATTACTGATGAACACAAACCGAGAAAAAAAAGAATAAAGGAGGAAATTCATCATGCAAAATGCAGGAAGAAGGAAAAAAAACTTTATAAATTAACAAAATGAAACTGCATCGTGTTTGAAACAGCAGCAGTGTTCATCCAGTTAGAGCGAGGCTGAGGTAGAACACGTGTTTTGTAATATCCTACAAATTAATTTGCTAGTATTAAAAAAAAAACCAATTAAAATGCAAAAATGTAATTTTGATCATCACCACATCTTTACCTGCAGTTAGATTAGTCATGCCTGCCAGTTTCTACTTCTGTAGTTATTATCTTTTAATTCATTCCTTTATTTCAATGTGTTTTATATAAATATCTGATGTTTGCAGTTTAAAATCAGAGGCCAGCTTCTACATAAACCCACCCTGTGGAGGAAGTCGTCATACACCAGACTTCAGTCTAGAAATGTCAACTTTTATGGGCTGAATACTAAAGTCAGATTATCACCAAGTGCTTCCTGCAGCCTGCTCTGTTTAAAACAACCCCGCGTGTAGCTGCCGTCCTAAGCACAACGGTAAACAGAGCAGACGAGCTGATATTTCACTAAAGCTGTTTGTAGAGTTGTGCGATTTCATTTTTAGGAAAAAGATGATTTCTAATGTCTCTGTTTTCTAAAAGCTAAGTGAAGGGGCGAGAGTCTTCTCATGATTTAGTTCATTATTGAATTATGCTGCATTTAGAGGTTTTTTTCTTTAAAAGAAAATCTTTTTGACTAATCAACAATTAAAGGCCATAAGTGAGTTTTTCTTCAGTGTCTTTGTAAAAATTGTCAGATTTCAGTTACTTGAAAGGAAATGATCAGACTGTGACTCCTATTTTATTGCTGTCAATATGTCAATGCATTTGTGTGTGTTGTGATTATATAACTGGGGACGTTTTGAATACTTTTAATTTTAACGATTGATTAGTCAGTTATTCAGAAAACATTAATTCCCCAGTGGCATCATCTTCCATCTACTTATTTTTTCTGAACACTGAAACTGCTTTTACTTTAATTCCTTTGTGTGGGATCAACAAAGTTAATCTGATCTCATAGGCAGAAGACAAAAAATCGCTCTATAAGGATATAATAAATAATTACAATTAAATTAAATCAGTGTTAATTAGTCTTAATCCTGTGTTTTTGTTTCAGAGGAAAAAGAAATCGAGACTCTTTAAAGATCTCGTTCGACTGTGAGATGATGATCACTGCTACATTTATAAATTCAGTAAACAGCGTGCGGGTCTGTTCAGTACTTTAACAACACTCTGCTGACTTTTACTTTTGATAGATCAAAGTAAAAGCTCGATGTGCAGACATGCAGGTTTAAATAAACTGCGCCCCGTTTGTGCCGTTTGAATAGATTCGTTCATCCTCCGTCTCTACATCAAGTTTCATGAAATTTGACTTGTTTTTTTATGATTTTCTAGAAAGAAACAAAACACAAACCAACAACAACACACAAACACAGTTGTTATGACTTTACAACCTCATGTGAACAGCTGAGAGTATTTTGGTTCGACTATTTGTAACGTTAAAAAAAGTTGATTCATTTTTAAAAAAAGGGTTTTTACTAAGAAAATTCTGGTATCTGAAGACAATTTCAGTTTTATGAATAAGTAACATCTTTACTATACTTCAAAACTGACTCGTGGACTGCACAAGATTATTTCTCGATGTTTAAAATACCAGAAAGGACATTCAAAATCAGATTTTGCTGAACAACACTCATGAGTGAAGCATCTAAACTAAGAAAAAAAGTGTTTTCATGACACAACAAATCCTTCCTCAACATGGCGTTGGGGTTATTGTATATACAGCCTACACACACACACACACACACACACACACAAACTGACCCGTACACACACATACACACACCTCAGCTGGCATCTTGTCACAGCATGCAAATGTGGATAAAGCAGAAGGTGTACGAGCGCATATTTTTTACTAAATGGAAGACCTCATTTTTGGGGCATTGAAGACCTTGAAGGGATTTTGTGTGTGTGTGTGTGTGTGTGTGTGTGTGTGTGTGTGCCTCCGGTGACTGACTTCACAGGGGGAGAGGCTGCACACTGTCCACTCTGTCCACACACACTCTGTATAATCATGTTCCCTGTCGGGCCCTATAAATCTGTAAGGGCCCAATTAAAGATAGCCTTTAGCATGACCACCCCTACCAGCACACATGTGTTAAAAAGAGAGAAAGAGGAAGAAAAAACACACACACACAAAAACACTGTTCACTTTTTTGTTGAATGTATATTTGATACAACAGACTGCAGAGTGTACAACAGTGACAGAAAAAAATCAGATTAAAAATAAAAACAGTGTAAAACTCAGAAAAGCTTTAAAAACAAAAGAAGATGCAGCGGCTCACACGAATGCGAGTCGAACTTGGTCTTTAAGGTTCTACGTGAATATAAAAAAAAGACTTGAAGATATTAAAATGATAATTTACAATTCTGCACATGAAATGAGCCGATACAGAAAGTTGTGCATGCATATCGAACCGAAGCCGGAATTTGTTAAAAGTGGACAAAAATCAAAATGTGAAGTTTAAAGTTGTTGTAAAGATGTTTTAAAAAAAGTACAAAAATACTTGCATTTATTTAAAAAAAAGCATTAATTTACAGAGAGGTACAAGCAAATTTGATTTGTTACCTCTAAATGTACAACAACGGCGTATGTGGTGTGGGGAGGGGACGCAGCGGTGACTTGTGACATGCTGTAAGCAGGATGAGTTGTGTTGTGACTGCTATGTAAATATCTCATTAGTTTGGGTTAATAATATTCCCGTGCTCTCGGTCGCTACATAAAGAAGACAAGATCTAAGTGCTAAAATTTCTCCGTCCCCTGCAAGTCCAGAGCTGATGAGCCTATTAAATGTCAGCCTGCAAAATTATGCAAGAGGCTAAAAGCGTTTAAGTCGAACATAAATACCAGCGCACCCCGAGGATTCGATTCAGAATTATTTATGTCCCTCCGATCGGGACGGAGAGGAAACAAAGGAATAATTAGTCCGGCGTGCTGCTCGCCGCCCGTCTCACGCACCCTCGTGCCCACCGAATGCGAGACGCTCGCCCGTTCCCCCTCAAACTTGATGGTTGTTGAACTTATTTTTAGTGTCATTTGATAAGCTTCCCTGCTTGCACAGAGACATCCCACTGACCCAGCCACTGGTCATTGTCTATACCGCTTCCCGTCAAAGCCGGCACGCTTTGTCAGGTTTCGACTCGAATATCCATTTTGCGTCTGAAGTACGGTATCCAAAGTGACTGGATCATTCGAGCCTTTTTCTTCAGCTGCTGCCCCCTTTCCTCCCCCACAGTGTTTCCGCTCACACTAACATCATTTGGGATTGGCGTCGTGACAGCGCGCTTGAGAAATCCACAATATATTTAAGTACATATCCCTTCCTTTTTGGGTTGGGGCGGAGGAAGGGGAGGGGGACGAAATAATTTCTGGAAATGAACAATACTTATCCGTCCATCGCATCCGCTGCTTTGGGTTTACGTTTTGGACGCGGTGCACCGTCACCGTGGCGCCGTGTCCTCTTTTTCCTGTGAATAACGCGGTAATAGGTCATTCAATGTCAAAAGGCATAAAAAACAGACAGCCAGGTCTTCACAGGCTGCTGCTTGCTGTTGCCTTTAATTATTTTAATTAAACTTTGATATTCCGCTGCTGAGCGAACTAGCGAGTTGCGACGCAGCTCGGGAGCCCTCGGAGAATTGAGACGGAGAGTCGGGCAGTGTCGAGGCAGCCGCATCTATATCTTAAAACTCTTAACTGATAGGCCTGTTTATGGTTTGTGATGTGCTACGCCTTACTGAGCAGGGAGCAGACTGAACTGAAAACAGGGGCAAAAAACACCAAGCGCCATGTCAAGGTCTTAAAGGCATCAATCCCTCAAACCTAGCTGGAGATCACCCCGGTCAGGAGGCTGTCCTGCGGTCGAATAACGCTCTATTAATTTCCTTGTCCCGAGTGCATAATGAAAGGAAGGTGTATTAAAAAAAAACAAAAAACTAAAGGGGCAAAGTCTTGCTGGCTTCCAATACCTTGGGGCATCCTGTCTACAATTTGTCATGCGTGTGCACTTCTCAGTGTTAAAATGACAAGATAAACCAGTCAAAGGGCAGCCGCCAGGCATCCAGCACAGCCGAAGTTGGAGAGGAGTCGTGATGAGACATTGCCAAAAGGCAGTGGACTTCTGCACTTGCGAGGCCCGCTGGGATTATTCCGACTTCCACGCCAAAGGCAAACAGCCCCTTCCTCCATGTTTTTTTCTTTTTTTTTTAAAGATAGCTTCTGTCTGTGTCCACGAAATGAGGTTTTTCACAGAAGCTGCAATATGGTCAGAATATGTTAAGCCTTTGGTGCGCATGAAAAGCTAACCGTGTCTGAGTGCTAAGTTCTGGGGCACGCTGCATTCCTGCTTTGGCCTTTTTTTATTAAATAAAAAGATTTGGTTTGAGGAAAATCTAGTAAATAACTTAATAAATGAAAATTAGAGCACTATCGTTCTCCCCTTGTGTGATTTTTAAAACTGCAGAGAGGAAAAAGAACCAGAGGGGGAAACTTTGTGCACAAAGTGAAGCAGAGCGAACAGATAGTGGTTTTAGCTGCAGGGCTACACGTCTTTGAGAACAACCTGAAATTCTTCTCTTGTCCACAGCAATCAGCACATGCTGGTTTTCACACAGTAGTTCTTCTTCTTCTGTTTTACGCGTGCTGCACACGGCTGAAATTAACACACCGGCCCTGAAAATGACACACACACACACACACCGAGAGGATTAAGACTTTAGTAATAAACGTCCACTTTGCATTTTACTGCAGTTTTTCAAGCAAATTACACATTTTTTTTTAAAATGTCTTAATATTAAATAAAATGATTTGCATTTGATTTTGAATTTGCAGAATTTGAAAACATGTATTCCTGTGGGAGATATTTCTATACATATTATATATTCTTTAAATTGGTAAAAAGAAAAGTATAATTCAGACAGCAAAACAAATCAATCAATATTGCGATTATATTACAAAATACTGATATAGGTCTCACAAAACAATCCCCTTCCCCACGCACAAAAAAAACAAAACAAAAAACCAAACTGAAGAAGATTTTCATAAACACACACAGAGCGCGTGTAAACACACCGGGATGGATATTCAGAATAAATCAAATGAAACAAAATCTACACCGAGCTGAAATCTTTGTCTCAGCTTCAATCAAACGAAGAATCAACTGGTGACCCTGCAGCAGTGCTTTAAAAATAAAGTAAGCTCAAAATAAAAGAGATCTCAGTCGTCCCTGTGCTTTGTTTTATCTTGTGTGTTTGTAGCTTTGCCTGAGCCTCTCTGTGCAGCAGCGCCATGCTCACTAACAGTAGGCTGACTGGCACCAAGAGGGAGCTCTCGCACAGCGAATCCCCAGCAGCCCGTCAGCCTCCATCCTCACATCTCTGCCTGCGTGAGCCTCCTCTCTCTCTCTCTCTCTCTCTCTCTGTGTGTTTCCTTTAGCCTGACTCCAGCATCATCCAGGTGCTCAGCTACACTTCATTCACTGATGCTAGCTGTGGAATTTGTCTTTCACTCATTGTTTTACTGGGTTGTTCTGTAATTTCACTGATTCTTTATTACGCAAAGCTGGCGCCCTCTGGGAGGCGAGAGATCTGGTTCAAACACAGGCCAAGAGGTCACAGGCCACAGACCAACTGCACAAGAGGAGAGTAAACAGGAAAATCCAGCATGTAAACATCTCCTGATCTTCTGCATGGAGTTTTTGGCGTTTAGGTTTGGCGAATGGTCAATTCACACATTCAAGAATAACAAGAGTACAGTTTGGACCCTTAACTTTCTGAGGTCGAGGGCGCTCCTGGGCTGCCTGTGTGGAAAGTTTCTGTAATCCCATCGTTAACATGATCGATTGAGTTCTATACATTTGATTTTTTCTGGAAATTAATCCCTAAATCAAACCTTTATGGGATTTATGAGCTTAAAGAAGAAGAAAAAAAACCAGCCTGCTTTTTATGCAAGTCCTGCAAAACTCATGAACAGGTACTGCGGCTGGCAGGGTTCATAAAATCAGGATTTCTGCACGGCTGCATTGCTCTGCAGGAAGAGCAGCTCACTGACTCACAGCAGCAAAGAGTAGATGAACATTTTATTTCTGCTTTTCAACACAGAGGCAGCTGAAACGCTTTGAAGATTTCATCTGAAAGGCCCCGATTCATTTCCTGTGCTGCATTTGTACCGACACGGTGACACGTGCACATGTTCGAGCGCTACAGCTGCTTCTTTCTCCTTCTGTGGAAACAAAAGCACATTCTTTCACATGCAGGCCTAACGCCGTCCAGGTGGATGCTTCCTATTGAGGCACGGCGGACAAAAATGACCAGGACTTTGGCTCCCGAGCTGCCTGCTGAATGTGGAGCTCAGCAGCCAGCTCCTCTGGTCCCGGAGCTCTTACAGTATCTGCTCTACAGTCTGGCTCGGGAGCAGAAGTGTGCACGGACCGACTGTGACAAGGGCTTTAGACAAGCTGGAGATTCTTCCATTTCTCATTATTTGGCAAGGCTGGTGGGTGTTTGGTGGAGGGGTGGGGGCTTTGCTCCATCTCTGCATGATAAGCCCCTCGACGTGTACCCTCTGCAACTAATCTCACACAGTCAACAAATAAGGCACATCAGATGCTGTTTTGGCCGCGGCCATCAGAGCGGCTAAGTTCAGTGGATTTTACGGGTTTTACGTTGCGGGGGCTTGCGAGGGAAGAAGCGTTCTCTGCAGTGGCAGAATGGCAGGCGAAGCAGGGGGATATGGTGCGAGGGCGAAGCAGGTGCAGCACAATACGGTCAAACCCATTCCAGTTCCCCTGTTCCCGGATGAACGGGGCCTGACTTGGCAGGGAGCGCTGCATTGTAACTGGGCCATGTTGGAGAGACGGAGGCCCACCTGTGCCACCCGCAGCGGCAGAACAATAGTCTGAATATGTCAGCACGGAGCGTCGGTGAAGGCTCATCAGACGGACGGCAGCGTGACCGCGGATGGACGGTCGGATTAGTCAGACGGGGAGGTGGAGAGACGAGAGGAGGGGGGAGTGGGTCAGAGAGGGTCATCAAATCCAAATGAAGACTGAGATTAATAAGGTTCATTACAGACACCCCCCGCTGGCTTTCAATTGAAACTAATGGAAACAGCTTGCAATAAATTAATAAATATATTAAATAAACAAAATAAACGCTTTAAGGTTGTGATAATTTTTAACGTACCGTAGAGGTAAAACACCATAAAAATCACAGGATTTACGCACCATTTACTCACAGTTTTGTTCTGCGAGACTCTCAGCACGAGAACAAAAACTTCCAAAGTGGAAGGAATAATAATCTGATCGGGGCCGTCGCCACCTACGCCGCAGCCGTGTTAGGAGGCCTTCGCGGCGTGCGGAGAGGAGCCGCAGAGGTCCACGTTCGTCCAGTCCTCAGACAACATGTTTGTCACTTGGACTGTCGGCTCGTTACTTGAGGCACAGCTCCAGAAGTGAATTGGTGTGCGCGTGTTTGCATGTGTGATTTTGACTCTCATCTCTCGCAGCGTTCACACCCTGAGCAGCTCGAGTCCCCCACAACTCTTTGGAGATCTCTGCTGCACGAGGTTGTGAGACTCTGCAAACTGTTAGTGGCGACTAAACTCTGCGAGATTTTTTTTTCTTGCTATTAAACGAGCCTGCAAATCATAACCAGCAAAGCTTCAGTGAACTAACAGGGAATTTAAGGAGCAGTACTTTTCCTTCTTTTTGTGCTCGAGTCGTGCATTTTCACAACAAATTCGAACCACAGATTGGCTGCCACATGTCTGCGTGAGGTTTAAACTTCACAGCACTCCTGTTTTACATCTCGGTGCCTTTCAGTAATATGAAACTGCAATATTTAAGGTGTCCCTGTCTACTTTTTTATTATTTCAGTGTTTTCATTTACTGCATTTGTATACTGTATGTTTGCATGTGTATATGCATTGACTACTGACATCAACTTGGAGAGGGGATGACTTGAGGTTGTGTAAACTCTTCAAGAAATGTCACATGACCTCAGAAAGCTTTGGCTTTAGCAAACCGGCTTTCATAACTTGTGTGTGTGTGTGTGTGTGTGTGTGTGTGTGTGTGTGCACTGCAACTGTTTCCAGAGTCAACTTTCTATTTAAAAGCAATATCTGCACACAATCACTCGGGTCCTCGCGAACTTATTTAGAGTGAACTGTATCTGCTGTTGACATGAACACAGATGAACCTGGAGTCTGAAGCGTTTGAAATGTTTGTGCATGAAATGCTTTTAGTAAGCCGGCACAGCTGCGGACCCGGCTTTCATTTCACTAAAGAAGCGGAAAATATTATTTTCCGTTCACTGCTGAATACTTTCCTGAATGTGCAGGGTTTTGGGACACGCGCAACAAGGGTGGACTTACACCGTGACAACTTTCTGGGTCCCCCTGTTGGCTGGAATAACACAAACCTGAGCATGCATTCCAGACTTTCTTGCACTAATTAAGCAAATAACTTGAAAACCGTCAATGATTTATGAGCTAAAGAAAAACTTGGGTTTGTCAGAACAAGTTTGAAATGTTTTTCCATCGGCGTTTTTGGGAGATTGCTGGAAATAAACACAGCTGATGGAGATTTAGCTGCTTTCCAAATGTTTGTATTGGCTTGGTGTATTAATTGATTGTATAGTTTGTCACATTTACAATATCAGAAACCAAAAAAAAGAAGATGCACGAAAAGAAGAATCCATTTAGGTTACAGAACGAATCTCCCATCTGGACTGTAGTGTGAAAACACTTGCAAGCATGAGAGTTGTAATCCAGTTGCAAGATGCTTATTTTGCAGTGATAAGCTACAGGCTTTGAAAGATTTTATTACCAGAACAGAGACTTTTTTTCCACATTAGGGCTTTGCAGCGTATACAGTAGCTTAGTTAATCTAGGGCTTACTTAATCCAACAGCAACACTCATCACTCATTATTCCAACACTCGTCTCTGGTTGAGACAAAATGTTAATAAGCTGAGCAGCAAATTCATACTGCAAA
This sequence comes from Rhamphochromis sp. 'chilingali', assembly GCF_963969265.1. NCBI lineage: Eukaryota > Metazoa > Chordata > Actinopteri > Cichliformes > Cichlidae > Rhamphochromis > Rhamphochromis sp. 'chilingali'. The sequence continues at coordinate 35,937,693 of NC_137937.1, forward strand.
GTACTCGCGTACAGTTATGCATGTTGCATTTCTCTTACAGTGACCACGTGTGGCACGAGGTCAGGCCGCGGTTTTTCATGATGCACACATCATATGTCAGAGTAGTGACCCTAACAATGAGAAAGATCACACGTCCAACACGACTGCGACAAATGCTTCTGACACTTATGAAATATTGTATCCATCGATCGTCTGCAAAATTTAAACCACTAAATAAGAGACTTGTCCCAATGAAACATGTCCGCTGTATATGAAGCAGTAGCATGTGCACCCAAAATCTTTAAATACATTTTTAGAGAATATCATAAATCCTTTGTAACAATAAATAACAAAGCAACAATCAGCTTCCTCAGATCGGTAACTTCCTGATCCGGTTTTCGGACACCACCTCCACCATCTTGGACCGGAGCTGGTGATAAAAGTTTCTTTACTGCTCTGCAGCTCAAGATGATGGAGTTAAAGTCTGTCCGACCGAGAGACGAGAGATCAGAGACGTCTACATGGGTCTGAATACAGCAACGACAGCGAATTTAACAGTGTGTTTGTTAAATGTACCACAGGTGGTCATCAGGAACTAAACTATCAAAATAAAAGTGAGGAGACTGTCCAACAGTCGTGCCGCTGCCTCAGAGAGATGAAAAATAAAACTACACTTCGCGTACATGTTACTTTGACACAGTCACCTCTAGGGATGGGTATTGATAAGATTTTAACGATTCCGATTCCATTTTCGATTCTGTTTAACGATTCGATTCCTTATCGATTCTTTTTTTTTTTTAAAGGAGAACACTAAAGTCGATTAGCTTAGAACTGTGTTTTATATCTTCTCTTTGAACAAGATAGAAATTTAGGAGTAACATGGCCTTACAAACCCAACAGTGAGATCTTAAGAGAGCCACAGCCTACGGCTCTTCAATGGGGTGTCACAGGGTCCCCAGGAAAAAAAATGTATATGTAAAATAATAAAATAAATATTCTCCTGTAGCAATAACAAAGTTTAACATAAATTATTCTGTAGCAATTACACAAGAATATCCAGTAATGTCCTGCCTACAATTAAACACATTCACTTACCAAAGTGAAATCGGGGGCATCTGCTGTGGCAAATGGGTGCAAGCCTTTGACCACAAACTGAGTCACTGCTCGGTGACATTCGTCTATCCTGGCCTGAAAGGAGACGCTACCGGTAGACTGCAGCGAGAACTGCCAGCATCTGAGCCAGACTCTGTCTCTCTCATCATGGTTATCTAAATGCAACGCACAGTAATAGCAGGTTTTGTAATAAGGTAAATCGCGCTAACATAATATGCAATGCTAATTGATTAGTTACCTGCAGTATTAACGGGAGAGGACGTGGAAACGCTACCGCTGCTGCTGGGTTGAGCTTCGCTAGTCCGGAGCGGATCAAAAACACGACATTCGTTGAAAGCAATCGCGTGTTTTTTGAGCAAATGCTTTTGCATGTTCATAGTGTTTCCTCCCTTTGATGAAATCTCTACTTTGCAAGTATTGCACGTTGCCCTGTTGTCATCCTTTCTCATAAAGTGTAACCAAACTTTTGAGCGTTTGTGCCGCTCAGGCGCCGTGTTTCCTACTGGGTAAAAGACGCTACTCAACGTGATGACGTCATTCGGGGCGACTGGAATCGATAAGGGAATCGTTTTTAAAAGTGGCAAACGATTCCAAGGAATTGAAACAGTGGGAACCGGTTCTCAACAAGAACCGGTTTTCGATACCCATCCCTAGTCACCTCCATCACATCACTTTCAGATGGCAACAAACACAGGAGGCTGTTTTCCTCACCTCAGCAGATACCACACCACAAATCAACCGCACGTCTCTGGGATGAACAAGTACGTCTAGTCCGTCACACTGAGGCCTCAACATCCTTCCTCCAGAAACCACAGGAGTCCCCAGAGGTTCAGTGTAAAAGCCAAAATATTACTTGATATCCTCTCTGAACTATTTCACTATTGTGTGAAGATCATTCTCTCAAATTAAATTACATATTGGTGAGAGACTTATGACATTTTAGCTTTAGCAGGCAGAGTTTGCTCAGGACTTCATTTCATATTTTTCATGTTTGTTCTGTTTGTGCAGGAAACTAATATCAGTGCACCACATTTGAACTGCCTGCCCCTCCTCCCTTGTATTAAAGGGCCTTACTGCCTTTGCATTGCAGTGCATTACACACTATCCTGTGCTGATGAGATCAAGGATAAATAAGCATTTTAAGACTAATTCAATGACTATTTTAATATTCCTGTCATGACCAATCTAGTCCCGAGTCCGTGTTCCCTCTCTGGGTCAGAGATATCGATAACAAACACTGATAACTTTCCTGATTGATTCACGGCTCCTCTTTATATCAATATGTTTTGAATGAGATAATATGAAGTAAGGATTAGACACCAGTGATTTTTTATTCTTTCGTGAGACTGCTACACTTCACACTTTGACTTTAAGTAGATGCTGTACAGGGATGGATATATGCTACCATCCAACGGATGAGGATTCACCGGGTATCCTGTTAACTAATAAATACGAAGGTTCTTCAGGGACAGAAATTTTATGAAAGATGAATGCAAAGTTTCCTTCCATGTTCAAAAAAATCAAGGAATCAATTCTTTAGGGTTTCTGAACTAAGCTATAAGCTGCTTAGTTTTAGTAATCTGCTGAGTTTTCATAAACAAAACACCAAAAACAGACAAATCCGATACCATGTGACCATGTTGTTGTTTCCTGAGTTACATTATGGATTAACTTGATTTAACTTAATTTAAGCTCTTTTCTTAAACCTTATTTAAGACTTCTGTGAGCCCAACAAAAAATGTAAACATCCACTTTTTAAATCACACTGACAGCAGCGATCTGAAGAGAAATAAAGGTGCAATTTAATCTGTTGTGTTTTATAACAATTTCAATTTATTTGTTATAAAAAAACCAGGAAAAATTAACTGGCAATAATGCAAAATCAGACTGTATCAGTGCGTCTAAAGCAGGAGCAAATATAATTTGCCTCAGAGACCTGCAGGATGAGATTTTTGTATTTTTAAGATGTTTAAGCTACGTGAATTAAGCATCCCACTGTTACCATTAGACAAAAAGATAAACTTTAACTAACACCACCGTGTGCTGGAAATTCACACGGTGACGTTCCTACAAACTTGAACACATATCCACGTGACGTGAACTCAAATCGATTTAATACTTTTTAAGTTTTTTATTAGTAAATGTTTGAGACTTTTAAGAACACGCAGCCACCTTGTGTATTTGTGCAGCGTTGGTTCAAACCCAAGTACAAGAAAGCAAACGCTTGATTAAAAAAAAGGTGTGAACTATTCCCTTATGAAATCCACGATCTCCCGGAAGCAGCAGACTTCGACATGTTAAAAAACAACTCCGCGCGGTGTCATCCTCCCCTTCGAGTCTCTGCCTGTCGAGCCTCAGCCACCAGACATGTGTTCTGTTTTACTCGGTGTCCTCTGCCACATATTGAACAAATTAAAAGTTCAAGTTGGACGGAGAAGCACAGCTGCACGGGGACAGAGGACAGAGCCAGAGTGTGAGCAATCCTCCCTTCATGAGGCTGCTGGCCCTCTTCTCACAGCCCCTCGTCCACACACACACATGCTCAAAGACAGACACACACATATACACTGCCCACACAGCACTGCCATCTGGCCTGCTGGGAAATCAGAGCCACCTGAGACTCGGCCAAATACATGATGCTCGCTGACAACTCGGGCATTTCTACTGATTGTAAAGAGATGAATAAAGATTACACAAGCACATAAGGTACATTGGAGGAAAAAACAGTAACTCCCTTCAGTACTGCTGTGAAGTTCAGCAGATAGCTCGGAAGAAGCTGGCAAAAAAGTACGACTTTCAGGAGGAAAGTTCCAAAACAGGAAAGAGTTTCCGTTCTTACTTAATGGCCTTAGGAGCTGTGCGTATATGCAAACACTATAGTGCAGTGAGCCACAATACTACACGCACTTCGATACTCATTAAGCTTCTGTGTCACTACCAAAAACGTGCACCTGCATGGTCAAAAGTATGCAGACAGATAAAGCACAGACTGGATCGTGTGCTCCTGTAACAACATCCGTTCTCTGGACTAAGCTGGCCGCTGGAATTTGCTTCCTTTCAGTAAAAGATCCAACACTGATGCTGGGTGTTAAACTCTGAATATATCCAAATATCAAAAGTGGTGTACAAATTCTTGATGAACCGGTCATATATGGGACCCTCAGCGAAAATTTGAGACACACATCAATAAAATATCAAAGTCATTGTTTCCGCCTTATACTTTGTTTACTGCTGGTTCCACATCTCTGTCCAACAATACTGCGTTTTAAAAACCTAACCATGTCAAGTCTGAAAATTAGCTGAGGCTAGAAGTCCTGCATATGCTGCAATTTACTTTAATGGATCAATATTTGTTTGTACCAAGGTTTTGCATAGAAAACACTTCCTGAAATACATTTTCAACAAGGAATCAGTAGAAAGGATTAAATGTTAGCACAAAGTCCAAGGAGTCTAATTCACACCAGAAAATAACCTATTGCAAAGCAAAAGTGCAGAAACTGCACATCCCTCGATATGTTAACTTTAGTCCCAAGGAGACTGTAGACTGCACCACGTCTGCTGTGATATCTGTTCCATTCATTCTCTTCTCTTGTCCTTATGAGGGTCGTGGGGGTGCCGGAGCCTATCCCAGCTACCATAGGGCATGAGGCAGGTACCACCCTGAACAGGTTCACATTCACATATATGGGCAATTTAGTGCTACCAATTAACCTAACCCCACTAACTGCATGCCTTTGGACTGTGGGAGGAAGCTGGAGTCCCCGGAAAAAAGAAGAGAACATGCACACAGAAAGGCTCCGCCCAGAATCTCCAAATAACTGAGAACATATTCTGTGAATCTTTAAATACACTAATTGGCCACCGTTTAAATATCACTGACACCTTCTGTTAATTCTGTTCATCATCACACTGATTATACAGAGCTCTGCTGAGAAACCTGGGGCACTCCCCAATGGCTGCAGCCTCCCTCAGCAAGACAATAAAAGAAGCTCCTAAGATGTTGTCTCCAGAAACATGACAATGATCCCAACCTGAAATATCCACTGCTGTTCTAATGCAAGACACCTCCAGAGAGTCACTGTCCAAGCCCCTAATACATTAGCATAGAATAGAATGAATAGAACAGAATAGCCCTTTATTGTCATTGTACACGCACAACGAAGACACGGGTGCACCACAGCGACTGTGCTGGAATTAAATATAAATATCCAGGTCTGTGTAGTACTGATATATACATTCAGACATCTTTAATAATTCAGTAACTAGGATTTGCAGTTGAAATTGCGTGACGATAAAGTTGAATTCTCTACACTATATTTATATTTCATGGGTTTTCAAACTGCGACGCCGCTTTGCTTCTCTGTGAATAAAGCGGTGGATGATGGGAAATCGGGCTCTGATGGCTACTTGACTGACCCTGGGAGCAGAGAGGGAGTGAGCGACAGCTTGCAGTAAAAAAGTTACGCTAACAGGCAGCAGCATATGGTCTGCAGACTGTCAGAGCATTGCTGGCTCCCGTTTCTTGCAGACAGGAGAATATTTCAGCGGAAAAGAAAATCTGAAGGCAGAAAAGAAAAAGGTCGAGTTATTTGGGCTGCTTCTTTTTTTACGTTTCTGCTGCAACTTTGAAAACTGTGTCGATCAGATCGGGAGGATCTTGCAGCAGAGTTCGTTTTCTAACCATTACAGCAAGTCAGCGGCCAAAGTCAAAAGATCAGATCTACAGAAATCTGAGAGCTGTTATAGTTAAGAACTGATTCATTTAACATTAACAAGAATCTAGATTGTAGATTTTTTTGTTAATGTTTCTTCTCTGTGCATCAAACTCACAGCAGTCGCGCTTTTGCACGTCTCAGTTACACGCTAGCCTTTATTTTCCTCTGTTTTCCGCCCTGTGCCGCGACCCGGAGGCGATAAAACAGATGCGTTTACGCTGTGAAGACCCCAGCCCCTTCCTCGCCCAGTGTTTCCAGACAATACAACTGTTGCTGGCACACTTGCATCTTTCTATCTCACTCCTCTCCCGCCTGGCTGCTGTGTGCTCGCCCTCTTAGTTTTTCTTCACTTCTTTGGTTTTGTTTTCATGCCTCGTACACGATCATTATCTCCACTCTCATGCACATCCCACGCTACTGCTTCTACTGTCTCTCACAATCCACGTCTTCATTTTGTATTATAGATTACTTCAACGGCAAGGACGTGTATCCCCCCCTTCGGTTATCACAACTTTCAAGCCTAATTTTTTCTGCACACACATCAAATGAACACTTTGAAGCCTGATATTTAGCAGACAGATGTATCTACTACTGGGTCTATGCTGCTGGGATAATCTCGGCTTTTCGTAGCTCCTTTTTTACCTGACTTGGCAGAAAAACTATGAACAACTCTACATCAAAATCTCCAAGAAGTCTGTGAGAAAAAAGAGGAACAGCCATTCTTTCACTTCTAACTTCTTGCATGTGTGATCGGTTTACTTGCAAATAAAGCTAAAAAACTACTCTGCAGGCAAGGCAACCTCTCAGTTTCCTGCAGAAAAGGTGTAATTTTAATGCACAAATACATGTCGGCAAACATTTGAGGTCTGTGCTCGGTTAAATTAGGTTTAACCACCTGATGATGAGGACGAGCTTGTTGGTAAGCAGGCGGTAATCTGTACCTGTACCTGTTCAAGCACGCAGCTGATCATCGTGCTCAGTAAAGCACCAGCTAAATGTCTAACATGCACGTCCTGCAACAGCCTCTGCATCGTGCGTTTCTCGCTGCAGAGATAAACAATATCTCCGGAAGCAGCAGTACTGTAGGTGCAGCTGTTTCCTGCCCAGGCCTCCTGCTTGCTTCCACTCACCCCCATCCTCTCTGGTTTTGTCAGAATAAGTGCACATCATTGGCAGCTAAAAGCTCTGGGCACCGTCCCTCTGGTTGTTCCAGAGAAATGCCAATCGTTTTGGCGTCAACGGGGCCCTCACAGACGGCGCATGAAGGCACAGATGGCACTAATGGACGAGCAGAATCCAACCGAGGGACCGGGACAGAGCCACACCGGAGCGCCGTCCAAATAACTGTAGTGTGAATGTACTGTATGGCCAACGCGTCACTCTGCTCTAGCGGGGCCGGTGCCACGGCAATGCGACATAAAGAATTTAAAATGATAAAATAATCATAAGAGAGAGAGACCGTGGGAGGATCAGCGTGGAGTGGTGCCAAGAGGATCAGACAGAGGAGAGATTGTTCCTGGGCTGATATGTGCTGAAGCGATTTAGACAGGCCTCATCCAAGTCAACCCACTCCAGTCCGACAACTGGGTATACAGCTAATGGACAGACTGAAACACTCTGTGCCAAGGAAAAGCCGCTTTATAGACTGCACCTTCTCCTGGTACAATGGTACTTTTGTACAACGTGCGAGCCAGCCGATAGCCTGTTCCGAGACCCGTGAGGCGTCAGACTCGCATTTAGGCTTCTTTCTTTTTTTCCTCGTTGACGAAATCTTTCCCTGCGTTTCCACGTGATGCCCACATACTGCACAATTTTAACATTTGTTGTGTAATGCATTCAGAAAAACACTGCTATGTCTCTTATTTAGCTAGTAGTGCTAAACAGATGCTTGTAGGAAGAACTAGTCACAGCTTTTGCTGGTGCTAAATGGCTCCCAAAAACCTGTTTGGAGCGCCGTGTACTTTTGATAAAAGTTTAAATACTTCCAAGCGGTCATGATACTTTATGTTTGAGCTTTTTTCAGCCGTCTGTGTGGTTTCTAAAAATGCAAGCGGCTTTCAAATAGGAGTAAAAAAGCGGATAAGTGGGCAGCTTGGAACTAGAAAATTATAGAACGACATTATAAAACTACTGACATACATAGAAAAAGTTTCTCTGGTGCAAGTAGGGCACAATAAATATATCCAATCTGTCCTAAAATTCCAAAAAAGGTATTAAGCTGTTGCACACTTCAGGTAAAAACATGCGAACTAGCAGCACCGGAATTCTGCAAAAACAAATAAAACAAAAAGGAGCCAGTTCTGCAGCGGACAGTCAGCTGTTTAGTGTCCCAAAAGCTCAGATCTACAGTGCAACGCGCTCAGATAACATGTGCAACGCTTCTGAGTAAGGACGCCAAACCAAAAATAAAGAAGGGGGGCATTTGTTAATTTTTCTTCTGGGTGCCACAGTGTATCAGTGTCCACAGAGAGCCAGTGGGCTCATCTGTACTTTCAAATTATGCGTCATCACCACAACTGTCCTCACAGAGAGGCCAGGAGAGACGCCACAAACACTCGGAACTGCACTAAAAACATAAGCTCACATCATGTCTCTCGGCCATCATCAACAAGCATCTTTTAGAACTTAAAGCGTGCGGAATATTTGTGCGTGTGACGCTCAGAGGAACAAACCTCGCTGCTGCTTAAACTTGAGGGTCGTTAGACATTTAAAGTAAACAAAGGCACCGATAATTAAATTATGGACAAATACGATTCGTGTAGCTGCTGGACATGTCAGTGTTTCTGCTCGAGGACACATCACCACACTGCAAAAATGTGAAGCAAGGTAGCAAACAAACAGGCTTTTGCAGACGACACAACGCTGGGGGATAACTAAACACCGTGCATGCTGGACTTACAATGCAAAATATTTCAAAGTTACAGACGGCAGTGAGGTGACAACAATCGCTCTGAGTCAGCTGGTGCGATTCTGGCGTTACAACATGAACAGAAAGTCATTTCTGCAGTCGTCATCAAGTCAAACATATTTTAATATCAGTGCATCCTCCAGCTAAATGTGGGAGAATAACACGTGCCCCTCCTCAAGGAAAGAAAACTTCCACAGGACAATAAGAAATGCACTGATGATATTCACAGACGTGTAAATGCTCATCAGTCACTCAGCAGCTCTGCAGCGCGAGTCTGTTTGCACAAGTGAAAAATGCATTTTTTTCGTTGGTATATTTGAAATGTTGCCGCAAATGTGACCTCAAATGCTATCTTCATCATTTATGGATCTGTAACATTCAAAATAGGACAAAGAAATAAAGAATGTGGGGATGAGAATCAAGTTAAGAAAAACTACTAAAAGCACTGAAAAAAGTCAAAAGAGGATAAATGTGTCTTTGAACTATTACACGTTTTCTATTTTTTCAATGCTATGTTTAAGAATTTGACATTAGATTTCAGCTCTTCGGTTTCCAGTTTTCTTTGTAACATTAACGCCAATTATTTACATAATTAACGCGTCACGTAGTAACAGGACATCTTCAGGAAACCACCGACATACTACTTCCTTTTTTTAGTCTTAAAGGTTCTTTTTATACAAATATTGCAAATATCCATTTTGGCCAAACTTTGTTGCCTCAAATGAATCTGTCAATATTTGAAAAACACAGATGATTCAATCTTCACAACCTATTTGTAAACAAAGGTCTTAAGATGACTCACTAGCAGCAATGTGCTCTTACTTCGATGCCAGTCGTGTTCGTCAGAGGAGGCAGATATATTTTCAAGTGCTGAAGAGCTCAGTTTGAAATGAAACTCTTTGATTGGCCTTGATTTTTGGAAAGTGTCCTTTTAGTGTGTGTGTGTGTGTGCGTGTGTGTGTGTGTGTGTGTGTGTGTGTGTGTGTGTGTGTGTGTGCGTGCTCCTGTTCCCTGCGTGGGTCCCCCTCTTCCCCCTCCACCAGCGGCATGCTGGACGGGGTCACATGCGATCTGCTCTGAGTGGAGATGCAGGCCATGCGACAGCGAGGGCCAGTAATTGGAGTGAGCTGTCAAGATGGGGCGGTGTGTTTATATATGTGTGTGTGTGTGTGTGTGTGTGTGTGTGTGTGTGTGTGTGTGTGTGTGTGTGTGTGTGTGTATGTGTGTGTGTGTTTGTGCACATGCCAGGGCGGGTCCCCTCCTACAGGGTGCCACACATTAAAGTCCCTGATGAGACTAATGCAGGAGGAAACGGGTTTGGCTTTTTGCCCGGTTGACAGGTGAGAGGGAGGGCCGGTCTAGGTTGACCTAAAATCCTAAATACTTATTTCTACTTGTTTCACTTTTCTTGGTGTTATCTTTGAATGTGACACTTTTAACAGTTCCGCTGGATTTAATTTGCTATGAATATTCATATTTTTTTTTCCTGCCGATTCTTTAAAAAAAAAAAAACGATTTCCCAAATCTAAAGAAAAGAAGCTCTCATATTTGTATCATTACTGAATCATTGATCCTTCAGACGCAATTAGCGAGAGCGAGATCACAGCCCCTCGTTCCTCTTTTAAGAGTTAATCAACAAATTAAAGATGCAGATTTGCAGCTAACGACGTGCCGGCGTGAACTGCCAAAGACGTGCGATGCAGCGTTCGCGCTGCTGACATGATTAACTACAATTACAAAAAAGGTAAAACAAAAGCATTAATGGCAAATTGTGTCTAATCACAGACACAAAGGAGATAATTGCGTTGTGGGCTGATGAATTAGTTATTATTAGTTTCTCTGACAACTGTGGTTTATTTCATCTTTGCCAGGACGTGAACATCTGTAGCTGCCTTGTTATTGTTGGACGCTGACAGACAGAAAAGTTCCTTCTCCCACACTCAATTAGTCATTCGTGGTATTTAAAGCTTTCTTCTGGATTATTTTGTGTGCTAATAATCACAACAGCACAGTTTTTTCTCCTAAACAATATCTTTTTTACTTATATTGCAAAAAATATGCAATTTTAACAGTTAACATACACCTGATTTTTCTAAAGTTTAAGAATGTTACCTTAAACCATCGGCTTCACTGAAACTCAAAGGCAGAGGCCGGTTCGTTTTTTCTTCTTCCCTTTTTGTCATTTTGACTTTGAACTCTGTGCTGTTGTGTTGTATATATTCCAAAGTTGTTCTGCTTATTTAGCAGAGCTTGCGGCTGATTTACACCAAAGCTTCTGTGTGTATAAATCACAGCCAAAATCTGTCTTCACGCTCAAAGTTAAATCTGATTTTACGGCAAAAACTCCAGCTTTAAATCTCGACTGGAGAAAAGTTGTTATTTACGAGGCTGTAAACTACCACAGGGTGGAAATACGAGCGGGTGGCCGCAGCCTGCTACGGCGGGCGGAAAGGCTCGGCGATAAAGCATCTTGTTAGCTCTACTGAGGAAAATATGCTTATCAAGCCGCATGTTAATACAAGCAGTAAATAATGCGATCATCGGCCAGTGATGCTGGAAATATAACAGCGTGAGAAGGAGCCTGAAGCTACGTTGACTACAGGGAGGTGTTTGTGTGCTTTTCTTTCTTTCTGTCTTTCTTGCTTTTGAACATGGGCTACAAACTGTGAGAGCTGGGTTAACATGTCCTAAGCACAGAAGACACAAGCAGCAACCCACACACAAAGACGAAGAAATATATATGAGGAAAGCTATAAACAAGTTTTTATTTTGTGAGCAACATTCAAGTGGATGTGATTTGGCTTCACTGTGTTTTTTGCATGTTAGTTTATCATCTTTTCCAAAATAATATCACAATAATACAAATTTTTAGTCCAAATTAATGCTGACACTTGATGAATGAAGCCTGAGTTGGCCTCATATACACACCTGATTGTTAATGCTTGTCTATGTAACAGTTTAGGTATACACCATACTGAGATACACTGTGTGGATGTTAATAATGTTACAGTATCTATTTTACTATAGTGTCATTGTTAGTCCTAATACATGCATGTTTGAACACAATGTATCAATTTAAAACAAATCCTCTATCTTTTATATACTACTCCTCTGACTGCTTTCAAATATTATCCCTATAAAATAAAGAATGCAAAATATCTTATATATGAAAACAAAACAATAGTGGAGATACAAAGTCAAGCTCAGCTGCAAACCCTGACTTTGACATCTGATAAGCCCTCAAAACATTCAACTGGCTTTAGCCTTCCAAACATTCCTGCACATCTGCAAACCACTTTGCAACCCACCTCCACCCCAGCTCCTTCTTTTCCCCCATGTTGTTTCTCACCTACTTAATGTTGTATTTGTTGTCACTATTGCTCTCCTTGCTTCATGCAGGCACATCCCAACATTCAGACGGCAATAACAATCTTTTTTGGACTGTAGTGGTGAGTAGTTCAGTCAGGTTAACAAGTTATCCAGCACGTTCAAGGCAAACATAGTGTTACGCTTAATGTTGCTCAACAACTACGTAAACATCAGTAAGTTTGTTGTTATCGTCATCACTTAACTTCAGGTCTCCATAAAGTTCTGCTGACACACAACAACAAATGACTCTTTAGTAAGTCAACCATTCTTCACAAGGGGGCAAAAACTCTACTGTTGTTTGAGCTCAAGTCCCAATGCAAACAGTTCAATGTCAGGAGAACATGACAGATTTATCTGTTTTAGTCATACTATGTTCCACTTGGCTTTTACCAAAGATTTTAAAGAGGAGAAAACTGAATAAATCAACTCTTTTTCATTAAAACAACCCCACTTTTTCTCCAGTAAGTCTATTTTAGTCATCATCCTCTGCTCAGCAGGGTCACTGTCCGGACACACTAGCCTGCCATCTTCTCAGGAATACAGCGCCTTTGTAACTTCAGCCTGACTGCGACTGAGTCACCTCGCTGCCTTTGGAGTGACAACAGGCCCTTGACCTTTACCATGTTCTCAGAGCTTACACTCCAAAATCGTGAACAGGAGATCAGCAAACACATACATAAATCACCCTTTGGTGTTTCAAGCTCTGTACATCCAGACAATAAAACGTTCAATCAAGTTTTTGCTTCAGTTATAAAAACATTACTTTTGTAATTTCTGCTTGTTCAAGCACATTTGGTGAAAGAGGCACATTTTTATAGAGGCCAAGAGTTCACTGGAAAGTTACTCCTCACGCTTTGAGACAAAACTATGCTGAGTAATGCAAAGTCAAGAGGAGTTTCTTTAAAGAAAAAGTCCGCGCTGTACTTGCATGGATTGGAGCGTGTTACACTTAAAGAAACCTAGATTGTTCAAGAACTCTCAAAGGCAGCTACAGTTCTCACAACTGTCCTATGTGAGCAGTGTTCGCCATGCTGGTAAGAAATTGCCTGCAAACCTGTGTCAACTCTGGGTGACCTGGGAGTTGGTATAACAATGGGCGGGAGCCTTGATTTGCAATATGATGAATCCTTGCACAGCACACTAAAACCTTCCCTGAGGCACAGGAGTGAAATTAGCAAGTTTGGCAGGCCTGCGCTGCCTTCTCCGGCGGTCGCAGAGTGTTTCTTTGCAAGAGGAGGGCGGGCACTGCCTCTTTGTCTCAATGGAGACAAATCTTGGGCGGACTGTTTGTTTTGGGGAAGGGGTGTGAACGGCACACAGTCCATCAAATCAATTACAGTCTTATGCAGAGACGGCCTGGCTTGGCCTGGGCTGAGAGCTTGGCCCGATCTTTTATGAGGGGTTATGTGAGTCAGAGTGTTGCCACAGCCAACAGTCGTGACTCGTGTACTCACAACACCAGTATGAGCACAGAGAGGAGGGGTGAAAAGCTCGCATATGGCCAGAGCCAGCGTGTCACATTTGGGCTAGAGTTCACATTGGGCTCAGATGCTCACACCAATGAATTTGTGAGGATTGTCGAGTTGCGGCACCGCGGTCGTGTTTGAGATTTAGCAGCTTAGAGGCGGCGGCGAGAAAACTGTACCACATGTACACTGACATCCAGCAGTCCAACTGTATGTTTCTATTAACCGTCACAAGCAGGCGAGCGCTGCACATAGTATTTGTTTGAAACATGTAAATCTCATAGTGTACACAACGTCTTTAACACAGAGTTTACAAAGAGGTCAGACAAACATATATAATACAGTCAGAAAGGAAAGGAGGGATGCAGCAGATAAAAAAGTGCATGAATGACGTTTTCCAGGTCTGAGTTTGAGTTAAGAGCTGAATCAGATTCTCCTCTCACATTTCTGTCAGCACTTCTTACATCAGCTGATAACGAGATTGGAACCCTTTCAAAACGACTGATGTTCGTATGACTTTGAGGTATTAAGTTTGTTCCATTCAACAGTTGAAATTTAAATAGCTGACTCTTAAATACATTTAATGATTACTGTAAATTCATGACTGCTTATGGTTCAGGAGAAGAAGAAATGGAGGCGTTAAACCACGTTTTCCAGCAGTGTAGTGCCTAAGGTGATCAGATATTTTGAAATATGTTCTCAGTTTCATAGTGCCAACAACAATATCACAAAACGTCTTCCCTTGCACCTAAAAGAAAATAGTTTTGTCACACAGCTGCCAGGGATTCCTGTCAGATAAATACTGGTCATGTCATGTTAGTCATTCGTCCTCCTTGTTTTACTTCAGCAGTGATGATTCAATCCTTTTATTGCAGAAACAATTAGTTGATAAATTAGAAAAAATATGAATTCATTTTTATCACTAGTTTAGTTTACAGACTGGGGTGACTCACTGAAAGAAAAACAGATATTTGTTGAAAAAGATCGACGCCGAAACATCCATCAGAACAATATTAGCTAAGAATCTGAGTCGGCCTCTAGTCAGAGACTCCAAATTTTCAAATGTGAAGCTCCACATGTGAAAATCAAGTTTCTGTCGCTGCTCTTTTCACGATTTAAATCTCTGCAGTAACACTGATTGCACTGTTTAATTAATCGGGTTTCCAGGCAGTTGGTCAACACTCGTTTCAACTTCTGCTGCTGCCATGAGCAAAACTCTGAGCACGATCTGCATTATGGTAATTTATTTGCATATGCTGGAGACTACAGACATTCGCAGTTGCCTGCAGCCCGATCTCAAACACACTCAGTCTTAAGTGTAATTATTCAACGGCGAGTGGGTCCGCTCTCCATTGCGTGGCATTAAAAAGGCTAATATCGCCGCCGTTTTCCTAATGGCGAGTTTGGTGGCCATGCAGTTCATTACTATGTGCATACTGCGAGTCTCGAGAGGATATTTCACCAGGAGGACCCACATATGATGTTACGCTAACTGGCCGAGAGCATGTCGCTGCACGTATCCAAGTTTTTTGGGGAGTCAAGCTGTACTGTTAGGGCGACATGCATGCTAATCAGCGGCGCCTCATTCTGTAGTCTTTTATTATGCGCTTTTCAACATAGTGTGTCAAGATTATTTCGTTTGAAGGAAAACGCCAGCTGTCATGTTTTATGCATTCGCTTTCAGTTCAGTTTCACTTGCGCGTAGCTGTTGGACGATGAAGCTTGACTTGAGCTTCAGTTTTTATATTTTACAGCGTGCAGGTTTCATACATCCGCCGCAGATGCTTCGGCCTTGACTGCGTGCCAGCAGACCCTCGACACGGCGGCGATGGGATCTGACACTGACGTAGCATCTGGATGGAAATGTGTTTGGCTATAGCATCATCTCATCTTTATTTCATAGATTGTGTCTAAACTGGTCTATTTGAAACAAATGGACTGAGCAATTTCTTCTTAAGCACTACATCATTTATGAATTTATCCTCAATAAATAACCCAAATTTGAATGTGCAAAGACCACAGGTGTGTCTGTCTGGGCAGACAGAAGATGCAAATATTCTTCCAGCTCGTGCTTTATTTCAGTTCTTCTTACATCTATACATGACTGCACTGAACACTGACAGGCACTTTAAATCTTAATTAGTGTAATTTGCCATCATTTCAACATTTCTCCATACTGGTGCCAGTGCAATGCATGGGCTCAGAAGTCAAGAAGCAAACCTCTTTAATTAGGACTTTTAGAAATAGAAGCTCAATACTTTTTAAGGGAAACGTACTTGTAGCACCCAGTGTGAATAACTCAAGAAAAGAAAGTCAGCACAGCACGCTTGACCAGGTCTTTTTTTTTTAGCAACTTATTCACTCATTTATTTTCTTTCTCAAAGCCGTTTCTTTATATAAAAAAGAAAGTTTTTGAAAGACAAATACTATATTCTAAATATAAAACACACACACACACACACAGACACACAATTTTTAATTCTACGTTACAAGTTGCACGACTCCAGCAGATATTGTTAGGTTACAAAGAAAGAAGAAGAGAAGTGCTTCATAGAGCTATTACAAAAACTAAAAGTCAGCATAGAAACTTTGGGATTTTATATGAAAGACACGAGGTAAAAATCACAAGTGCAGTTAGTGTTTCCACTGCACTTGTGACCGTCTTATGATGCGTGGTCTTTGCCTGCTTTATGTAAGTCAGTGTGACATCTTGGAGAAAAACATCTGACCTCTACTCCTGAAGAATAAATTAATAATAATATAATTTCACTTGAAGAAATTCTTCAGTTTTTCCCACCATGATTTTACTCCAAATATTTAATATCTCGAAAATATTTGAACAACCATCAGATCAAACTTATTTCCAGATTAGGTCGCCGTGTCAACAGCACAAAGCAGCTTTAAGGAGCCAAAAAACGTTTAAAATTCAAGCATTCAAACAAATAGCATGAACTGTAGTTACAGGACACTTCTTATAGTGTATCACCTGATATGCAGGAGAATGGGTGAACGCAGATGCTGCAGAAGGCATCATGAAGTTCTCACACAGAAACTTAGATTATCAGGTTATCCTTGCAGCATCAAAGACACAGTGAGACTAAACGTTTCCAATTACTCTAAATTATTAAGACATTGTCAGATAGAGCGGTTAAACTCCCAAATCCTCTAGAACACGTGCAAAGATGCTGATGAAAGGCTTCACACTCACTCAATCGCACACACACACACACTTTTTACAAATGTCTTTGGGTAACAAGTCTGAATGCAGATAATTAACAGTCAGTAAATGACAGCATCTCTCGTCACCCAGCCATAGAAATGATCTTATATTTGCAGAATACAGCACGACCATCATACACTGCATGAGTCTAAGTGCAGGGCAGCAATTCGCGTACTTGACCTGTCTAATTGGCTCAAATATACTGCCCCTGAAATCCCACAGGCCACATAGACACATCAACACACACATGCTAATATCCCCCCTACACACACACACACACACACACACACACACACACACACACACACACACACACACACACACACACACACACACACACACACACACACACACAGATACACAGAGACCCCCTGTCCCCATCGCTTCCTCCTCAATAGCTCTGGCTTCATTAGCAGCGGTTTGCATCATCCCTGGTGAAAACGTCACATGTCATCAGTGACTCCATTCTTTATCACTTCCCGCAGTATAGACAGTGTAACCTTCAGAAACCTGCTGCCCACAATTTTACGTCTTAATTAGGAGCACTGTCACAGGCACCCAGCGC
This sequence comes from Rhamphochromis sp. 'chilingali', assembly GCF_963969265.1. NCBI lineage: Eukaryota > Metazoa > Chordata > Actinopteri > Cichliformes > Cichlidae > Rhamphochromis > Rhamphochromis sp. 'chilingali'. The sequence goes on from NC_137937.1 coordinate 35,955,028, forward strand.
CCCTCGTCCCGATGTGAACGGACAGAGAAGGATGGAGACGGGAAGGGAGTGTGAAAGACGAAGAGGAGGGCAAAGTCAGACACGAAGGTGGCAGACAAAGGCGGCGAGGGAGAAGGAAGGGAAAGATGTACAGTGGGAGGGAGAAAGAGCAAGGCAGACTGGGAAAAGGGGGAGGAAGAAGAGTGGCTGGAAGTTCACAGCGTGCCTTAAAAGAAAAGAGAGAAAGTTTTTGTCACGCAAACCAGATGGCAAAGCAAAGTGTACGCAAGGATTTTCATCCTGTGCTGCAGAAAACACGCATTTAACTTCAGGGCTAAGGATCACATGCTAGTCCTCCACAGCAGCGCTGATAAAAAACTAGAATGTTCTCAGTGGGATGACAATTTTTCAGACCTCGGTTTGAGAAATATGAAACCCAAACGACCCAAAGTGTGACACTACGAGTGCAGTGGGCTGTAACTGGCTTAGATGATGACAGCACAAAGACGTCTGTCCAGAGTTTGCTCACCTTAAAAATATTGAAGGGAATTTCAAACCTATGTAAATCAGGAGAACCATTTAAGTTTTGTGCAAACAGAAAAAATGGGAAATGATCACATAATGATTTAAATATTGTAACTGCACATGTTTCATTACTGCTTTTGTTTAACTCAAAAATAAGTTGATGTAAACTAGCTTACATAAACTAGCGAGTTTGCACAAATTTCAAGCACCAGTTAGATTGTCTCGATCTTTCGAGGCTTACGGTGCACATCCTGCACACACCTCGTCTTCTGCACAGGGACTATTAAGCAAGGCAAGCTGCTTAACCACATTTGAACCAATCATGCTCACGTGCTTTGTCCCTGAAGGCCCGCTTTGAGGCAGGCAAAGTTTGCAGATTTTCCTATGTTTTAAAAAAACTGACAAAATGCTTAAAATATGACAATATTTACTTGAATACGAGGCTCATGCATTGATACTTTGATAATTTTGGTACCCAAGGGCAAGCATAGTTAAATTTAGGTTCCAGAAAATGGTGATTAAGCACCATAAGCTTGAAATTACTCGGCATGTTAAACTATTAAAACATTCTTGCCTAAATACTGTCTTCTGTTTACTAGCTAAGAGTGTTATAATTTTTTAATCTAACTTTAAGATTTTACCTTGTACAATTTTTAAACGCCCGCTATTAGAAGCACGGAAAGTTCAAAAAATAAGGCGGATGATGGTTTTCTGCTGAAGAGATGAAAAGTGGAAGTTGTGTTGGCTAATTGCTCAGCGAGAAAGAGTGAAAATCCGGCTTAGTGGCGAAAACACTGGAGACGCTTGTGTCCTCAGTGTGGGGACAGCTGACGGGTTAACACTATTAAGACTGCAGAGAACACAGGACTGAATGTGCATCTGTGCTCCCCAACAGTGGGATTGGACGCCGCTTTCGAGGCATTCATTCTGAGACACAGATACATAGACAGACGGACCACAGAGAAGCAAAGGGACGACTCAGGAACACAGATTCTTTTTGTGTTTTTATTTCTGCACTTCTATGGAGGCTTTATCTCGTTGGGAGCTCATCAACAAACACGGCTTCAAGATGAATTAAAGATTGTTTATCATCGCAGTATGTTGCGCTTTAGTTTACCTAATTTTTGCTCACGTTTCATTCTGTTTCTTTTGATTTTTCTTTTACGCGCTTTTCTTTTTGCAGTATTGCACCTAAAAAGAATCGTTTTCTGCACTTTTAGGCGCACTAAACTACGTATTTCTGGTGTGCCCCTCAGTAAACATCTGCTATTGTGCCTCCGGCTTATACTGATATAAATAAATGTCAAAAAATAATAAAAAACCCACTAAAAGATGCACTTGTGAGCTGTTGTACAGGTATTAAAGAAAGCCATTAGAGCACTTACGCATTAATTAAATCTGTATCATCATTACTCAGTGTAATTGAAGTTGAGACAACCGATCAATTGTAAAAGATCACACTGTCATTAAGGTTAATAAGCTGTTTTACAAACTATCATCATTAACATTAGATAAATCTATTATAATAATAAATGACATATTGATAAAATATGTAGTAAAAATGGGTGTGCTTCTGAAATTGGTGTGGGCAGAGAGAGAAACGGGTGAAATCGTCCTATAAAAATGAAACCTTGATTCTGTTTCTGACTGTAGAAAAAAAATAACTGCACTAAGGATATTTCCAGAGGTGAGAAAGATCCCCCCAAAATTACAACTACATCTGGAAGCCCTTCAAGAGTGTTTTCAATTAGCTACTGTGCTGCTCTGCCAACTATTGTCACATTTGCATCTTTTCTCTCAATCAATTATGAAATACTGTAATTTATTCATGAAATGTTCAGGCTCCAGTTGGTTGAAGAATTTAACCACTGGAAAGAAAAAAGAAAAAAAAGAAGCTTTTTGCAGTATCTTACAGAAGACATCTGTTTAAATCACTGGGCATATACAGTGAAGAGCCTCAGGAGGTTGGAGTTTCTTATCAGAAACATTTTAACACACCTTCATTTCTTTAATATAAAACACCCATATAAAAATAATAAAACAATGCTCCGCTGTGTAAATAATTAAACCAGGTTTTAAGCTGCTTTTCTTCTCATCTAAGGTCACGGGGGGAAAAAATTAATTAAAAGGTCAAATTGAATTCAAATTAAAGCATCTTTAAACAGCAGTTGAGTCCACAGTTTATAATGAAAGAGCTAATGCTTAAGTTCATTAGCTTAATTAGGAAGGATGTTAAAGAAACGACAGAAGCCCGGCGCTGAAAGAGTTAACGAGGTGGAGCCGGTAATTGGTTGAGAAGTGACCCTTTCACGGCGGTGACAGGGGCACCGCTAATTCACTTAAATGGCCACTTGAGGCCGAACATTTGGTTCCTGTGAGATACAGTCAGCACCGTGGGGACGTCTTAATATTTAAAAATATTAATGCAATAAAATAAAAGAAGGAAATATTTTTAATAAATCCGTAATTGACAATAATAAGTTTCTGGCTGATTCAGTGCAGCATGTGTCATATTTTACCTTTATTAATTTTAACCATTACTAGTCGGTTTAATAGATACATCATAAGCCTGCAGACGAGAATGCTCGTCTCCCCCTGAAGGCAGTGGCAGTAATTACACACTTACAACACTCACACTGGTGTCTCTGTCTGATAAGCAGCCAGTGCAGTTTTATTCTCAGAAGCTGTAACTGCTGCCCCCCCCCAGTCAGACTAAAAACGGCTCCGAACTACAACAGGTGAAGTTTAGCTGCTGCTGTGTGAACTTATTATAAAAGCAAGTTTAAATGTAACAGATGCTAACTCATACGTAAGTATTTGCTAATATTCCAACATAACTGTCACAAATAAAGTTCAATGTCTTTGTAATTTTAATTTTTGTATTATAACATCACATTAGCATTATTAGCCAAGAGTGCTCAACGAAAAATTCCAGAATTATATAGTTTTCTAATAATTTGTTACAGTTTTTGGAATGTCCACCACATTTGACACCTATTTAATTCCCCAGATATGTTTTCATCACCCTGTGAAGGCTGAAAATGGAAACATGCAAACAGGACCAGTCCTGTAAGAATCGCTTTCTTATGTCTAATTCTGAAAACACCGAGCTAAAACCGCTCAAACTTCCTTTGAGATGAAAATGTCCAGAGGTGGGATGCTTTTGATGTGATATTTAAACGACCTTATTGTTACAAATTAATCATTTATTTTGGGAAACCCTAAATACATAAACTGGGAGGGCGTGTGCGGTATATGACGTTCCCATTTGTCTGTGCAGGAGTCTGTTTGTAAAGCTGAGTGTACCTGAAAGAAACTGGACATCACTCCTTGGCACGAAAATTATTTTTCAATTTCACGAGCTCCTCCTCCTACAAGCTGAGGTTTTCTTATGGCCGAGTGACCATTCAAACTGTTCACTGATCTAAAGGAGAATCGAATCAAGTTGAATTTTTATTGTCAGAAGTATCCAGCAGGGGTGTCAAAGTGGCTAACCTGTAGGAGCTGTGTTATCGACACGATTTTGAGGAGCAACAGCAGCAGTAAAGAGAGGGACAGAGGAGAAAGGAGGAGGTTGTCGGGGTGTTTATTGTCATGAAGACACATTTCAAGCCTGCGAGCAAATGAATAGAGCCACATTAGTGACACTTCACTGCACCCTCTATTCACAATGGAAGAAAGAGGCTCACAGGGTGAGATGTTCAGCCGGCCACTCGGCATATTTTCCCAGAGAAACATTAAAAACAAGCACAAATATTACCAAAGATCAGTCGGTAGTGATTTTGATTCTGCTGGTAAAAAGTTTAATTCCATTACAGGATGAGAAGGAGTATCATATAAGCTCGTGTTAGAGGCGATATAAGAAAAACAGCATTACCGCAGACAGGAAGGAGCGAGGATTATACAAGTATGAAAACAAGAATTAACTTAAAGACTGCTGCACTGTAGCGTCACTGTGAGAGTTACCATCTGAGGCTCAGAGGCACATGTTTACATGTTTATTCATAGCGTACGTCTGCTATCAAACGCAACGCAAACTGTTTAGAATGGATCTTATTGCATGAAGCTGCGTGCGAGGGCCCTTCACTACATATTAGCCGGCACTGTCACAACGTTACATTTATGTATACAAAATACGATCGGGCTAATTGAATATTCACTGTGAACATATTCCCTGCATAACACGACTCCCTGCTTTCATCTTTTTAAAAATTCAAATCGATGGGAGGAGAGCTTTAGAATATATTACTTCATGTATCCCGTAACCCCCTCTCCAAGTCCTATATGTCTGTCAGGAGGTGAGCTGAGGAGGAGGGCAAAGTGCAGGCGACAGAGCTGGCCTCGGCAAAGCTGACGTTAACAATAATGTAATTTAATTAAAGCCAAGATCCCAGCGGTCCTCGCCAAACGACGGGGCTTTGATTTTAATAGGTGATGAAGAAAAGGCTCGGCACACGGCGCCGCCGCCACCGCGCCGACCGGTCTGAGGGGTACTGGGAAAAAAGGCACCGGCAGGACATCAGTTCACATCGTATCAGGCGGAGAAGGAGGGAGGGAAGGAGGGAGGGAGGGAGAGGAGAGGGAGGGACAGCGGGTGCAGGTACCAGCCCCGGCCACCCAAATACAACAACACCGATCAGCTAATGGAGAGGAAAAGGGGAGACCGCCCAACTCGCGGGGGTGCTGGACCGTCCCAGAAAACAGTATCGAGCTCAGCAACACTGGAAAATACTTAATATATAAAGCTGTGCGCAAAGTGGATTTCAGTGCAGAATTAGATTTAAGGGAGCGGGAAAAACACGAGCTAATCCAGCGTCAGACTCTTCACATGCTCGGAAATGACATTAAATCTGGAAGGATATTAAAGCGTCCGACAAACAGCTTGTTTTGTTCCGTTTTCTTTGTTTGCTTGAGAAATCATGAGGCAACACTGAGGCTACAAAAACACAAAATGAAGAGATTACAAGACACAAATAATTTATACTTCAAAATACAGAAAGTGTATAAAATGCACACGTTTATCTCCAAGTAACAAGCTGTTATCTGCCTGCCTGGACTGGTCAGAGTGTAACTGCATATTAAAATGTCCTAAATCTGCGTCATTACTTCAATTAACACGTTTACATTTGCTGTTACAGGATGTTTTTTTTTCTCATTACCAAACAAATCCAAGAATCAGTCTCTGAGAAATTTGGAAAGACTTAAAATTAATTTGTGTGTGTGTGTGTGTGTGTGTCTGTCTCATGGTGATTTTCTCATGATTCTCCACATTACACCACTTTTCATTTTACTTCTCCAACCAGTCACCACCAACAACAATTAGCTTCCTTTTTATTGGTTAAAGAAACACACACACACACACACACACACACACACACACACACACACACACACACACACACACACACACACACACACACACACACGAGGGCCCCCTCTTCGGTAATCCTGTTACCAGCCAGGTCGTGAACGAGGATGTGCTGGGATGGTGGGGAGGGGGGGGGGATTAACATGGCGGTCATTATCAAATTTACAGCCAGTCACACGGACATCTGCCCTACTTTTCCTCGGTTAATGTAAAAAGAACTAATCTGGTTAAGAGAGCGTGGGCGCGGCTCGTAAATCGGCGGCACTCCGCCGTAGTTAAAGCTGTCACTTCTCTTGTGGGGGAGCGGCGGCTAAATGGAGCTGTCAGCTGGCTACTTGTTAGGGCTAACAAGGCCGTCCACTGATAGGACTAATGAGGCCCAGGGCCCGGCGCTACCCCACGCAGCCCACACCGCCACTACTTCAGCTGCATTCTCTGCTATATAATGCACACAAGGAGAAAAGACAGAGGGCGAGCTTAAATTTCAGTTACAAATGAATGTAAAATTCAGAAAGTGGATACATTCTTTCCACTTTTCATCAGCAGATTTTTTTAAAAACATCTGATTATTTTTATTTGATTTTTCTTACATATCACTTTTTTAAAAAGACAGGGTTTGGATTTGAGAAAAATATGATTTGTACACAAGAAACACGTGCAAGCTCTGCAGACTGTTGACACGTCTGCAACACTGTGACTTTAAACAACATCTAAATGCTGGAAAACAGCAAAAACTGAAGCTTTTTCTTCTCTTGCGCTCTTTTGGTTGCTCTCTTGAGCGGTAGATTTTCTGTAATCCACTGTTACTAATTCCTGTAATTCCTTCTGATTAAAAAGAAATTATCGGTCACAGGTAAGCGCCCAAGCCGATCTGCAAAATGCCCATTAGGTTTTGCATTAACGGCTTTAAACCCCCTTTGAAAGTATGTGTAGGAGGACTGCCGACAAAGCAACCGTGATGAGAAACTGAGAAAACCTGACAGAGTTTACAAACTCAACAAAAAAACTAAAGGACTTGCAGATTTCCCTGAAATGTTACATTTCACCGTGTTGGCCAGTTACAACATGTCGCCTGTTGTCCGTCTCCTTCTTGAGCGAAGCCCACACAGCACATACGCAGTGTGATGAAGAACAACCCGCGCTTCTCTCTTAGCAGAGCAAAAAGCCCCTGAATTAATGCCTTCATCCTCAAACTGAAGGGATCATTTTAACAGTAGCTGGGGGTTAAACTTCAAGCATGAGCAACATTTGCAGCTTTGTTTTTCAGAGTCAACTCCAGCCCTGTTCGATAAAGCATAGTCTCTTCTCCCAACGCTTCATTATTCGTGACGCCTTGGTTTAATTCCAATTACCCCTGTTAATTAGGAAATCTCATGCTCTCTGATCTCGAGGTTTGTTTCAACTTAATGTCATTTGCCAGGTTGTTTACTTTCGATTAAAGCCTTTTATTGTGAAATTAAGTGTTACATTTGCTTCAGCGAGGCATTTGTCCGTGTGACGGTAAACATCCTGACTGATGTCAACATGCAGGAGTCCTCCCACGTGCATCACCTCGCGTTTGTGCCGTGTTAGCGCTGCTAACGACTCTTTCTTTAGGCATTTGTTAGCGCCGCAATAGCATTTAGGTACCAAATTATTCCTTTCACCAGCTGTGGAGAGAGCAAAACGGCCTTCTCCAGCGCCGAAACCCTACAAGGATGTGTCATGTTTTGGCTTCTATCAGGCATTTATTTTTACACCGAACGATACAGTTTGACGGCTTTATTAGTTTCAAGAAAGATGTTCTCACCATATTCAATGTGGCATTGTAATGCAACGAGACAAAAGCAAGGAAAGCGTGAAAGGATGAGTATGTGTGCATCTGTTTGTGTGGGTTTCTTTTTTTTATATTCAACAAATGTTTGCTCTGCTTTACATACTGAGACGAAGCGACAAAAGATGCAAAGAAAGAAGCTGCTGACGGAAGAATAAACGGTTTGTTGAGAGAGTTTTCAGACATGCTCGGTGGAGTTTTAAAGTTTATCCTCTTTCACAGTATTTTTTTTATTCCCTGTATTGTATAAATGGATCACTGTGCATCTCTCAAGCCCTAACCAGCCTCCTAGTTTCCAGTGCAACTCACAGGTTTGACTTGTTTTTTCACAGGTTTAAATTTGATTGGACAATTAAATCTCAGTGGTATTCAGTCGTAGTCTACAACTGGAGGCATTACTACAAGTCATTTTCACATTAGTACATTAATAATATTTCTCTATAGGCTCACCAAGCCCACCACATGTAGCTGTTCATTGTTTTAAATCATACATGTTCAGTCGAATGTAACATGTTAGACACCAACACATATTGTAAATCAGTGGTCTCCAACCTTTTTTGCGCCACGGACCGGTTCATGTCCGACAATATTTTCACGGACCGGCCTTTAAGGTGTCGCGGATAAATACAACAAAATAAAACTAGTACCGGTACCGAAGAAAAAGAAGATTTATTCATAACACACGTGAAAAGACCCAGGAAAACAGAGTTAACGATAAAAACCATGAATTTCACACCCGAGCCTCGACTCTCGTGGCCCGGTACCAAACGACTCCCGGACTGGCCCAGGGGTTGGGGTCCGCTGTTGTAAATGAACTGGCATATCTTTGTGAATTAAAGATCCTAATCGTTTGTCTTAATCTTAGCTGTGATCATGAACTCTGGTTAAAAGGATGAAACGGTTTCATTTTCCTCTGTAGGAGTTTCTTTAGATCTGCAGACTCAGTGAAAGCTGCAAGTGTACGACACTGGTCGAGAACTACATTAGGACATCGAATTTGACGGATTACAGATGAACAGAGCATCACGATAAAACTCAACTCAACATTTTTTTATGTTTTGTGCGTTTTCTCTGGATGACTTGCAGCCATGCAGAGGTGACAGGAGAGCCTGGTGTATCAGAATAGTTCAGTCCACTTTATATTTATGGATTTTAAATAACCTTACAAAGCATTTCTTACATGTTAAGACTCACTTCCTGTCTGTAATCTGCTAGTTTTTGTTTTGCATCACTGGAAAAGGGTTGACACTGAACCATTTCTCCATTCATGGTTTACCTTGGCACTGAGGCTCTGCCACAATATTAGGTTAGTTAATATTCTGAGTTTTCACCTCAGCTTTGCTGATGCACTGAGCAACTCTTCCAAGGACATTAGCAATTTTCTTTCAAAACAACCAAAAATGTGTTGTAAACGATCACTACTACTACTAAGGAAGAAACTTAATGGAGTCCCTGCTTTGGCGAACATATTGCCAGAAACAAAGTAATGGTACAACTTATTTAAGAAAATGCCTCCATAATCCTCCCAGTGCTCGTCAGACAGATGATGATATGATGAAAGCGTTTCTGAAGATTGTAAACATATTGGACTTTTTTCCGCCATCAGTCGTTCACTCCTTCCACCATCTGCCATTGAGAAAAACTCTGAGAGAAACTTGAGCTCCATTTGCACTGGAAGAACATTTCCCGCAAAATGTGACCTCGTGGCTCGCGATGTAAAAATGCAGTGCAGAGGCCAGAAACAGGCTGCCAATCCTCTCAGCCACGGCCGTGTTTGTTTGCAGTAATTATGATCATGTCTCTGTAATTACTGATGACTTACTGATGTTAAAGGCTTAAATACTGAAAATGAAAAGCAAAAATCGTACTCCACTGTTTGCCTCGGCTCTATTTCAGGAAACAATAGCGTCGCATCTTAACTGATGAAAGAAGATAAACACAAACAGAAAAACACGAGGGCACAACACTGAGCTGCTGAGAATGGAGAACATAAAATGAAGCGTGTATTGCTGTGACCTCCGTGCACCGCGCTCTCTCGCATGCCTGGCAAGCAGACTGTCACCCCTGCCCCGAGTGGCCCTCGGCTCGAGATGGTCCTTTTTAATTGTTTTTACACCTCCCTTTAACGTCCATCGCTTCCTCCCCCTCCTTCCCAAGCAGGTCTGAGGAGTCGCTCGGCTCACAGTCACTTAATTAAATGCCGTCCACAACTCGATCAATGGTTGTTAAATAAAGACACTGATGCTGTCAGAGAAACAAGCACAGGCAGGGAGAGGGATCCACAATCCAGCTGAGGAAGGAGGATTCGTGGGCTCCTTTTGTACCATCCCGGTAGTTTGTTGTTATGTTTTGACTTTGATCCATTCTCCTTTTCTTTAGCTGAGGGAGAATAATCCCCTGATTGGATTTAGCATCTCTAACTATTTAGTTTAAAGGTATAAAACTCAATAAAAACGCAGAACCTTTGCAGAGGTTGGGATAAAATGACATCAGGAGATGGATGTGGGAGGAAACACAAGGCTTCTGTTTCTCTTCTGTGTCCTCTCTCTACCCCTGGGATCAGAACCCATCACCTCGTTAAACTACCATTTCAACGTTCAAGAAGGGAGATTCCCCACCTCCCCACAAAGAAGTAAGTTTTTTCCAATAGCAATAGCGTCAGCTAATACTATTAACCTCCGCGCACACCAGCACACTCAGCCCACACATCCCCCTGGTGAGGAACAGATGAGCCTGAGAGGAACAAATGGAAATTCAACTGTAAATCCTCACGGACTCACAAGAACTCAAAACGCCTTTTTTCTCCGTTTTTTTCTCCTGCATTTTGATCTGCAGGAGGATGAGGAGGGTTTAATGTATGGTGATGCACCCTGTTTGGACATTTTGTAAACAGCTGTTTTTAGAAAACAATACCTAGAATTCAGAGGTAGGCGTTGGAAAATGCAGAAAGAAATGCGTGCACGCACACCGCCGCCTCTTCAAAAAGAGCCTGAGAGAGCATCAGAATAAGGCCAACCTCCCTCTCTCCTGCCCTCCCCTTCTCTCTCTGCCACCTTCCTCTACCTGCTGTCCCCAGTCGATCCCCGGCAAAACTTGGCGGCAGATGTTGCTGTGCTAAGTTGGCTCTGAAGTGCCTCCCCGGCTCCCTGGTCTCACCAACAACACAGTCAAACCACATTAGATCTCTTTATTTGTGCCTGGGGCAAGTTCGGCACTGCAGCTGTGTCCACCCCCACTCTACCTTTGGTGTTGAAGGCCCTCGGGCGCTAAATGTGAGACCACAAAAAAAAGGGAAAAAAAATTGTTTCACTCTCATTTTCTGTCTCTCTTCTGCATCTGCTGACAATCCAGCGGTCTGGCTCCGGGCGGCAGCACTGAGGGAGGGAGGGAGGGAGGGGGAGACACAAAAGGAGACTGCTGGGAAAGAGAAGGGGGAGGGATGGAAGCATGGAGAGGAGCGAGGGGGTAGCACGGACACCCGGGTCCCCGTGCAGAACAGATGTCTGCGACAACCTGCTTCCTTACACCTGTACGAGTCCTTGTAACCCTGCGGAAGCAGCGTGTTGAAAAATTCATGACCCTGGAGGTTTCCTGTCCGCCTTCAAAGACCGCTACCCTCCTTTCCTCGTCCCCTCCCTCTGCCGCCGCCGCTCTCCTCTCTCTGTCACTGTCTGCTCTGCCATCTACACCTAACCTGTCACTGGACAGTTCAGACACCTCACACTTTGATGAATCTGTTCAGAACGATATCACACGTGTCTCAGCGGGGCCAGGCTGGAGACGCACAACAACAGCAGCGCGTACGGATTCGAAATAAGCTCTCTAACAACTAATGAATGTCAAATATGAGATATTTGCCATGATAACATAGATGCATGGAAGCTCCCAAAGCATTTCCACTCCAATCAAAAGGCAACATGTGACACCAGCGCCAGTTTTATCATAGAGATTGGAAAAATACTAAAATGGAAAATGAAATGTAAAACCACAAATCGAGATAAACAATCAGGTCTAGGCTCCATTTCTTTCCTCACATGTTCCAGACATGATGTAGTCTCACTAGTGGAAATACTCTGGTTTAGGAGTATCATTAAATCATTCAGGATGTCTGACCTGTAAGGATCCCAAGTCCCAAAAACTCTGAGAATTTGTGTTGTTAACAAAAGATTCTCAAAAAACTAGCCTGGAAATTGCTACAACTTAGCAGTTGACTGTCTAGTTTCAGAGTTAGAAAGTGAATCAAATCAGCTGAACGGTTCATTGGATTTCATATTTGTGGATAGAATCAAGGATGAAAGATTGATTGAATCTTACGAAACTCACATGAAATCAATTACATGTTAGCAACACAGCTGAAATTCAACTGTGAGCCAGTAGGCGATTTAAAATAATCATCTCCAAAATGCGATTAGGTTTCAAAACACCTTCCACTGCTTCTCAGTTGAGACATCACTTCAAACACACTTCGTGGCCCTCTGTTTGATTCTCTCCCGCGTCCTGTGTGTACGATGTTGATCACAGACTTAATGTGGACGCAGTGATCGGCATGAGAATGAAGCGAGACTTCAGCAGCAGCAGCCTTCCCTCCTCCGGCCGACGTGCTTTGACATAACTTGTGTACTCACTGGTGGGCTTCACTCTGTTTCCAAACAGTTTGCTCAGAGCGACAGAGGTGACCCCTTGTGTGGGAATATCAGTCATCTTCTACACAGCTGGAGCAGCCGTGATGTTTCCACATTCAGACAGTTGGATGAATACCGGGCAGGGGAATTCCTGTCACTTCACGAAAACCCTGTACTGCAGGTAAATATGCACGTTTAGTCTCATCATGAAGCCTTTCAACAAACTCAAAGAGCATCAGCCTATTTAACAAACTTTTAACAATTTATTTTGTCACTTCACATCATACTTGAGTTGTTTACGCTCTTGTAGAGAATAACTGGTTGATGCTCAGTCGCTTAGGAAGGCAAACAGGTTTGAAACAGATCACGAGACCTCTAATTGACTTCCACCGATGTTCATTTTATGTCTTGACTAACTTGGTTAAAAGGTTGTCACTTTAAAAAGTCCAGATTACACGTTACTACAGCTCCCAGCACCTCAAGGTGTCGCAAATCCTAAAACTGAGCTCTATAATGTTCTATATTGATCCATCACTGATGTATCAACAGCAATGGTTGAACTCAATACTCTGTATTGTATCTCAGTATCTTCACTGTGACACTGAGGTACACCACACTGTACAAATGAGCAAAAATTTTAATTGGCTACTGGTCGTCATGACAATGACAAACATGAAAGGAGAGAGTGTGGTTACTGCTGAGTTGAGAGACTTGCATATATAACTACAGCTCAAAAAAATCTAATATGTATAAAACAGGTGAAAAATGTGGAAAAAATCTTCTGTTTTTAAATAGAAAGAGAAACGAAATCTATGAAGAAGAGCGTCCAAATGTTCACATTACTACAGTCAGCCTATACCACATTAGATCTGCATAAATCAGAGTTTCAAACAACCTGTTTAAACTCCCTTCCTCCTCTTTTCAAGCAGTGCTTTTCTCTGATTGGCTGCCCCTCTCAACAATAAAGTTTGATCAGCAGGTGGGTGGAGCTTCTGCGCTCACAATCAGAACTGCATGTCTGAGATGACCATATTAGGGTCATCTGGGCTTACTGACATCCTGCAGTACATAAACTGATTTTAGTCCATACTTTAACCAAGTTAACATGAGCGTCCAAAGTCGTATCAGAATGATGGATCATAAGAATATCTGCTAATGTAAAGTAAGACTGTAAGACTCTATATTAATACAAACATCTCACATCTCTTAAAAACAAAAGCTGGAATTAAAATCAGCACTGGCTCAGAAACATCAGTGTCTGCATGGCTTTAAAATACTTTCATTCAAATTTTGGCGACACACGTCGCAGTGAGATTCTGATGAATTTTAACCACTATATCTAAACATCTTCTAAAATGTGATCTGTCACATCACTACTCACTGGAACTATGAGAGTTGTTATCTATTTTTACCAGTGCATCTTCTGGCATTCTGAAATTTGCTAAACAGCACTGTGACACCCCGAGTAGCAACTGGCAGGCTCACAGCTGGCCCACTGGCTCGGGTTTTTTCCATGTTGCAAAACACGACTCCACTTGAGAGATTTGCAGCCTGACATCATTCTCTAAACTACTAAAAGCTTGGATGGTTCCTGCTCTCTAACCTCTGTGAAGAGGAAGATGCACAGAAGTTGGAGACAACAGGGAAATAATGTATGTGCACCATACAGGTGCAGATTTTTTGGCCCATTCGCCTGCACAGCTTGTGCCCGTGAAGCACCGTCCTTTGGAAGAGTCCGCGCATTTCTCTTTCAAGATTCACGTTTGGTTTTCCCCTGGCAGTTTTAATACTAATACATTTCTGCTGTGTAATGTTAAAAAGGAGACTGACGGGGAATTTCTAAAATTACCTCACAGACTTCAGAAGAAGCAGCCCAGGAAAAGCCAAGGACGTGTTTGTGGGCCACAGTAATATAGCTGCTCCACTTGTCTGCAACTTGATTCTAATCTCACCATTAATTCTGACATTTGGCATACAGCACAGCGAGCACAGCAGATTGTATTGTGTTTGGATTGTAGTCAGCAATTAAAATATATAAAAATATATAAAAACATCTGGTTAACTGACTTAGCAGCAGGTTTCACTGTGCCGATTTGTGGAGTCGATTTGCTTCCTCTTCTTTTACACTGGTTGAAAAACACACACCAAAAAACCCAGAGCATAACCATATTAGGTCATCCCTGTCACGCTTCCTTCTGTGAGTATCTGCAGCTGCAGCTCACATTGGCTCCCTTAGGTAACAACAACACAAGGCACAACTTGTGCCAGCAGCTTCCTCTGCCGAGAGGAGCTGCGATACAATACAACAATAAAACAATGAGCTCTTAAGTGTAACTGCGGTGACTTTAAAGATTTGGAGGGATAAAAGTATTCCTATTAAGGCATAGAGGGGATTAGGGACTTCATGGAATGGTTACAGGAACATTTACCACTTAAAAAAAGAAAAAGAAGAACATCCACGCTGCTGACTACTGCAGGATATTTTCTATTTTTGCTCCTGTGTACTATAAACTGCACTGATGACCACTGATGAGACTTTGACTCACTGCCTCAAGCTGTTGGTTTGTGCAACTAAAAAGCAGCACTGCACAATCTTTGCACACGTGTACACTTCACTCTCGGTATGACTTCCTCCTGCATAATTCACCAATCGCAAATGAGTTTGTATTTTTGGCTAATATGCAAATATTTTGTTTCCATTAGAGCAAATTACCGGTGCTGAGAAGCTTCGAGTTTGTTTTAGGTTTGAGAAGAACATCAGGGATGAATTTTGACTTACCTGGTCTTCTGATGTGGGTCGCATGAGGGACACTCGGTCGTACTGCCGCCGCATCAAAGCCCACAAAGCATCGAGACGACCCTGATGAAGCACAGAAACGGAACTGTGTCGGTTGTCTTTATTTACGTAATCTTGTGTAGATTTTCAAAACCAGTGTTTCTACAGACTGATCTTTAAGGTAACGCACAAAGCATTAGACATCCATGGATGCCGTTTTCCACCGTAGATGCCAGTCGTGGCCTCTTAAATGAATATTCGACCATTCTCTATTTCAAGAGTTTCACTTCATGGTAATAAAAAAAGTCTTAACAGTTCACAGGGAATCTAATTTGAAGCGTTTCTTTTCAACTACCCAAAGACAGCTTTAACTTTTAACCACAATTTAGAGATTTTCACATGAGTGTAATTTGCTGGATGAACCTTGGAGAACTAGTAAATGGGCCTTTAAGCTGAAACTTTTCCTATCAGTATCATTTAGAAGTACCCAAAGTAGGAAAAGAAAAATCCTAAAGTCAGTCAGTAACTCTCACCTTGATAGGAGTGTACCATTTGTTCTCGGGTGGATGGCTGGGAGCGGGCTTTGGAGTGGGCCGTTTGATCATTGGCTCCTCTACATCCTGTGGTATGGACACTTTGGCATTCTTTGCTTTCTCCAGCCGGGCCCCCTCCTCAGTAGAGCCTTTTTCCCCCCAGCGCACCTTGAACAAGAAAATAGAAACGTTAAATGAGGGCAATTAAGCAGTTAAACACCTGATTGGTCCATCAGTCTGAGAAAAACTACAGGAAATAAGATTAGAGATGCTGTGAGGACTGTCTGTGATCACTACAGCAGTGTGTCAGCGTGATGAGCCTGGCCAAACACCTCCATCTGTGACCAACTTTAGCTTCAGGACCACAGCTTCAGTAAAAGATCTGTACGTGTTGGAAAAATCACTCGGATTCTTTTATCAATAAGGACGTTTACATTTGGTATAATGTGTTATTGTGTGTGTGTGTGTGTGTGTGTGTGTGTGTGTGTGTGTGTGTGTGTGTGTGTGTGTGTGCGCGCGTGTGTTGGGGGGGTGTCAGCGTGTGAAAGCAAGCCTGTGTGTTAAGTAAAGCTGTCCTGCTTTTTAATTGAATTCATCACATCTGTTACAAGGAGGAGATAAAAAAAGGAAAAAAAACCCACCGTCACATGAATGGGGTGAGGTGATTAATTAGCAACACAGTTTTCAAGCTGTAGGTTAAGCCGTGACAATATAGAACAGCTTTTCAGAATCATCTCTGGGATACATCGCCGGCCTGCCGCATCATCAGGAAAAGAGAAAGGCTGCCATGAATAAAAGATACGTTGTCACCTCAATAATCGTTTGAAATGCTGGCAGCGGCAAAGCGGCGGAGGTGGTTTTCTCAGCATGACGTCTTAAATGTGGATGCGGAGGAGCGGACGGGTTGGTCTTTACAAGCAACTCGTTATCTATCAGTGGGGTGACGGCGGGGAGGGAGTGGGGGCTTCAGATGTGGAGACGCGCCTGTCGATGGGAATCAACACGCTAGTGGAAGAACAGAGAAAGGTAACAGCCAGGATTGGATCTCAGCAACACTCTGGGGGGGAAAAGTCAAGAGGTAGGAGCTCCCCGAGGATGCTGGGAAATCCCTGCCATGCCACCAACTTCCTCGGGGCTAGGTAGGAAGGAGGGGGAGGGGCAGCTCGCTTTTAAACCTGAATTCCCTTCGGAGGAGGCGGATAACAAAGCGAGCTGCCAAGGTCTGGAAGTTGAGACGGGGGAAGCAGAGAGGAGAGGTGGGTATGTCAAGTTGACAGCAGCACTCAATCTTTCATCCCGGCTGCGACTTGATCCAATCAGCCCTCGACGGCCAAGGACGAGATGGCAGGGCCTGTCATGTCGGAGGCATCAGTGGGCTGACGAGGACAGCGGCCCGGCCGGTCAGTCAGCCAGTCAGTCGCTCGGTCGGTGGGTTTCTCCTCCTGATTCCTGCGTAACTCAACAAAGTTCCCGCCTCGCAGAAAAGACTGAACATGATGATGCAAGTTTACGGGACCACACATATGTGTCATTTCCTGCTGTCTGCATTTTGACCTTTGGAATATTTCAGCTGTTTTTGCTTGTTTCGTTCAGCTTTTCACTAAGAAAGAACGGAAGCAGCATGTTGGCCAATAGTTTTGAGTTTCTGACCTCCATCCGACTGATCCCTCCGACTCCTCTTCCTCCGTAGTACGAGGCATCCACAGTTGGCCACTTCTTCTTGGGCAGCGGCTCAGGCTCCTAAGAAATAAACACAGAAAACAAAACCAGGAAACACATAGTTGTGTGTCAAATAAGAGTGTGTGCAAATTTTCTTTCCATATTTATATGTATGACATTAATCAGAGTCACTGTAATGACAAAGGGGAGGAAGTGCAATGATGTGTTTGCTATTGTTCTATTTTCTTTCGTCCATATTTGTCCCTGCACACCAAAACAACGTTTCCTTTCATCGGGAAGATGTCACTTTGTCAGGAAGGAAGGGAAACGTAGGCCTTACTCCTGGCTCAGCGCGTGTTCAAGTGCAGAGGGGAAACCGTTCGTATCGCTCCGCTGACGTTTACAGTTCCATCTGCCGCAAACTGAAAATGCTGCAGTGGGATGGGATCAACTACCACACAGGGTAAAGCTTTCAGAAGCATTTACACTGTAATCCTGTGCCCTGCAGAAAAGAACTAAACAAAACTGTAGCATCATGCTAACGTGTTTGGCAAAAATTCAGCCAATGATAAGCCAGATATTTAAATGTCTACTTTACGCTACAATGTTTCTGGAACTAAACTAAACTCAGGCGGGTTTTCTGCTATAAATTTGTTCGTATTTAACAAAATAAATGCGCAGACATTCGTTTTTGACTCTCTGAACTAACACAGCCCTCAACGTGTCTGTGCTCTCTGCTCATATTAAGTCGTTTTTTGCTTTTTAAAAAACTTATTTCAACATTGCACTCAACAACAAACACATCCTCCCTAACAAAGTAGGGGTGACGTGGGCTGCGAGTTTGAGACCCCCGTTCTGGGGGGAAAAAGTCAAGAGGTAGTAGCTCCCTGAGGATGCTGGGAAATTTAGTGTAAAGCTTTACAAGCAGTACGGTATTTTACTTTGCTTTTAAAAACCTGCAAATGATTTTCACCAAGGAGGTTGAGTAACTCCATCGGCAACTCTCTGATTGTCTAAACCAGGGGTGGGGAACTCCAGGCCTCGAGGGCCGGTGTCCTGCAGGTTTTAGATGTGTCCTTGATCCAACACAGCTGATTTAAGTGGTTAAATGACCTCCTCAACAAGTCCTGAAGTTCTCCAGAGGCCTGGTAATGAACTAATCATGTGATTCAGGTGTGTTGACCCAGGGTGAGATCTAAAACCTGCAGGACACTGGCCCTCGAGGCCTGGAGTTCCCACCCCTGCTCTAAATGTTATAGACAAGTTAAAATGGTGAGGTTTGGTCCAGCTTAGGGGTGATTAAGTATCACAAAATGACCCGGATCCACTTATCCGTCTGGATACAGAGATTCAGTTCAGGAATGGTGTGAAAATTTAGATTTTACACAGTGAAATCTAAAAGATTAGACCTCAGCTACATACTTTGATATTGACTGTTTCCCTCTGGAATTTAATTAACTAAAATAATCAGTCAAACATTAAAATCTTTTTCTGTTAATGAATCTCGTATTGCAGAAGACGCTTTTTGATTCAGTCTTTTACGATAATCGTTAGTCAGTGAAGACGAAAGGTGTATCACAAGCACCAACTTTTCTAAAGTCATTTTTTGAAGGAACTGCTCGACACGTTGGGAAATATGCAAACTGACTTCATTTCATCATGAGAAGAAACAAGCTCCATCACTCTCATGTCTGTGTGCAGAGCTGGAGCTGGGATTACTCTAGTTTAGCAGAAAGACTGAAATCACGGGGCAAACAGCGAGCACGCCTCTGTCCAAAGTTCAAAAATCCATCTACCAGCTCACTAATTAAAATGTGATCTTGTTTATATGATCTGTACACAAACAAATGTAAAAGGGACACGTTATGGTTTTAGTTTTAGTCTGAATTGGCTCGAGTTAGATGCCCAATGCAGCGATAACGGCCCTGTGAAATTCTCAGAGAGACGCTCAATAATCCTGATTCTCAAAACGTGCAAAGTTTCCCTGAAATTTCAGTGCTGCACCATTCTGAGCTCTGGAACCTCCTCTGACTCCCATTTTCTTCTTTTGCACCGCACAGATTTTCAAACCTGAAAATAAAACAATTGTGACTCACGGGCGGTGGAGGACGAGATGGTGGAGGCGGCGGCGGCGGGTCCTTGATGACCTGGATAAACAGAAGAAGCAAAAGAGCGTCAGCACAGCCCGTCAGGAGACGCATTGGGACACGCACAAACACACGCACTCAAACCTCATCAAGACGAGCGCAGACAAGGCTGACAGAGGTGATTCGTGACAGGTGACTGAGCCAAACAGAAACATCCCTGAGCTCATCTCACGGTGGAGACGCCGTCGCTGCCAGCCTGTTTTGCAGCAGCGACTGCTGCCCCATCGCGTCACTGACTGCTGATTACAAGGATTCTGCTTGTAAACCAACATCAGGGGCCCCCCGTGCAAAATAAAGAAAAGCTGAAAATCAACTTGTTGACAGGGGAGTCTTTGGGGCGAGCGCCGCTGCCCGTTTAGCTCTTAATTAATTGGATGGGGTTCAGTGCTTCCAAGCAATCCCCCCAATCATAAAGTCCTAAGGAGTTAATTAGCTCCAATGAGATACAGAGGAGGAGGCTTGGGCTCAGCTCCAAGCCCCGTCTGAAGGGAAGATGAGTGGCGGCAAACACACACAGAAAATACAAGAAAACACACACACACGCGCACCCTCACCCACATATAACCAGGACACGACTCTCCCAGAGCAGAGTGACCGGCCAGCGGCATTGTTTGTGACAACACTGGATGAGAGGGCACCTGAGGAGCAGGTTGTCCACAATGTGATTCCACTCAAGGACTAGATGCCTCGGCCGGGTTTTTCAGATGTGCACGGCAAAGCAAAGAGAGGCCTGACAGTGACATTTGTCAGGTGTCAGTCAGACGCTTCACATACTGATGTCCGACTCTTTACTGAAGACGCTTCTGCCACTCACTCACCAAAAACCCATCTGTGAGCGGGCTGGCGCTGGAAAGACCGAGGCGCTTTATTCTTCGGTGTTGTCAGTTGCTGTAGGTCACAGCCGTCACGTGAAAACACAGGCCTGCACACTTGCAGTTTATTTATGTTCTTTTTGCATCTTTAATGCTTTTTAATGGTTTTTAACAAGTTTTCTTTTATTTTGTGTATTTTTCACAAGGAAACTAAGAGAAAGTCACCATGCAAGTCAAGTTTTACATAGTGAAAAATCGATAAACTCAAAGAAGTCCAGTCGCTTCTCTTTCCAAGCTCCTCAGATTAGCACCATTGGATGACTCGTCCAGCAGCTGATCCAGCAGGTAAAAATACCAATACAGTCCAATATTTTGTACTGTTTCCACTTGCGATAGGGTTATGGATGAACTGGCACTAAATATTTTCACTACAACACGTTGATGCTTTTAAGATTGACCCCAGCCAGTTTTTTTAAATGAACAAAGTCTCTGTTTCACGACTAAACGGTGTAATTTAAACAGACGGCAGCTCACAGTGAAGATTTTAATTAACTAAATCATGCAGTATTGCAGAATGGCTGTGTGGAGATACTGTGCGATATCTTAAAGTACAGTGAGGTCACAATCTCTTCTGAATAATGTCTCCATTATTACTCAATTAATCGATTAACATGCCGGTGACAAAAACTTTTATTTATTTAACTATAGAGCAAATCATTTATAGTGAAGGCAGGGAGATGTATCTTCTTACAAATTCAGTTCAACTTTCCTTTTTTCTGTTACTGTTTGTTAAAAGTCTTCAGGTTTTGGATCAAAGTCATCAAACTGAGCTCAGGAAGTGTTATTGGAATTTTGTGGGACATTTATTCAAACCTAAATCCTGATACAAAGGAAAAAGCTTCTGTTCACCTCCTCGCCCACTCCCCGCTCCCCACACAGGGGTGGACACAGTAGGTGCCCTATAAATGCAGTGCTTATAATTGCACTAAGGACATATCTCAACCTGAGGTGCGCTGCAAAGTGGAAAGCTGACCTTTGTTCATTAGTCATCAAGGACAGATACCACAGTGTCAGAGCTGGTTATGCATTTGCTAAAGTGGTTTCGGAGGGAAAAGGAGCGATGTAATTACGGCATATCATAGATCCTAACAGCTGTTTCATTCACTCTTAAGCTCAGGGACGCTATCACACTCTCTGCTTACTGTTGTCATTAGAATAATGAAAAATAATCAATTAGGGTTAATTAATTCCTTTGTAACACACAACCGGCTGTAAGCAAATCTAGTAAAGGGCTACTGGTGGCCTCGCCATACGCTGATTAACATCATTTCAGCCACACCTTACGTTCACAGGATTATCTCTTTTATTAAGTAATTATGCAGCAGATTTCCTGCACATGTTGTGAGACAAATAAAGCGTCACACAAACACTCTGCTGCTCTTTCCCAGCTACCTGATGGACAGATGTGAAGAGGAGCAGCGCGGTGGCATAATTAAAAAACGAAACCACTGGATATTTCGCCATCTGACACAAGCCCCAGCGGCCCGCCGCCGCAGCCACGACACCGGGGGGAATTGGACCAATCAGAGGCACTCGGGGTATTGTCCCCATATGGCCGTCTCCGTAAACGTCCAACTGGACTTTATAATCTGTTCGTTCCCAACCTTAAGCTCGAACCGTGTCGTGTCAAGCTGTTTTGGGAGGCTTATAACGACGGATCAGTGGCAGATAGCATATTCGAAAGTTTAAAATTGCTTTAGGTCTTCATCTGCGGAGAAACTGTTTGTACGAGAACAAAACAAATAAAAAAATCAACTGAAAGAGAACAAAGACGACAAAAGTTCTGCAAGAACAAGAAATAATTAGAGATTAATAACATATTAAGGACCAAATGAGTCGCAAATGTGTCCAAAAGTGCATCCAATTTAGCAGCGAATAGTTTGTAATTTGGATAAACTGGCAATGTAATTTAAAACGGCATCTCCAATCCTGAATCCTTTGATTTGAACTAAAGGCGATGCCATTCGAGTTTAATTTCCAAACAAATCATAAACAAAGAAATTACCACTCCACAGCTTGTATGACCTCTCTCCTGGCATCGGTCCATGCGGGAGAGAGAAGGGGAGAGAGGGATTGTGGGAAAGAGGTTGGGCATGTGTCTCTGTGTATGTGTATGTGTGTGTCGAGCGTGTGTGCGCGGCCTCATCCCGACTGCTGAAACCTGGCAGACTGGGGGTTTAAATATTAACAAGGCACACATGGCCCTCCTCTTCTGCCGCGTCCCTCGATGGAAGGCAACAGCAGCTCTCTCCACCAAGACAAACACGTCCACCGCCAGACATGCTGCAGGGGGTTTACATTTTAATGCCTTTGTTGGTTTTCCAAAATATGCTTCCATCTCATCCTGGATGGGATCCCTTCAGGTCCACAAAGCCAGGTGACGTCTATCATTTAAGGGCCGGTGCGGGTGAGCGGGAACAGAGGTCCGCCGCGAGGGTCGGCGGAGTAGAGGGTAAATTTGCCTTTATCAGATCTCAATAGAAAAAGGCAGAGACAGAAAAAAGAGGCTGCGCACACCATCTGTAGCCCCTCTCTCATAGCCTCAAACGATAATCTGTTGTGGATTTTTGTAAACGGTTAAGCGGGGGAGACTTTATTTCCAAAGGGGGTGAGGCCAGAGCGAGGTTTTTAAAACAGTACTCTTTTTTTTAACCAACTAAACCAAAGTTTCAACTCTGGACAAAAAAGCAAAAATATTTTCTAGTCATAAGTTATGACTTTAAGAGCAGATTTCAGATGAATTAATTAAACGCAGCCTCAAGTTCCACTTTAAAACACCCCGTACACATGGGACTGGAAATGTGGTGACTTGTGGAATTAATGAAGAACCTCCCAACCTCCACAGAGAGAGAATAAAAAGCACGACCAAGAAACACAAAACTAAAAAAAACTAAAAAACCTTATCCCTAAGCAGAAACATTTAAGTCATAACCGGCTGTTTCCACTTTTCACACTTTTAGGACCAAAACGAAGGAACAAAAGAACATTTTTGATCATTTTACAGCAGATGTGTGTCTCTGTTTCAACATCCTTTACTCAATTTATGAGGATGAAGCTGAAAAATAATCTGTCCTGTCAAGTACGTGGAGAAAGATTTTTGTCCGTTTCATATGCGGTATATGTGTGCATTATACACTGAGCCACCTTTGTAATTATATCTATTGAACTGCCTGTTAATACAAGTGTTATATCAGCCAATCACATGGCAGCAACTCCAGGAATTAAGGGAGGTAGACATTGACTGTTGTTGGTGGCAGACAGGCACTGCTGGGAGTTTCCCACATAACCGTCTCTGGGGTTCACAGATAATGGTCCAAAAATAAGAAAATATCCTTTGAGTAGCAGATCTGTTGATGTTGAGTCATAGGAAGGCAACAGAAAGTCAAATAACCCCTCGTTCCAGCCAAGGTTCAGAAGAAGCCGCCTCGTAACGCACGACATGTCAAACCTGCATCGATCGATCCTGCCTGTATCTGCAGTTTGGAGCGGCGGCCTTTTAGTGTCAGCTGAGCTCAGTTTAAAGGTTGCACTGTTGCTGAGCATCTCCGTCTCTTTGTGACGACAGCGTGCTCGTCTCCTCATGGCTGCTTCACAGCACGCCGCGAAGCTCAAATCATCTCCAGCCCATAACAATGAGTTCACTGTCCTCCAAAGGCCTCCACAGTCGCCTCATCCAGTCGAGCATCTTCACTTTTGTGTTAGTCGGGTGAGGAACAAACAAAAATCAGCAAAAATATTCACTCTTATTTTTTAGTGAAGTACACGCACAGGCCTCTGGTCTTTAGTGGGCGGGTTTTAAACAGCAAAGGGAGAGCGACAGTAGAGGGACGTTTTATTTAATCCAACTTCTGCCTAATGCAGGTTTAAATAAACAATATTAGCAGCACTGAGGAAGAATAAGAAATATTCATAATAGTGTATCTAGAACATGATTGAATAGATGTGTAAAAGTGTTTTAAGCTGAAGCAGGACATGATGGATTCTAATGCGATAAAACCGCTAAAAGTCTGTGTGATTATTCTGAATCCCTTCAGTCCCCAGGTAGGCCCGACATTAGTCCTAAACAAACAGAGACTCTGGTAACTTTCATGCAATCTGTCACTCACATCTTTCTGCTGCTGGTCTATGTTATTGTTTTTAACAGTCTGTTTGTGTAAAGCGACTTCTCCACATATAGCATGTGCAGCAATCGGCCGCTGGTCTGCAGTGCTCTGCGGTGTTGCTAAACCAGTGTGACTTATCGCGGTAAGCGGGAGGTGACGAGCTTGAACAGATGTTCGGCACCACTTCCCTTCGGCAAGGCTTGGTGAATAACACCGAGCCTGCCCGTCACCTCTTTGTGCTTTTTAACTGGTGATTAAACTCCATCTTTCACCCAAATTAAGTCAGACTTTACAAGACATGCTTTTTCAAGTGACCTCATCTTTTTCAGCAAGGCGGTGCTGTATGTGCCGCAACAGGATGTTTACAGCTGTCAGAGCAATACGAGGGAAAAAAGTGGGTGATAGGGTTTATCCTCATCAGATTTACAGGACGAGGCAGAACAAAGAGCAGCAACACTTTAGCGTGTTTTTCTCCCCACAGTCGAGAACCCGCTCTCATCTCCGCTCAAAGCCAGATTTAATTCATTTATCAGTTTTGGTTGACCAAACATGACTGTGCTGGTTATAGGCGGTGTAGCAGCACTCACCACTTTGCAACACAGAGGCCACAACCACCACATGAGGGCCAGGGCCACGAGGAGGAGCAGCACCAGGAAGACTATCGCCACCACAAAGCCGTCCGACTGAAGGAGAAAAGGAAAAGGCAAAACAGTCACACAGCTGGAAACAACTGGATGCGTCAAAGCTAGAGGAGAAATATTAAAAGTTTGTTAGAAGGAATACGAAATAGAAACAAAGGGGAACACGCGGTCGATAACAGCTAAATCGGAGCAAGCGTATCGTCTTACAAAAGAGCAGATGTTTCACAAAGTGTCTATAAAACTATGACATTGCTTCATCATATGAGAAACACTGAAAAAAAGGAAGTTCTGCTCAAACATAACAGGAAAACTTGTAACCTTATAGTCAGGCCATGTTTTATGCATCACTTCCTCAGTTATAAAATCAGGAAACGCAGCTTCATGTTATTAAAGGGACTTTAAGTTTAATCTGGAATGTGAAATATCAGAGCTCAGCATTAAACTCACACATGTGGTAGCAGAGATGGTGTGGGCACTCGAGATGAAGGACTTGCCGTTGTTAAGGCTGATGAGAACATCCATTTTCCTGTAAAGGAAAGAGTTTAATTAGTATCAGAGGAAATTAAAGGAAACAGCAGGAAACAACATTAAAACCTCGTCTCACTTTATCCTGCCAGTTCTCCCACGTTTGTCAGAGAAGAAAAACACGTTTGCATTTCCAGGGAAGTTCACTGTGTTGGAATTTTCGTCATACGTTTTCTGTTTTTGCAAACTTTGTGATTAAAGATACTTCAACTGTAAACATCGGGTCTCAGCTGATATCTTTTTAATCTCCAAGAAGGACAAGCATCGCGCTGCAGCTTGTGTTTTTTTTGCAACATCGTGCCCTCAGTCCTGTCTTACAGGGGCTAAATGTCACCTCAGCAATTTTCCTAAAATACTTTTTTTTGACCTCCAACCAGCGCAAAAATAAATAAATAAATAAAAAAAATCACCTGTGTCCATAAAATCAGGATTTAATAATAAAATGAAATTTTGAATATTGTAAATTTTTATTATAATGTAATTCAATTCATTAAATATACATGACTTTTTATTTTCCAGGCCCCTTTGAAGTACTGCAAAGTACCTTTAAATATACTAGGACACATGTTTCACAGACACTCTATTCAACCTCCCAACCCCATTCATAACATAAGCTGGCCTTTAACATCCTAAAGCAATGATGTCAAACTCATTTTAGTCCAGTTGGTCCCACTTTGAGGAAGCCATAACACTACAGCATCACAGCTTATATGAAACACACACGCCTCTAAATTTCTCATTTTTAAATAAGTATAAAGAAGTCTGCTCAGAGCTGCCGCCCTGCTGGCTGAAGGCTACTGCAGGAGCCCAACTTTGAGTCTGCTCTCCAGATCTTTTTCTGCACGTCACCCCACTCTTTCCCTGGTTTCCTGTCCTCTCTCTCCTCTTCCCTCTCTAATAAAGCCTAAATGCCAAAAATAATTCTAGAAGCTTTTTCTATTTAATTTTCAAATGTAACAAACCATCCCTGTACAAACAGCCTGAGTTCTCTTCAGAAAAACACAGAATGTATCTCAGTTGTTGTACATCCAGTAAAGCTGGAGTAGTTACAATTTAACTGAAGGATGTGAAAAGACATAAAATCATCACATGTAAAGCTTTTGTATCTAATATGAATCAGAGATCCTGCTCAGATTTGCACACATTTTTACTCATGTGTAGTCATACTGGTCATGCATTACTACACCGTAAACAGCAACGTGGTTTGTTTTTAACAAAAACGTGTAATTAATGACTTCACTGTAATTTTATCACACGGCGAAGCCATCCGGTGCGCCAAACGGGATCATCAAATCTCGCCCCCGAGCCTCATGTTTGACACCGCCGTCTTAGAGGTAGCAGCACTGTTTGGGAAGCTTTAATTGCTTTTTAAGTAACGAGTTGTTGCCAAGCAACATTATTATTTTTACCTGTCTCTCTTCTACCGTGCTACGTGTGTGTGTGTTTAATCAGTCTAACAATATGTATTCAGTGTTATTGAAAACAATGTTGTTCTCCCTGATAATACTTTGCTCTGCATCAAGACTTTAAAAATAGAAGAGCTCTATAATTCTATCGTTGCTCTCGCAAATCCTGTTCTCACAAACGCTAATAAGTCCTGGAGTCATGTTAGCACAATGCTCAATAAAGACAACAATCAGAATTAAATAAATGTCCTCAGTGGGAGGAAATCCTGTCATTATCACATAATCATCGTGTGTGGGTGAAGTAACTTGACTGGCAGTAACAAGGCTCCTGAACTCCGAAGACTTATTTAGAGAGAAAAATGCAAAGCCAAAATGGGCGCAATTAAAACCCTAATGATGAACGGCACCGCAATTTCCATATGTCTATTATGCCCAATCCAATTACCGCAGGTTTAATGAGAATTCAGGATATGGAACGAATGAAACGCCTGAAATATTCCCTCCGACACAAAAAGAAAAGAGGCGAGAGAAAGAAGTACGCAGAGCGGTATTGTGTGCGAGGGGCCAGCTGTGAGTGCACGGGAGTGTACAGAGGAGGCCTGCATTAAAAATGGTGCAGTGGAATAATAACAAGAGTGCTCTCTTTGCTGTGGATTTTGCCTCAGGCAGTGCCTTGGGCCACCAATTCTCCTGTGGTTCTGAACAGATGAGCGACCAGACCATGTGTCCTTTACTGCGCCGTCTAAATATTCGAAACTGACTTTTTTGCACCTCACCTTATTTACTGCGCTAAATATTTAAAATACAGTGCAGCGACCTTTAAGCAGGATCCGCTCTGACACCTCACCAACTTGTTGATGATCAACTTGTGCTTTCAAATTATCTATTACTTAATAAAGTTATATTAAAAAAAATAAAATAAAATCTTTATTGGATATTTGATGCAGGTCTTTCATATTTAAGCAGCTGGTGCATTTTAGGCAATGCTACAGAGGGCAAAATATTCTATTCATTTATTCTATTCTGTTATGTGTGCTGCAGATACACTGACACTTTTATAGTGACAGTCAGTGAAGGATTACAACGTAGCAGGATGAACAAAATAATAAGTAAATGTAATGCTCTTTTAGTTTTAGGTCAGCGGTCCCCAACCAATGGGCCGAGTCGTTTGGTACCGGGCCGCCAGAGTTGAGAGTCGGGTGTGAAATTCATGGTTTTCAGGGTTTTTAATCGTTGTTATTTTATCGTTTTTATCATTAACTCTGTTTCCCTGGGTCTTTTCCCATGTGTTATGAATAAATCTTCTTTTTTTGGTACCGGTACTGGTTTTATTTTGTTGTATTTATCCGCGACACCTTACGCTGACAGATTAACTTTGCAATTCGAGGAAAAAGCATGTGGGAGAAGTTTTCACAAATCATTAACAGGGAACTAAGAAACGCTCTGGTACTGCTGGGAAGGCTTTACTTGACCTGTTTCAGGTTCCTTTAAACTGTTAGTAATGTGCTACATGTCTTTAAACCTACACAAAGAAAAAGGTCTTTTTTTGACTGAAAATGAATGAATGGTAACTTTAAGAGTTGAAAACTGAAGATTTTGAATGAGAATCAGTTTTCTTCCATCAGGAAGCATCACTGGAAACGCTGCACGCCTCCGTAGCTCGGCGAAGATGTTCTAGGTCCCTGCATGTTAACTAAGCGCTCGCGCTGAATGGATGAGGGGAGAGGCTAATTTAGCTGACACCATCAATCCGTGATAATGGTGGGCAGGTTGTTAATCAAGCTGGAGGTGTGGACCCCGCAGTGTGTAGGGTGGAAAGCTCCCAAGCGAGTTACACTGACGAACCCACTTCTCCCTCGGTCGACAACGCCGGACATCTTTAACGCACCACAACCCAACCATAGTGAGCGAGGCCTTTTTTTCTCCTCCCTCTCTGAGACACTGACTGCTAATTTACCAAGTTACTGTTGAGTAGGCAGAATGTGCTCTGACACAGAGGCATAAGTCATAGATCCTCTTCTCTTTTACACACTTTTATTTCCATGAAGACGACCAAAAGAATATAGTAATTGCGTGGCCAAATCTATTAAAGTGTTGCTCTAATGATTAGTCACTCTGCTGCTCGCAGAATATGAATCTATGGCTTTTTCGTTAGTCAGTTGTAAAGTTCATTTTAAAAATGTTTAAATGCAATACTAGCAATTTGATTATGGAGAGGGGGGGTTAAAAGGTTTAAAAGAATTTAAAGAGGCAACCCAGTAACTGAATAATTGAAAACAGAGCAGGCTGTCATTTAACTTTTCCACAGTAAAAGCCAATGAGTGACACTGAGGAGAGAGCTGCAGCTGCTGGTGGGTTTGTAGTTATGTTTGAATAAATGGGAGCTGAAAGGGCAGACTGTCACAGGGCTGAGGGATCGCTCAAAAACAGACACCGCTTCCCAGGGACACCGGCTGAACGGCCGAAGGCTCCTTCCCGCCGCAGACCTCTGGCTCTGCATTGGAAAAAGTTTGTCCCCAGGCTCGCTATAATTCATCAGAAGGTAGGCCTTCTGTGACGCTAAGCTTTGGTGATGCGATGCAGCTGGAGCGGCTGACAATGGTGACGCTAATGGCTTTCAAACTTCCCTTAAAGATGTGAAAATTGAGGAGGGTGAATAATTTACAGCAGAGCATATGTGGGGCCTGTCACCCGGCATCCAGGAATCATCAGTCTGTATGTGTTTGTGTGGCAGAAGTTCTGAAGCTCAGTTGATGGGAGGGATCGCCTCACGAAGCCTGGACAGCAGATGAGAGAATGTGGTCCAGACGAGACAACCGCTATTGCTCTAAAAATTGGCTCCCCGTACAAAATTGGAATATTGACCGGCTTCTTATAACCAATAATCCAATTTGGTGATAATACCAACTGAGAGCACTTCTGATTGGTACTTTCAGCTCCACGTACATTCCCTCTCGTGGATGGATCTTATTAAGAGACAGGAAACAGGGTTCGCCGCTATTCTAGTCTAGAAAACGTGGCAAAAAGATCCCCAAAGTCATGTAGGAAAGGGATCTGTTTACCCATCGTTGAAGATCAAAGGTTGGACAGATTTACTGAGACAGTCAAAAAGGCTTTTAGAGAAATCTGCATTAGATTAAGGGAATATAAAATATTCTACCAATTTTACAGTTAATCAGAAACACCAAGAAAAAAAGTTAAAAGAAAGACCAAACTCCTGGACAAACCTGACCAATGGAGACGTAAAGCAGAGATGGGTGACATATGTGCACTCGCACCAGGTGACCTGCACCTACAACAGGTTTGAGTGAATTTGAACAGAGAGCATTGGCGCTGTTAAGTATAAAGTGCCCTGGGCTGCTCGATGAGGTTGGCCCAGGCACGGTCGGTCGGGTCCAGATCCAGATTCAGATCATGTTACAACCAATCAACAGACACGAAGCAGGCCTGTGCTGCAACATGAAGGGATATTCAGACAATAGGACATTTCAAGCAAAACATCCTGATACCCCCCGGGGAGCACACGGGGTGACAGTGTTCTTTGCAGCAGCACGTCTTATTTATCCACCAGCATATCAGCGTCACTGCACCTGCTGTGTAAAGCAGCTGTCACCTCCCTCTTCAGGTATTTTTTTTGTTTCCACCATTACTGTGAGAACACTTCGTGAGGAGCACCAGTGGGGTGTGCGGGATCTCCTAATGGGGATGCGCATGGAGGGCTGGAGGAGGGAGCATAGAGTGTCAGCAGATGCCAGAGTTTCAAGCCTGATGCCACAGCTGTCAGCACAGATGACGCCTCTGCCGTGAGTGCTCCCGCACAGCTCGATGACCGGGAACGCTCTGATTCCTGGACGCCAAAGCTAGATGTGGTGCCGTGTGCCCCGGGACCCCAGCGGGACAAGAAACCGCAGCTGAGGACCTCAACTCAGTCGACTGCTGTATCTGAAATATGTTCCACAGCAACTTATATCTGTGAGGCAAAAACAAAAATTCAAGCAGTACTCGCGAGGACAAGGCCCCATGTGTAACAAAACATGGCTGGAAAGGGGGGAAAGGATTGTGCGATGAAATGACAATTCTTCTCCGGCTGAGTAGAGCCGTGTTAAAGGAGCATCCTTTGCGGCGGCAGTGGTGATGGAGCAGAAGCAGACAGATGGAAGGAGACGGAAGTTTCTGGGCTCTGGAGTTCCACGCAGGTGGTCCGGGGTGCAGGGATTGTCACTGCATGGTGAATTATTTAAATGGAGAGCACGGAAAAGGGAACGGCTGCATCTGTCGCACATCCTTTTAAAGCCCCTCCAGCAGATGTGTTTACTCACCACCCGTACCAGCTAACTACTTAATGGGTCATCATCGGCAGCCAAGAGTTAATTAAGCAGGCCTTTTGCAAATGGCGGGTACGTAACATCAGTGTCAGCTCAGGTCCTATCAGGTGCTGGAGACCTGTGATGTAGGGCGTCCGCTTCATCTTTTTACAGGCTGAACCAAAACATTGTGTTTGGCTGCCCTGAGCTCGACTCAGGAGAAAGAACCTGGACAAAGTCCAGCAGACGCTTTGAAATGCTGAGAAATCCTCAAGGCTTCTCAAAACTCTATAAAAATATAAAATATATGCATGACTTCACAACTTCATCTGTGCAGTAAAAAATTACAGACGTGTCAAATGACCTTTCTAAAATTCTTAAGAAACCTTTTCAACTTCAGGCTCCTTCCTCTGTTCAGTTATTGCAGTGCTAAAATATTCAGACAATAAATAACCAGCTCTAATTATGATCTAATATCATTTTATTTTATGCAAAATGGCCAAAATGATCTGTCAAATTTCCAAAATATAAGAATTTATGTTTTCTTTTATATTAAAATCACTGAATTCTTCCCGGTTGAAGAGATTTAAAGGTACCTAACCATATAACCTGGGATCTGGGATTTTTGTGGCATTCAACTGAGAAAACAAGGATGAATCTATTAAATCCATCAAATAATGACGTGATCGATTTATCCACAATCAAAACAACTGATAGTTATATAGTGATGTAAATGATCTTTTTTCTCCCTTATAAAAACATGAAAAGATCTTTTTAGACTTTATAGATTGAAAATAAAACAGAAAAATAACCAATTCCATGTACAAGCAGTACAACAAACACTGAGGGTTGTTTAAATGCATGCTTCTGTACTGACAGGTCTGCAAACAAAAAACTTCATAGGATATTTTGACTGTCTTATAGATTTTTACTCGCTGAAACCAGGAAAAATATTTTTAAAATTCCATCTTGTAGGGTCTACCTTACAATATAAAGCGCCTTGAGGCGAATGTTGTCGTGATTTGCCGCTATTTAAATAAAATTGAACTGAATCTCGATAGGTTTCCTTGCAAAACTCATGCTTTTAGTGTAATTAAGTGCATAGTTTCCCTTAAACTGAAATCTGGTATCTATACTTGAGTCAAAGTATAGATACCGGGGGGGGCAGCAGGTCCTATCAGGCTTACTTTGCTCATAGTGGAAAGTAAGGAATCTCAGAAAAATTATGCATGGTTACTTGTAATAAAAATTGATTTTTTTCACCGCTGTTGTAGTTTATTTAATGTAAACTCCTCCTGTTTTGCAAAAACTGTACGTGATGGATGGAAATGGAGATCATTTTTGGATTCAGCACCCTAAAATTCATAAAATTGACCAAAAATATGTCATGCAACTGAAAATAATTTTTTTTCAGACCTGTGTTATTAATGCATTGATGTATGTTTTTGCATTTAAATGCTGTTTCTTAGAGTCTGTATGTGTATGCTTCCATCTCTTCTCTGTAGTTTAGGCCACTGTTTTTATAAAATATAAAAAAATGAAAATATCATGTTTTCATGAACACTTTAGATTTTTGACATGAGCGGATTAACTGAGGTGAGGTTCAAGTTGAATCGGTGTAGTTACGGCATCGCCGCCGTCATACTGTATTATACACAATCTCATTTAGAGCTGGAAGACCTTCAGGAGCCAGCGGCACTCATAATCATACATTTTTGATTGGATTGCAGTCAGCAAGGACATTAAAATCTGTTGTTCCATCTATAATGCCTTAGCGATCATCTGCTATGGTTTGGGATTATAAGAGATGCCGTTAAAATCAAACAACAGCAACGCGGGCTGGAATGAACGCGTATTTGCACTGTTTTCACTCGAGTGTTTGCGGCTTGTATGTATGGGGTGTTTGTCTCTTCTACACTGTTTACTGCGTCTTTACGCGTTTTAACATACAGCTAATTTACAGACTTAGGAGTTGATTGTTTGCACAAAAGACTTTTGAAAAACTGAGTGGAAAAAAATAGAAAATGTGCACGAGAGAAACCAAGACTTTAATCTTTCAGTAAAACTTTAGAGACGTGTGATTTAAATAAAAATAAGAAGAAAACAAACAAACACAGAGACCTGAGCTGCACAAAAGAAGCTTAAATTCTCCAGAAAAGGGAAGTTTGCTTTTTTTGGGGAAAGATTCTTGATGTGGGTAAAAGGGGAAGTAACTACTACAAAGGACGTGACCTTATATATGATTCACCGACTGAGTTAAGCTTCCCGAATTCAACATAAAGCTGAAAAACAAACACTGAGATCTGGCATTTATCCTACACAACATTCCTTTCTTTCCTTTGCTGTAACAATTTATAGGGCAGCATATTGAATCTATTTAGATTGTCCCTATTTGTAGACGCCAGCGCGATCCTGTCATTGAGACTTCACACGTCTCTTCTTGTCATCGTGCCAAGATGAAAACATAAATGTATCTATAGAAACACAAACGAGCTGCATATATCATGTCATATGTTTCTGAGAACATGCTTCCTGAAGACACTGCTGCATTTCCACGCACAGTGAATATTTACAGCCAAGAAAGTTCACTTTTGTTCATGCTCACCAAGTGTTATGGCAAAAAAAAGAATATACTGAAATATATATATTTACCTTGAATAATTTTAAATGTCTTGATTAAATTAAAGGTGTGCACGGAAGCATAACCTCTAGCTGACCTCGCCTTTGCATCATATCTGGAGGTCTGTTGTGTTGGAGCTCTGCATGATATACACATGAACCTCTGCCTCATCAGGTGTTGAGCAACCAAACTTAGCACACAAGTACATCTTAGGTCAGTGAGGGGTTTCATCTCTGATGATGTCATCATGTTACCTAGGCAACTACTTAAAATGTAAAAAGTAAGGAAGAGATGTAAGAAAAAACCCTTCAACCTTTCTGAAGTGAGTGAGCCAAAAGTTAAAACGCTGTTTCGATAAAGAAAGTGTGTAATAAAAACATCAAAGCCACAGCTGTGGACAACACTGCACACATGACTGACACATATGTCACCTGTCATGGTAGGTGATGAATCTGATTTTCAATTCACGATTACAATAAAATAATTACACTCAGTAAAATTGATCTTTCTTCTTCATGACTCGAACAAAAAGATTTAAATAGAACAGTTACAACACTATGATGCATTATACTATATCACATAAAGCTTTCTCTGATATTTTAGCATCACTGTTAGCAGAGATTCCACTGTTTGTGACGGCTTCTCCATATACGACAATAAAACAACGTCCTACTTACTGTCCGACTTCATAGAGCTTCGGGGCGGGACACAGCAGATAGTCATTACGCACCGTGCTCGGCTTCTCAGCTGGAAGAAATTAAAAAAAAGTTTTATTATTAACTTTGCAGATTGTTTAATGAGGTAAGTACGGATTACGCATTGTAACACAGTATCTGTTTATGTATCTGTGCTTGTTCTGTCTACACAGTCAAACATGAAGGAAACCCTCGATCACCACGGTGTAACACAAAGCCAGTTAAACTAAACTGTCCCGTTAGAAAGTGTAAACCATCACGAATCCATTTCACCTGCTCTGGTGTGATTTAAAACACAACAGGTCCACTGGAGGACCAAAAGCAAGACAACATTTTTGATGGTGGTGGACACAGACCATTGCTCTCTCCTCACCTTCCTTACCGATTGTTCTCTAGTTCTGGTCTACTGGTGACACAAGACGGTAACTGCGTCCAGTACAGGTTGGGTTTGCGGTCTCGCCCAGTATAGTCTCAACAGTGTGCA
Source organism: Rhamphochromis sp. 'chilingali' (assembly GCF_963969265.1). Taxonomy (NCBI): domain Eukaryota; kingdom Metazoa; phylum Chordata; class Actinopteri; order Cichliformes; family Cichlidae; genus Rhamphochromis; species Rhamphochromis sp. 'chilingali'. Next base: position 35,990,100 of record NC_137937.1, read on the forward strand.
GCAGAGCAGTAGTTACGTAAGGAGAGCTGGAGAGGGGCAGCATCAATCCAACAGTAAGACAGGTATCTGCTGCTTTGTGAGAGGAGGAACAAAAGCAGCGCTGCCAGAGCCCCACAGGATGACCTCCGCTCATGGTGAACCTGCCAGTTCTGGGGTTCTCAGGCAACCAACAGCCTTCTGTGAGCCTCTGTGTTATCCTCCTAAGACCCGAACTCTTCCACAGCATGCATTTTTAATTTCTCTTTGATATTTGGGCTGATTGGGGCCCGATGAATGTAAAAACAAAGAATTACCAGATTTTTTTTACCTTATTTTTGTTTTTAAGAAAAATCAGAGCCACATATGAGGATATTCGTTTAAAATTTCGATAGAACAGTAGCAGTATAATGTCCTCGTAAGTGGATATCAGGCCCTTGTAGAGCAAAATTGAGTATTTTGGTCTAAATACCCCAAAATGTGACGTCCACATATGTGGACGCCAGGTCCTAGGAGGTTAAATAGACCTGTATCTTTCCCATTTGAATAAAAATCAGTGATATTGTCACATTTTAACTGACTTGTGTTAATGAACATTTCTTCTACGCTCAGGATGTTTTATCCTATGAGATTTTGGAACTGGGACTCGATTGGGCACAAAATAAAATAAATGATTGGATTATAATCTGAGAGCGTTCATCAGCACAGGTTGACAAAAACCTGAAGCGTCTCCAGTCACAGAGGTCACTCTGATGATTGAAACTTGTTCCTCCTTTTCTACAGAGGGATCCAACTGGTTTGAGTGAAGCATCTGCTTCACATATGTGCTGTGTTCCATAGCTGCCATGATGCTTGTCCATAATTATAAGGTGCCCCACTGTTAAAAAGGTCTGGACTGAACACATGCAAAAGCCAGTAAGGGAATAAATAGCCCCAAGTGGGCGAATGTGAGACAGCCTAAACTGAGAAAGGACTAACAGGAAGACATCTGCTAATGGCCGCTTCCTAAATCAGATGAATTTATTTTTTAAAGGGAAAAAATATGTTCCAAGTATTTTAGTCAAGTTGAAATGTTGAAAATCAAAAATAACTTGTCAAGGATGGAAGTGTTGTCATTGGCAGTCACCGATCCCACAGATCCCACGGCCAAATGAGAGCTTTAAAAGATTGGCTCTAGGTGCCAAATCCCGTTTGCTTCCTAAAAAAAGGATTTCTTATCAGAACAGACTGCAAGCACAAAATAAGGAGCGCGGTGACCTACTGTACATCCCCCCCTTCCTTCTGTTGAATTCAGATCATTGAGATGAGTGAGATAACAGACATGTCCGGGCCGGGTTTGTTTTGCCATTTCCGACCTCTCAGCGAGATGAAGATTTTCCAACACATACTGTATTCCATGTCTGTGTCGCTCATGTTACGTCCTTAAAAGACAATAAATCCTCATAGGTTTTCCACTATAAATGAACACACATAAGATCCATTCATAGCAGTGGAGAAAGAGGGTGGAGTGTCTGTTACTGCGAGTGTGGCTCTGGGGAAACCTTTAATCAGAGTGCAGACAGCTATTTCAGGATGCAGCGTACAAAAACGTTAACCACAATTTGCTGAGATCAGAGCAGATGGAACACTTACTGTTTGCTTTTAGGGCATTGCTGAGATTTTGGGTTAGTCTGCAATTATTATTGCAAGTTTTGGGTTATTTTCCAAATTTTGGGAGGAAAAATGTCCACAGTGCATATTCTAAGGTTTGGTGGTTGCTTTGTTCTTTCCCATGTGCGCCTTTTGTCCCATCTGCCTCTGCTCTCTTCTCTTTCCCCTCTAACAACAGATGGAAGCCCGTCTCTAAACCCAGTTCTGCTGGAGGTTTCTTCCTGTTAAAAGGGAGTTTCTCTTTCCCACTGTCGCCAAGTGCTTGTCCATAAGGGTTCATATTATTGTTGGAGTTTTTCCCCATCACGTACTGGTTTTTACTCTGCAATATAAAGTCCTGTTATTGTTACTGTTATCTGATTACTTTTTCAAGTAATGAGTAATAAGGGATTACTATTGCAAAAAAAGTAATTAGATTACTGTTACTTTCCTGTAAGCACGCTACGTTACTGCGTTACTAAACTGTGATTTTGTTTGTAGCGACATTCGTGGTAACGGATGTGTGTAGCTCAACAATGGATAATATGTAGTGTGGGAGAGAGAACGAACATGCCGCATTTAAAGCGTGGAAGTAATCACATTACTTTGAGTTTTGATTCCGTAAAAAGTGACAAAGACATTAGCGTCCGCTGTACACTCTGTGTGGGAAGAAAACTTCTTTTTACAGCGAAAAAACCCCTAAACTAAACATCGAGCACGCTGCCACGGGAATGTGAACTTCACAGAAAAACCCCCGGATCCCCCCACTGACATCACCGCTGTGGCGCCGGGCAAACCTCCACTCACCCCACTCCTGATAAACAGGTGACAATAGATTTCAGAGCGACAGGACTTTGATTTTATTTATTTTCTGCTGTTTTACTTGCAACTATTTGAAAGAGTTTAAACACAAAAAAATATTTTACTTTATATGCTGGAATATGCAGAAAATAGGGTTAAATGTTAAAGAATGTCTTCAGGTCAAAGACTGTTGCATATAATTTAATTTTTGCTTAATGCAATGTGCATAAAATTAAAAGATTTAAACTAAAAAAAACAATTTTTAAAAAGAGGCTTTTTCATGTGATTACAGTTTTATGATGTGAAAAAATAGAACTGGGCTGAAAAGTCTATTGCTTTATGACACACTCAGGTTGTGTATCATGTTTTCAAAAAGTAACTAAGTAACTAATTACTTTGAAAACAAGTAATCAGTGAAGTAATGGGATTACTTTTTTAGAGAAGTAATCAGTAATTAGTTACTAATTACTTTTTTCAAGCAATTTGACCAACACTGTTTGTCAGCATATAAATAAAGATGACATTTCAGGAGACGTGACGTGAAAACATGGTCCTGCCGTGTGAGCAACGGGAAGATTCAACTCAATTTAATTTGGAACCCTTTAGTCAGAAGATTGGGAAACATATTTACTGGAAGGAGCAAAGAAATACGGGTCATGCAAAGAAAATATTTCTGTACAAAAAAGACTGGATGGACAGATTGTGGTAGACAGCCACATGATATTGTCTTCATAAAAAATTCCTTTGCGGGCATGCCGACTTCCTCTTTATGATTTTCGACTTCCCTGGTAGTTTTTTTAAAGCCATGAGCGAAATTTAAACTTACGACACTGTAAAAATACAAATCTGAGCAAATATTTGCAAAAGTTTTAGATGTGAATGTGTTGCGTGAATAACAGGACTGGGCCAATGATCATTTGACAGCTTAGCTGCAACGATTGCTCGGTTGTGCAGGATGTAATGAGCTCGTCAGGACATTCTGGTCACTGGTAATCATGATTATATTGGACAATGTGGCTTCAGCAGTTCATTAACGGGGAGTTACTGTCCTATGATTGGTACCCGTGTTGTATATTTAAGAGTCATTTCAAATTATTAATCAATAACTGTGCAGAGTTGAATCCTGCATGCTCACCATCAGTTTACAGCACAGACCAGTCCACTTAAGTCCACCCGAAGGAACACAGAGAGTTATGACATTAAACGACTACATGGTGTATGTATATAAAGCTTTTACTCTGGGTTTTCTCCACTTACTGAAGGTTTGCTGGCCAACTATGAAGCTGCAGACGACGCCCTCATTGCTGCGTCCGAGGGCAAAGCCGTTCCCTCTGAGGACGATATCAAAGGACTCTGTGGAATATAAACAAACAGCAGACAAGCTCGGAGGAGGAATTTTAAAAGTCTTCGCCTTTCTTCTGATGGCCTCTCATATGACTTTGCACTACCAACATTAAAGTTTTACTTGTCTGTGAGCAGGCTCGACACAATTGGAAGGATGTCATTGTTTCATTCAGCACATGTAAAAACAAAAAGATTCCTGTGGAGGATAAATCGACTTGAGTTCCAAAAACTTGATCGGGATTTACTTACGATTCACACAGACACTGGAGGGCTCCACGCTCAGGATCTCTGTGCACGATCTCTTTAATATCTTGAGGATAAGAGGGGAAGGGGACATGAAATGCAAACATTACTGCTTGAGGGCTGAGAATAAATACATCAAGTCCTGGCCGTTATCGACTCTGTCAAGTTTAGAAAACAGATTAGAGTGCAACACCTGAGAAATGTCTTGCTCCTCTGGACCTGCAGGCTAAAGAAGAGCGCTGAATATCAGCGGTGAGGAGAACAGGAGGTAGAACAGCAGCTGTGTCAGCTTTTATGGGAAAATTATGCAAGACTATTACTGTTCCTCACTTCGATTAAAAACCTCGGGGATCCTGCATTACCATATAAAGAGCCTGTGTGAGCCCACTGTCATGGAGCCGCACTATCGGCTATGATTCAATAAATCAACAAAGGACAAACTATGCAAATCCCAGTACACAGTCAGTAAAAAGAAGCATATTAACTGTAATATAGGACACTTGAACCTTTCATTTGATGTTGGGTTAAACTTCAATCTGAGAAGAGGAAGACGGAAGTGTTTACAGCAGCCTTATTAAATATGACGGTTTGATATGGAATTGTTAAAAGGGGAGAGGGTTGTAGATGACAGCTGGGAGGGAAAAGGATCTGCTGCTGTTCCTCTGTGCCACTATTTTCCCGGTCTAATTACTTCGTTGGCAGTGCGATAGAGAAAGAAAAAAAGGGGGAAATAAAAAAAAAAACAACTGACTGTTTGCCTCCCTAAGCTTAAAATAATGGGAGGACCTCAGGAATTACACTGTTTTTCCATCTAGTGAAATTTTCCACTTGAAGAAATTCCATCTCACACATACAGAAAAAATTCACTCTTAAAGAAAATTTGGTAAATTGTTTGGGTTACAGGATCCACAAACTACATCCTCGGTGTTTTGAAGATATTAAAATATAAGCTTTGAATGCTGAGATTAGAGGCCTCCATTTGCTTCAACTCAAACAGCAGCTATTCATTTCTCTGGGATCTAGTGACAAACATTATTTACGGGCTGCAGAGGGAAAAGGAGGCAGACGTCCAAATACCCAAAGTCATCCAAATATCTCAGCCAGTGTTGTAACTGGCGGGGGTTTCTGCAAGGATGAGGCTAGTCTAATCACTTTCTGGAAATAATTAAGTGGAAAGGTTCATATGGCAATGAACTCTTTGTCATATGCATTATTTTGCAGTAAAGTGCCACAAGATAACAACTAATGGTGCAGAGTTTAACAGTCCAGTAGCAAAGGAAGTTACTGATAGCAGTTGAATTTGGGGCTTTCCCAAAAGGCCTGCAGCTCAGACAACAAAGGGCCAGTGCAGAAGAAATAAACGAGGGTGCAGAAACCCAACTTTGCTGAGCTTTTTCCTGCGAGTTTTGTCATGCTGGTCACAGAGGCGGGGTGGATCCTGCAGCAAAAGGCTGCACAGATGATCTCAAATCCTCAAAATCCAACAGTGAAGCAAGAAGGCCAACTAGTCAGGAATCCAGTATTAGTAATCAGAGAGGAATGCTCCTCGTTTCATTTGGATGCTGGAAGCGTCACTGCACTCAGCTCCTCTTCTGAGGGGACGAGCTTTTTTGTTGTTGTCCTGGACTTTCTCGGACAGGCTTTCAGACGCTTTGGATAACGGTTGGAGTGTCTCGAGACCACAAAAAACACGCACATGTGCCTTTAGTGGCAAGAGTGCCCTGTGAACAAAGCTCTCTTTCTGATAGAATAAACAGACTGAAGCATTTTCTTCAAAATATCAGTAATCATGTTCACCATTCACCCCAAAGTCTTTTATCTTCTGATCTTAACTGTTACAAACTGGGTGTCTGTACTTCTGACAGTTGACAGTATGCTTGGACTTACACATGAGAACATTTTCATCTTTGTGGTTACTCACACACACACAATAGTTCAACAACAATTACAGCTGCTTTCAATGAATCGTGGCTGCACATGCACGAGCGAGACTCTGCTAACAGCAGCTGCAGTGCTTAAATTAAAAGCTTTACATGTTTCTGTGTCTAAATAAACTATAAAATTAACACATTTATAAAGAACTGGCATGAAGTATCTCCGTATTACCTGTTTATTTTTGCATTCACAAGACAAAGGTAGAAAGCAGCACTTTCCTGTACATCACAGTCGTTTTAAAAGTAGAGCCATCAATCATAGCTCGTGGTTCTTTGCATCACACAGAAACAAGTCGCACCCTTTGGCTTTGTGTGCTTCCAGCTGCATGTCTGACAGCAACATTTAGCTCTGCTCTTTTTCAGCTCATGTAAGTCCAGCTCGGGTCAGAGTGCTCTGCAGGACTCTGGGCTCAGACTCATGTGAAAATGTTGCCATACAAACCCCCACCTTGGCTGACAGCATTCAGGCTAAAAGCTGCAGCACATGGAAAGTATAACTAACTGGCTGGCAGAGGATGAGGCGGCTGTTTGTGAACGTTATTTAAACACTGTTTAAGGGACTCTCGCTCTCTGAGGGCGACTCGCTGATTTCTGTGTCGCACTGGTGGCTTACACCAGCTTTTATTTTGAAAAATCATCTAAAAAATGAGAATTAGCTCTACTGAAGCCCTGCTGCTGCACTCGCGCCTTGTGACACAATAAAAAACACAGCGTGAAGCGGATGCTATATGGACAGTGACTACTTGTTCCCATCACAGCGTGTAATTTGCGACAGAGTGACTAAGACATTTCCGTCTTTGTGTGCAAAAAGAGGACACAACGACCAGTTATTTCCACAGACATTTTCCAAACAGCTTAGCAGGAAGTCCACTGAGGTTTTGCTCTAATTTGTGAGAAATGCCAATGAAGCCAAAGGAAACAACGTTACTCAATTGCTGAATTGACAAACAGCGTGCACTATGTTAGCAGCTGAGCTGTGCCTGCATACGGAGAAGAGAGGTTCAGCTGAAACCTACAGCTTGTTAGTCTACAGCACGAACGACAAAGCTACCTCACGAAGACACAAAAAAAGAGACGTCAGGCAAACTTACAGAGTTGATAATGCCTTTGAGAGCGTGGAAGCCATCTTTGACAGGAAACACATGGTCTTTGGTGTCCGCAATTTCAGCAAGCTGTTGGTATCACGAAAGAATGGAGTAAACAGGGAGCAGTGCTGATTTAACACGGCTTTCTTCTTTTTCTCTTTATGACTGAGCTCTGTCTTTCCCTTCATATTATGGGCAGGAGGAGACAAACAGATGGCATGACTGTGGCAAACACTTTGCTCAACTATAAAAAAAAAAACTTGCAGCACAAATTGGGAGCAACATTGCCATTGTTTTTGACTTAAGTTCTCATCAAAGGATCGGTTACCAATGGTTACAAGGGACAGGCCACCATGTTGGAAGAGTGACAGTAAAAATGCAGACAGCACTGAGCATCGGTGACATTAGAGGGAAGAAATTCTTGACGTCACTTTACGATATGAGCACAAACTCATCATTTGCTACGGAGACAAATAATAAATACAATAAAAATAGTGTGAACGGTGTGAGGAGCCAATAACCGATTTCACAGCCAACAGAAATGGTGCTTTTACTCCACAGTTTCTAATGACAACAAAAGCTCACAGTAAGCCTTAATAGTTACACTCCTGTGGTCTCTGTACTGCTTAATATAATATCCGGCGACACGCTAAATCAACCTTTAAGAATTTGCTATTCTGGCTTAATAGTATAAACACACTTTAACTATTCCTGTATGATCACACGTTCATTTACTGTGTATTAGTTTAGTTTCTGGTCATATCGCTAGTATCAAGTATTTGTAATGTAATTAACCTCAATTTAATGTTATTTTAAAGTTCAGAGTGGTTTAAATTTCCACGCATTCTTTAATGTTGTGAAAAACAAACACACGATGAGCCAAAAATATTAGTGTGCACCCTCTTTATGCACCCTCTCATTCCATTTCAAAAGGAAGCTTGTCCAAAAATAAAAAGTATGAAAAGTAATAACTGATCATGCGATCTAAAAAAAAGAGTAAATGTTTAAATATCATGTCCTAGAAAGTCATGTACAGTATTCCAACTTATTTTGGGAAAATAATGACCGACCACTGGGAATGAAACTAATATTACCCTGTAAGACCCAAAGCAACAAAAAACAGGCAGAAAATTCAGATTTTTTGGAAATGAGATTATAACAAAATCCAAATTTTTTTTTGCTATATCGTGCTCTGTATGATATATTTTTATTATATGTTTTTTGTATTACATTTGATATTTTGGGCGTTTTTGGCAACTTTTTGTTGTCAATGTTAATTTTAAAAAAACAAACAAAACAAAAAAAGAGTTTTGTCCATAACATTTTAAGATAATGGAAAGTATTGATCATTTTGATGAGATACAGGTCTCAGAAACTCATCTATCAAATATGCTACAAATGGCACTGTAGGGTTAAGATCAACACCTGAAAAGCGAGAGTGATTTAAGGTGAGAGAACTGGTCACACGTACGGGTGCAAGAAAAAAGCTTTGGATTAGACGGATTTCTGCACAGATTATTCATGAATTGTTTGGGGGTTTGTTTGTTTTTTTTTAATCTAATTCACAATAACATGCTGCAGGCTGAAAAAAAAGGTGAACCTTTATGCTTACAAGTTCTCCACAAGCTGCTTGGACTGAGGTGTTCCTAATAATCACAGGCATACAAAGTCTGGTTACTTTTCTTGAGAATAGCTGGGTGGCATAAACTAAGCTTTGATTACAGCAGCTTTCACAAAAGCACCACAGAGACGCGAGAAGCTGGAAAAGTCTACAGAGGAATTTCTAATGAAGCGAGTGTTTATTAATACAAACATAAAGTGTCTACAAATGGAAGAAATCCAGCGACACTGCAGCTGTTAGCAGTGGCGATCCTGAACAAACCAAACACTATAAGCTCAGTCATGAACCGAGGGGTTGTGTCTGCAGTAACTGACACAGACCAAAGGAAGCTTTGCAAATAAATACTGCAGCATCTCAAGTTTCAACAAATGAGACTAAAGCTGGGCTTTCCTGTACAGTGGAGGACTAAAGGAAGTGCGCTCTGCATGACAGAGGCAGCATCATGGTTTGGTTTTGCTTTGCTGCGTCCTCCTGCTCCTTGAAATCGATGTGTAAACACTGAATTTGCAATTTGATCGAGCTGACAGGGATGAAGACATCCCAGAAATATGGCTCCAGGTCCAAAGCTCCTCCACATCATCAAGTAGTTATATGAAGCATTCAGAAAGGCAGAGAAAGCACAACTATTTACATGTTAGAAGTATTTTCAGCTGGTGTTTGTCTATAATAACAGAAGAAGAATCAACAACATTTTAAGAGTAATCGATGCAGAAATCCTGGAAATTCCAAAGACTTCATATGTTCCCTCAACTGTACATCCGGTGTTCCCGGCATGAACTCAAGCTTTAGGTCACGAAGACTCTGTTCTCTGCTTTAATGTAAATTATTATTATTTTTTCCGACCACCTTCAAGCCTTTAAAAGGTGAAAGTTTGACAGCGAGAACATGTTTGGGTGTCCTACTACTTCACTTGGTTTTTCCGCACAGGTAAAAGCACTGATGATGTTTACCTTTTCCTGACACTCTTCCAACACGCCAATGTGTCTTACACCAGAACCGGAATCACTGAGCACACATTCAGCGACAGACTCGTCTTATGTTTAGATTAAGACTAAAGCCCTCTTACCTGCTGCTCATCAAAGTCTTTGATACCCACACAGTAAACACGAGCGCCATATTTCCTCGCTTCGTCAGCCTGCAGTTCAAATAAATGCGTGGATGATGTGCAACAGGTTGAAATTTAAAAAAAGAAAAAACATCATGAAACAGAGTGCAAATAAACAGATGAACTGATACTTCTGCAAATGAATAAATTAAAAAAAAGGTTTTTATTTTCTGAATGAGGAAAAATGCAGAGTTTAATTTTAAACTACGCTGAGGTAAGAAAGCAAGGGAAGGGGGGAGATAAGCTACATTTAGAGCTGTGGTCAGAATGAAAATCACCTGCTTTACAGTCAGTTCGTGAACATAAACTGCAAGCTTCCCGTCTGTCAGAGCCAGGATGATGCTGGAGGACTTGAGCGACTGTTGCTTTATCTGCTCGTTGGCCTGCAAGACCAGATTGGTGACGAGCATTTTATCAGATTTGTGTTTTACGATTACTTTACAAAGTAAAAGGAGAGAAAACTAACCTGTTCGATTCCCTTGTGCATATACGTTTCACCTGCTGGAGTCACATCTTTCAGAAGCCGCAGACCTTCTTCAATCTCGTGTCTAAAAATGTTGACGATATAAAGAAACGCTTAGCGGCTCACGCCACGTGTTGACACCGAATCACATTTCAGCGTGTTCTCTGGCAGCACTGATGTGTAAAATGTCTTTACAGCAGCTACATGATGACACTCACTATTCTGACCAACATCGGCTTTGTTGACTGCAATATCATCATTACAGTTACGCTACTGTTCTTGTTCTTCGCATCAGTTTTGCTGTTTGGCTTAATGTTCAAAGATAACAAAGACATTTCCAACATCTTTAAAAACCACTTATTTTATTCTTCATAATAACAACTCTCAGCATCAGCCATGTTCCAAAATGTTTCCAGTGCAGATGCCAGTGTCTTTTCACGTCATCTGTGCATCCCCTGTTTTCTTAATCTGATATTAATAAGTATTAAAAAGTTTCACTTTCCAGAAATAAGACACATCACACTTTTGTCTAAAGTGTTATTTATGTCATTTTTTAAAAATAGTGCTAAATTTAGATATGGTTTTGATGACAGTGCAGATAAAAATACGACAGTAAACCACTTGCCAAATTATTTATACCCTAAAGTGGTAAAAACCAAAAAATAAAAGACACTTAAAAATGCTTTTATTATTATTTGTCAAAGTATTTAATATTAATTTAAAGAATTGGAATTCAGATCAAGTAAATAAACATTTTCCTTTTCTTGGGTGAGAATGTTAAATCAGTAGTTATCATGCAGATCATTGATCCTCACATTTAAGCTTTTTAGGATGATGAAAATGTGAAAATACTCAATTCCAACATTAATATATAAAACCCTTCTGCAATTTTAATTAAAAAAGAAGCAGTTATGCATGAAGTTACAGTTACCACTTCATGCATAATGCACCTTATATATGTATTCACATGTGCATATACATATATATACATATATATTAGGGGTGCAACGATACACAAAATTCACGGTTCGATATTTTTTCGATACAAAAAAATGTTCATGCCTTTTTTAATTTGTCATTTATTAAAATTATAAATATATATTTTAACTCAAACGTGAAGTTTTTAAATTTAATGTTGCTGAAACAACAAAGTAATAAAATAATAAATCTGATCGAGAAATCCCTCATCTTTGGAAAAGAGAGTTTATTACAGAGAAATGTCTCTTTCCAAAATAAAAGCTATACTATAGCTTCTTCTGGGCTATATTCTCAGCAGCATATTAAACATATCAGGTCCCCATAAGGAGAATCAGGTGCTAACGGCTGTCTAAATGACTCGGGTAAAGTTTGTAGCATGCTGCTTGTTGTTTTTGTCTGCTTCCACTTGTCTTTGCACTAAGATGATGTCGGAGTAAATGTGCAGTCATATTCGTTGTGTTCCCACTAGTGCTGTCAGCGTTAATTTGAAATGACGTTAACGCCACAACACGGCAAATCTCCGTTAACGAGCTACCACGGATCGCCCCGTGTATGGGGCTGGACGGCGTCAACACGTTAACGAGCTAACTGAGCTAACTGCGCTAACTGCGCTAACGCACTAGTTCCCACCCATGTAATTGAGCATTGCGTGGCACATCCGACATACTGTTTTACTTTAGTCCATGACGCGCTTACCTTCAGGGTCATACGTCACATGAAGACCAAAATAGTTCCAAAGGCCAGATCTGAATGAGGGTGGGGGAGGTTCAATTTGCCATCTTAGCTTCTGTCTTGCTAGCTTGTGCTGCTCTCAGTGGATCTGCGCTCGACAGTGCAGCCTAGGCAGAGTAGTCGAACGCAGATTCACTGAGCTCTCAACACAGACAGCATCATCATCAGAAGAAAAGTTGTTAAAATAAATTAAACATTTTGTATTGTTCGCTACATATGCGTACCGAACCGAAAGCACTGTATCGAACGGTTCAATATCGATACGAGTATCGTTGCACCCCTAACATATATATATATATGTGTGTGTGTGTGTGTGTGTGTGTGTGTGTGTGTGTGTGTGTGTGTGTGTGTGTATTTAGTGAGTACAGTGTATGTGTATTTGCATATACATGTCTGTGTGCCATTTAGGGTTCACTCTGGTACCTTTCTCCAGTCAGAGGCAGCAGGACTTTGGCTTGGGCAGAGAAAACGATGAATGAGACTCTCATTCTCGGACTGAAAAACAGAAGGACATGGATTCGTTTTAAATAAACAAACAGAAGCAATACTCTAAATGTCTCATTTAGTTGCTTGTTTTAAATAATAACAACTAAAAAAAACCCTGTAATATGACACGTTTTATTATCCTGTACAAAAATCTGCACTTCTGTCCTTTGTCGTCTTTACCAAACCATCGCGGCTACAATCAAACACGTGAAGTTCTCAGACTAGCTGGGAATGTGTCAGTGTGACAGACAGTGTTATATAAAGCTTTTACATCAGTTCAGTTCAGTTAAAGGGAATTAAAGACGCATTAATAATGAACCAAACAGAAGGGGCTCTTTTAATGTCAACTAATATTAGTGGATGACTTAAAGCAGCTTCTGTGGGACTGAGGAAGTGATTAATAAGACAGGAAACATGTTGTGGTAGTGAGTCACGCATAAACACACGAACAAACACAAACACACACGCGCACACATACACAGGCGCAAATATAGTATAGAATCTATATATTTTGTACCTGTGACTTTTTAAGGGTGTTAAACGACACGTTGGACACTTTGATGTGTGTCTGACCAAACAGTGTGGCGTCAAGTGTTCGCAGTACAGCCAGCGCTGTTTACATTCAGTACCGCTCTGTCATCTCCGAGCACTCGCTCGCCGCCTCATGAATTATTAATAATTTATTTTTTTAAACAAACATGGCTGGTTTCTGAGTCCTGTACACACCGACGCAGGGACGAAGACATGGCTATGGTGACATTCCCCAAAACTGGGGGTAATAAAATTACATTAGAACTGTAATAAAAGACATAAAATGAGAAATGAATGAAATAGAATATATAAAATTACACATTTTCATATATAGATATAAGCTCTGACTAAGCTGGATTTAAAAAATGACAAGATCTGATGAGTACTGGGGGAATTATTTAGTTTTAATATTATAAAACAATGATTTCTCAATACTTTTATTTAAGCCAACATAAACTACAAGTGCATTTCTTCAGTAAGGTTTCACTATAAAATTCAGTTAACAAACTAAAATCCAAAGAAGCTCTAAGTAACCAGCAGCAGGGCGTGACACACTTTCACTCGTCCTCACTAGAATACTGAAATCAATCACAAGGGCATGATGGGTCGTCGGTTAAAAGGAGCACGAAATATTGAGCAGGCAAATTAAATATACACTAAACCTTTAGAGAACATCTACAAGGGATTTTTTATTTTAAAAATACTAGTGATGAAACAAATATTTCTGCCAACAGCCACCTAAAAATATGATTACAAGGAAGTGGGTTTGAGAAGTGACCGCATTGAGAGACTTTCATGCTAAAGGTGGCGTTCACTGTAACACATTTTCCTGTTAAATTAGAATAAAGAAGTGCTGGAAAAATAGACGTGTCAGCGTGAGGCTGGTGTCCTACGGTTTAACTTTTCGAGCATCAAGTGTTTGATGGTGTAAAAAAGACCAGACCACAGACAAACTGCGAAGCGTCCAAGTCAACTGAAAGACAGAATCCTCTTACACTGCAAGCTTGACCTTAAAGTTTTTATCCTGCGCAATCATAAAGGTAACAGCGACGCGGTCGTCCTCGTCATATGTGGATTCCAATCAGCGACACAATTTAGGGTGAAAAACATCGTGTAACCATGAAATCACAGGATGCTATAAGTAACTAAAGTAAAGATACTTCTGCGTCGCTTAAACAATACTCTGGTGAATACTCGATTACATGCACTCGGTTACTTCACACCTCTGCTACAGACAGAAAGCACACGGATGCCATCCCACAGAGCGAGTTAAACTTCAGATAATTAAGTGTTTCCTTCAGAGATCCGAAGCCTTCAGAGCATAAGGAGAGGTGCTGATATTTCTCACCCACATGACACATGGCCCAGTCGCGATCCTCCCCCGCAAAAATAGCACAATCTTTAAGCCACACGGCCAGATTTGGCAGGGAGCGGTAGCAGCCGTATACATCCACATCCTGTCTGCAAGTTTCGGGACTCATATGTGGACTAAAAACTAACCGCACGCAAGTCACGGATGAGAAATCGTGGGTGGTGACTTAACGTCGAACTTTAGGTTTTAACTGGAGCTTAAGATGTTATTTGTTACCTCTTTAGCAGTACTGGGATCTTTTCTTATTTCTAAGAAAGACTTGGGATAAAGACGCAGTTGATGCCAAGGACAAATCAGAGGGTGGTGTTGGGTTTTTTTTTCTTTGAGAATGGTGGAGAGGGGGGTGATGAAGTAGTCCAGTTTGCTCCACATGGCGGAACAGAAGTGCTCTTGGTGAGCGAGCATTGTTTAGCAGATTGTCCTCATCGCCTTCCAGTGTTCTTTTGCTTTACTGTACATTGTCTGCCTGTCAGCCGTTCTGTGGTGGAAGCAGGGGATAAGTGTGGAGCCGGACCCCCCCTGGTGCAAATGGCCATTCTCACAGCCCAGAAGACTGCTCCTCTCTGCCACCCACTCCCACCTGGTGCCTTTGCTATTTTCTTCAACCAACCACTTCATTCTGGCTGGGTCGCTACCGTCTGTACTGTGCTGGCAGGCGCCGTTTGACTCAAACGTTATGCAAGCTGAACGTTTCAAGCCGGTTTCTGCCGTTTTGTCTTTTTAATGAATTATGTGCAAGACGGATGCCGTAGATTCTGCACAATGATAGTTTGTAAAACAGGTGGGAAGTCATTTAAATCTGTGCAACTGGCTGGAAGTAACGGTGTGAGCGCTTGAGTGATAGACATTTATCCCATAAAACCACCATGCTGATGTCAAACAGATGTAAAACAGAAGAAAAGGCCTTCTTTCATTTTCCCCAACTTATTCCTCTTTCTTTTTAAACATCCGTGAGATATGAGAAAGCAGGAAAATATCATACTTGCCTCACAAACCGGTCAGTAAGGTTCTTCACAAAGGAATATATCTCACGCCAGTCATTAGCAACGCTTCCAGACCTGAAAACAAGAAAACAACAGTCAGCTCACAGCTCATCAGTTGCAGCAGATTGTGTGCTGGGGAGTAAAATACTGTACAGTATTTGTGCTTTGTACCACAACCACAGTTGGACATTTAACACCAGCCACATGCTGGATAATTGTGCAAAGTCTGTGTACTACAGCAGCCACTTCAGCTGTTAGAATCCTCAAACGTTCACACGAGGCTTGCCTCTCTACAAATGTACTTGGCCAACAGATCTGAAATTTAACAGGAAGTTACCGGGTAGAGGTTGAAGCAACAGAATGCAGTTTAACTTAATCCAGTTAATTTGTGCAGTTTAGTAACGCGGGAGTTCTCCGAATTCTGACAGGCCCACTTCTGCAACCTTTCGTTACACAGACGAGCTCTACAAGAAGTGCAGAGAAAGATGGAATAAGGTGCGAGTGCTTGTTCTACTGTCTTTGTCTCATTAAAACTAATTAAGAGTTGGTAATTGCCAAAAACGACACATAAATTTTCCAAGGTGGGTGTGAACCTATAGCCCTTGGCCCCTCTCACCCCTCAGTAAGTCGGTCTGACCACAATGAACGAAGTGTGTAAAATGTGCCCTTGATGTAACGACAAAGAGGTAATTAAACCAATAATTACAATTCTATGTATGTACGGAGAACATAAAAAAGAAGAGTTTGACCGTTAGGAGGCTCATCTTTCATGCCACCTCTTTCTCCTCCCTGCTGCCCATAGACAAGGTCACACAGCGGAGGAAAGAGGCAAGAATAAAGAAGAGTTTTACTCTACTTTGACAACGCTGGTGACTCTGCATATATTTAAGTGAGTTCTTTGTGGCTAAACATTGGTTTAATAGTTAAAGGGATGAGAATCACCTCTGGTTTTTGTTGGTTTTTGGTTTTATAAAAATTATAATGAGCAATTTTGAATCTTTATTTGCATGAAGCTCCCAACTTAATCTACTTATGTGTTCATAACAATAAAGACATTCTGAGTGTTTTCTGCTTCATGCATTAACATTTGGGTTTGCTCTTATAACCTGGTGCCAAATTTCACAAGATTGAGCATGCATCAAGATATGCAAATTAATCATCCAGGTTAGTAAATCTCCAAAAAGTTGATTCTGTTCATCTGGACGTAGCGTTTTGTGGGAGAAACGTTTCGTCTCTCATCCAAGTGACGTCTTCAGTCTCAGCTGACTGCAGGTTTCCCCAATCTTATAAACAGTACATTTGCATAATGACTGAAACCAGCCCACTGATCAATCCTGGACAGGGAGGAACGCTGGTTTGAGGGCGGAGTCAAGGAGGCCATTTACGTGAAAAGGGAAAGACCATCTCTGAAACGAGGAGGGGGCCTAAGGGTACATCTTTCACCATCTTACAATGCTGTGATTGCAGTCATTCCCCAACTCTCTGTGAATGGTACTCATGGCCATTGATCAGTGGGTTTTGGTCAGTGGTCATGAGAATTTGCATAATTAAGATTAAGGAACTGACCTCCCAGCCCATTGTTCCTTCAGTGGGCTGGTTTCAGTCATTATGCAAATGTACTGTTGAAGATTGGGGAAACCTGCAGTCAGCTGAGACTGAAGACATCACTTGGATGAGAGACGAAACGTTTCTCCCACAAAACGCTACGTCCAGATGAACAGAATCAACTTTTGGGATTTACTAACCTGGATGATTGAGCATGCATCAAGACAAAGAATAAAGTAACTTAACGTTATAACTCATCAGGACCTGCACAATACTGTCATGCAACAAAACTCAAAAAAGTGAGATGTTTTATCTTGGGTCGAGCTTTTAAACCAGCTAACCCTGCTTTTTCACCAAATCAGTAATTTCCATCTACTGTTTGCTCTTCCTGTGATATGGAGTCTAACTAGCGAGCGCTGCAGAGTCATTAGCTGATAGTATCTCCTCCTTCAACCTGTTTTGATTAGCTGGTGTGTTGTTGCATCTTCTGCAAGAATTTTCTTGCTTTTGGAGTTTGCAGAGGTCGCTCTCATAGTGTTGAGCTATCCTCCATTTTAAATAAACTATCTCAGAATGATTTAACAGGCTGGAAATACTTGAATTTTATGTTCATAAATCTTTAAGGCTAATACAGCTCCAGGTGGAGTGTGCTCTATCCACTGTTAGAAACCATTTCAATCAGTGTTTGCTTTTCTTTGACGTCACACTGAGGATGTACAGGTTGGTTGCCAAGTGTGAATGGAAAAAGATGACAAGTGAGGCTAAAAAGTGAAGCTAGTGCAGAAGTGCCACCAACCATTCTATCTAATGGCCTGCTGGAAGTCTATGGGAAAGTAGCTCTCAGTTCTCTTGCTCTGTACTTTCAGTAAACACTTTCCTGATGGGTTTTTGGACTCAACTGCTAGTTTATAAAACAGGAAGCTCACTTGTAAATGTTGGTTCCCCAATAGAGTCCAAAAGGATTATGATTTGTGTTACTGTGTGACTGACAGATGCTCTGAAAAGGGTTTTGAAAGAAAAAGGTAAGGCAGTGATTGCTGCCGCAAACATTACCGCACAGTCTTATCAGTTCAACCAGGAAATCCTGAAGTAGAGCCATCATAGCTGCAGAGATAAAGTAAACTTAGAGATGCTGCAAGCTGACAAGTAACAAACAGTAAAGTTCAGACCTGTTACATTTAAACTTGCATTTGTAAATCCAACGCATTTGGCAAATTTATAAAAAAGAAATGCTGAACAAGCAAAGATGTGTGCACGCTGTCATAATTGTGCCAAAAAACCTTGGTCATCATCCTGTAATTATGCAATTTTATCCAGGGCAGGGTGGGTCAAACACAAAAGGGCCAGGCGAGCAGTGTTTCAACTCAGCACGGTGGCACATGTCCAAGCCGTGGGAGGGTGGGATTAAAAACAGTTGCTGTCAAGGCTGTAAACTCTCCTTCGTATACAGGAGGTCTTTTTGCATGGCACTACTTCTACAAAGCAGTTTTGCTGAACTGAATGTGGCTGTGAAGTCTCTGCATGTGTGATGTCTGCAGCAGGGCTGTGAGAGTGTGAAACACAGGAAGTAATACAGCATCAACATCTGCTCCAAGCTGCTTGCGCTGGGTTTGTCGGTGCACCATAAGGGTGGTTTCAATGGTATTCGAGGATTAGAAGCTTATATGTGTAAAACTCACACTAGTTAATGCTTTCACATAAAAAAAGACTTAAGTCAAGACTTTAATCAATGATTAAAAGACTTTAATTAATTTATTAGAAGATGCTCTGCTGTCATGTCAGATAGCTGTTGCTATGGATACTGAAACAATGAAACAATACAGCAACAGTTGAGAAACCTTCATTCTTCCTCTTCTCAACAATTCAGCATTTCCCAGAATGATAACATTATAAAAAGCCCATGACATGTTACTGACCTGTTACCAACTGTGCTCTTTAAACATACCATAAATATTATGGTTGAAGTCTGGTTAACGTTCAGGGTGCGAAAGATGAGGTCACGGTAACACTTGTGTGGTGGTACGAGCTTGTCACAGTAGTCGCTTCACCACATGCAACACGAAGCACAGCAGTACACCACGTAACCAAGACACAGCCCAAGAGTATCATTCACTTGAGCGGTCACAGCCCCGGCTTGATCTCGAGTTCACTTGTAGTTCTTTTCAAATATCTGACCTTAGCCTCGAACATTTATCAAAGCTTTTTTACAGCCGAGCAGCTAAACAGAGACCTTTTTCAAGCCCTGTCATGAAATCTCCAGAGACATAAACTGTAAGCTGCCAGTGCATTATAATCATCATCTGCTGTTTTTAATGCATCCAAAGTTCCTGCAGCTGCAGACCAACTGAAGGCTCTACATTACATTACAAGGCAATCCCAATTTCCATTTCCACTTTTTAGTTACAGCTAACACTAAAGCTTCACTGAAAACTAACAGGAGATTAGAC
Source organism: Rhamphochromis sp. 'chilingali' (assembly GCF_963969265.1). Taxonomy (NCBI): domain Eukaryota; kingdom Metazoa; phylum Chordata; class Actinopteri; order Cichliformes; family Cichlidae; genus Rhamphochromis; species Rhamphochromis sp. 'chilingali'. Next base: position 36,009,375 of record NC_137937.1, read on the forward strand.
ATGCAGCTGACAACGAGCCAGCTAAACAACAACAGCTGGTTATAAGGTGAAATTATGTCAGCTGAGTCTAAATGCCAGTAAATGACTATTACATCCTCACATTGTATGAGAGTTTATTCGCTAAGTATCTGAGTCCAATACTTCAGAAAAGCCGGCTCACAGTCACTGACAGAAAAGTTCAGGATATTCACAACATCTCACCTCAGTATCAATTCAATTTTATTTATACAGCACCAAATCACAACAACAGTCGCCTCAAGGCGCTTTATTTTGTAAGGTAGACCAACAATCATATGACCCCTTATGAGCAATCACTTTGGCGACATAAAACTCCCTTTTAACAGGAAGAAACCTCCAGCAGAACCAGGCTCGGGGAGGGGCGGGGCCATCTGCTGCGACCGGTTGGGGAGAGAGAAGGAAGACAGGATAAAGACATGCTGTGGAGGAGAGCCTGATATAATAACAAGTATGATTGAGTGCAGAGAGGTCTATTAACACACAGTGAGTGAGAAAGGTGACTGAGGGAGAAATACATGGTGCATCATGGGAATTCCCCAGCAGCCTAGACCTATTGCAGCATAACTAAGGGAGGATTCAGGGTCACCTGATCCAGCCCTAACTATATGCTTTAGCAAAAAGGAAAGTTTGAAGCCTAATCTTAAAACCTGAATCATTGGATGAAAGTGAGCTCCACTGACTTCTTTCACAAAGCTTTACATATTTGCATATTACAGTTTTGCATATTGACAGACGAAACAAACAGCAGACTGACAGTCACTACAGTTGACTGGTGGTCAGAGATGCTTGTCCTACAGTGACCACCATAACTGGGATTATGTACTTGAATTGGGAGGTGGAAGAAAACACAACTTATTGATTGCAATCTGCAAACCTCTGATATCTAGCAATGAGATTTTGCACACTGCCTAATTTTTAAGGTACCCAAAACCCTGTGATGCAGCAGCTAGAGAAACGGTGAAGTTACTAATCGATCATCCTTTGTCATGCTGTAATTCATGTGATACATCATTTAAACTGTTGTGCAATTTGCCTTGCATAACTATGTACATGACTCTTAAGCTGCAGTTAGGGCTGACATATTTGCTGTTGTGAGAATGAACGGGATGCTAACACAGTAAATATAACCTTTTATACTTCCCTGACTTGCTGTAGTCTTCTCCTAAATGTATCAAGAAAATAGAGACTGTTATACTTCTGGAAAAAGAAAAAGTGATACTGAAGAAGGTTTTATCACACTAGTAAATTCCTGCCAGGATCTCACTGATGGTTTTTTTTTTTGAGATATCAGTAAACCTGAACACAGCTTATTCACTTTGAATATGAACCAGTCTCCACTTGTACCAGATTACAAAGAATTTAAAAGATATCCAGCTAGCCATAACAACACCAAAGTAAGCAAGTGCCAGGAGTGATCAGTTTGCACGCTGCCACGCACATTCCTTCTTTGTACTGTGAGTTTTGGTAAATGAAACTTGTTATCACCTTCAGTGATAAGGTCTTTTACATGCACAGCTTTAATCACTCTAGCAAAACAACAGTACGTTCAAAGCACAGGGAAGCTTCATTAGAGCTGACTGTATCCATCAGTCGCTTCGCACACACAAACATCAGCAACTTCAGCATCACTTCACAGTTGATTATTGTGCTTCAGTTGTATAGTTAACTATAACATGTCAATTCATTTTTATCACAACTCGCTGGCTTTTAAAGTGGTTTAGTTTGTTACGTTTCCCTCCCCCTGTCCAACCCCACTTCTGTAACATCACATTTTTACCCCAGTCAGCCACATCAGCATGACTGGGGTCTGCCACTGATGTCAACAGATGGGATTTAGGCAGAGGCGCAGTTCAGGCCAGGCCACTCCAAACTGCACGTTTGGATGTTAAAACTTAGACTTCATCGCCTGCAAAAACTGCCAACTCTAACATGGAAATCCATGTGACCCCCTTGGGAAATAAGAAATCCGCTAAAACTGACATTCAGAAGCAAAACAACATCACATATAAGTAGATTTATTTATTTATTTTTTAATGTGAAAAATAATTGATAAATAAATGGAATGAGTAGAGTGTATAAAGTTTTCAGTGAAACTAAAGTCGAGAAGCAGGCACCAAGTGGGTCCCATCAGACTTTAAACAACCCTTTGCCCCCCCTTTAGGTAAGGCCCTGGCCGTAGCACTTCATCTCCATAACGCAGCAGACCTGAGTGGTTTTTTCGGCCAGTAACAGTAACCCAATGTAAACCTTATAGTGCCACAAATTTATACACAGTCTGCATAAGATACAGGATATGTTGAAAACGCATATTCCTAATCAGGTCGCAGATAATCTGTCCACCCTAACCAAACTATCCCCCCAACATCCCAGGGGTGCACGTCCTCCTCCAAAGGCAAACACAGAAGTCCATAACAAAAAGCATGCTGCTGCAGCGCGATCAGACAGGAGTCATCTAAAGTTCACCAGCTCTGCCTGCAGTTTTCACTTACTTGTCTAAAACAAAGTAGAGGTCGTACGCCCCGTGACAGGACGCTTCTTCTGCCCAGCAGCACGAGGCGAACAACCCGAGCAGGAGCACCGCGACCGCCGCCGAAGTCCAGCCGCTCTGTCCGCGCACAAGTTTCTCCTCCGCGGCAAAGTAACGTGACAACTTTTCCCGCATGTTTGCCACACAGAGAAACGATAAGGAGTCGCTGCTCGTTGAGAAAAATCAAAGTTTAGATGAGTTTTCGGGGAGGAGGAGCTGCATGTCAGACTTCTTCCAAAACAACCAAGTTAACACTTTGAGCAACAAAATCAAGGAAATCGCCGTCACGTCACGTCACGTCACCGATGAAGTTTCTACATCGTTGTGATTCACTGCTCACTCACATCCTCAATAAAATCAAACCTGGCGAAAAACACGCAAAACCCCAGACGGAAGAAACCCAAAAAATATCAGCTTTTCGCAAACTTCACCGAGACAAACTGTGAGAACTTCAAGGGCTGCTCAAAACTCGTACTGCTGAGTGCTGTAGGCGTAGCTTTGGTACAAAATTAATCGCTTCTTTTAAAGTTCCTGCTTCGTTTTACAGATGTGCCCAGAAAAGAGCTCGTGTTGAATTTAACAAAGCTGGTAAATGGAGAGAAAGGTGTTTAATAAGCACACAATAGATGCTTTATTACGTGGTGGAAAGGACTGTTACTGTTACTGTTTTGTAAGTAAATTGCATGACGTTTGTTTTTTCAGGTTTTTTTAAATATGAAAATATAAAAATACGCAGTCTAAAAGTGCTCATGTTTCTGAAGGCTGTGCCATCAAATCACGCAATCCTTCGTTTTACTGTAGCCTACAGCCTGAACGCTGTACGTTTCATCACTAAAGGTGTTTTAACCTGGACAAAATGGACAACATCATAAAAATGTAACCATCAAAGAAAAGTGACAGGTCAGTCATATAACTTTGATCATCCAGTTAAAATGCACTGTGCTGCTGGTAAACCTGTCCTGCCAGTCAGTCTGCCCTAATTTTACCGCAGACCAAGCTCCCACCTGGCCGCCTCCTCCCACTGAAATGGCAGGCCCTGATGTTACAACCTTAAAAAAAGAAAAGAAAATGTTTATTTCCTCCAAATTACCGTCTACAAACTACAAACCGTCCCATCTGATTAAGCATCCGCAGAATAAGCTGGAACAAACCAGACACAAGGAAGTCCACCCCACACAGCCCACAGGATCCACTGCCAAAGTTCCTGAACGTACTCAGAATTAACGAATGGTTTTAATGATGGAGCTGTAGGTTGTTAAAAAACAAACAAACAATAAATATGACATCACCATAAAGCTGCTCGCGACTAATATGATGAATGTGTCATCCATTGACCTATTTTTATTTTTTTTCTGACGTTTGCCCAACTTTGGGAAAGCGCTGTTATACTGACGGCACTTGAAGGCGTCATCAGCCTCCAGTCCAGTCCAGTGCGCATGCACGGGATGGAACCAGCTGTTTCTTATGCAGTGCTGGAGTTCCCATTGCACACACCCAACATCTGTATCACCTTATGAAGAGGACTACATAATAATGATCACATAAGAAGGATAAAGAGTGTTTTTGTTTTTGCTCTGCTGAGATGTCTCATCTTTCAAAAACCGCGGAGAAACATTTCAAAAGTCTTGGTAACCTGGTGAAAAAATGTGTGTTTTTGTTGCTCTTAAACCAAATGGTGCTAGTTAGCTATTTTGGCTCCAAGGCTCCAAAGCTTCCTGTTGCACAGGGGATCTTTGGAACTAAGAGAAATGATTAATGATTTGTGCTTTCAGGCTATGAAAGCTGAAATGACCACACATGCTTCATCTTCTCTTTTTCTCACAATGACACAATTTCCCTAAATTCTTATGACATCTGAGTTAAGAGGCTTTTGTTGGAGCACTAACATTAGCTTGGCTGCAACATGCTTCATTTCAAACTGTATGAACACGTGGTATACAGAGAAGGCATCCAAAGCTCTTTTTCCAATACAGATCGAACAGTCACGCTGAGGGAAGCAGAAAGTCTGCTGGCTACACAAGCACAGGAAGAGGATGCAGATGTGAGGTCCACCATGTGTGAAATCCAAGAAGTTACACAAAAAAGACATTGCTTAAGGACACACATGCTTTCTTATTTTTTTATTGTGGTATTTGTTGCAGTTTTTGAGAGAATGAGACGCTTTAGAAGCCTCTCCTCTCATTTCTTAATCTCCAGTCTGTCTGCTTTAGATTTTGTATAAAGTACTGTGGAAAAAATATTTGGCCCTCTTTTTGAATTTGTATTTGATTGTTGCATAAATTACAATCGCGCGTTTCAGATATCAGACAAATTTTAATGTTAGACAACGATCATCTGAGTAAATACAAATGCAATGTTTAAATGATGATTTTATTTACTAAGAGGTAGTAAAAGCTATCCTAACCTACCTGGACCTGTGTGAAAAGGTGATTGAATAATTGATGGTACCAGCCTTGGCAGTTAGAACTGACATTAAGCGCTTGCAGTAGTGTTTGCAATTAAGTGGAGTCTTCACGCACTCGTCTTTGCACTCTGCTGGAGTGGAAAGTTTTCCAGCATGAATGGCCTTTTTAAGGTCGTGCCAAAACTGGGACTTAATTGTTTTTTCCTCATTTTTTTAGCCCTTCCGAGGTGAATTTGGTGGTGTGTTTAAGATCGCTGTCCTTCAGTATAACCCAAGTGTGCTTGAGCTTCAGGGCTAAACTGATGAGTGGACATTTTTCTGGTAAAGGGCAGAATTCATGGTTGCATCAGGTCATCCTGAAGCAGCTCCAGGCCATCACAAAAGTCCCAAATGTCTTGGGTTGACAAGCCTTTGTGTTGTTTTTGACTAGCAGTGGTCTTCTCCTTGAAAGTCTCCTATGGATGCCATTTTTGCATCATTAGATGTTGTTCCGGTTTCTTTTGTTGTTGATGTGCTCTTGGAGTAATTTTGGTATGATAATAGTTGTTACCATGGTTCACTGGAGTCCTAAAGCCCTAGAAAGGGCTTGGTAGCACTTTCTAGACTGATAGATGTCAAGGGCAATAACTTTTTCACAAACAGCCAGGTAGGTACGGATAGTAAAACAAATAAGGAAAACAAATATGCAGAAAGAAAGAAAGAAAGAATGAAAACAAATGTTTCCTCAAAGAAGTGTGTTATAGGCAGTTGAATAGACTTGATGTGGTGGCCATTTGTTTTTTCATATACATTTTCAGTGCTTGCAAGAATTAAAGATAATGATCTGAATCAGATCTTTGGGAATTCGTGGTTGGATTTGAAATTAAATTTGCCTTTATACTCAAGGGTCCTCACAGAACTACATCAGCCTCCATCATCAGCATAAATGGCTCATTGTGCAGTTTTAAATCCCCCAACCTGGACGACTTAGTGCATTGCTCCTCACATTGATCTACAGTGGGAGCTGAACCGCCACCCCCCACCCCCGTCTCTAATTCTGGCAGCGTACCATGGAGCTGTATGCATAAAACAAAAGCCATCCTCCACCCACCGAGCCACACAGCACCATTTAACCAAATGCAATATGAACATGTGGCCAAGGAGCATTCCAAAACCAAGCCTTCAAGGGAAAACCAAGACAGATAATGCAAATGTTTTCACAGTTGTATCTATTGACTCTAGATGAGTAATTAAGTTTCATAACTCCTTTATATCTCAGTAGCTTTCCCCTCAGGTTACATTCAACACCAGTTATACATTTCATCAGGTGGTGTTTTACACAACATGCAGGAAATTCCAGGTTTGGTCGTAAGTGATGAGTCACGTCTTTTGTTTGAACAAGGTGCGTGCAGCTGGCTCTGCAGTAGATGTGACTCCAGGCTATGAAATTAATGCCACAGCTGCTGTTGAGCTCTTCCTGCTTTACCTGTATCTGCTACAACAAATGTTCCAAATAAAGGTAGATTAAAAGATTTTAAACACTTACTGCAATTTCTGCTTATTGAGGTAGCTCCCATCAGCACTGAAAGCCATGAACACTAGCCTATATAATATCAAAATCAGAGGGGCAAGACTGAGATGGTTTGGACAGTTGCAGAGGTGGGATAGTGGAGTGGTCAAAAGAAGTTGAAGATGATGCTGCCAGGCAGGAGGAAAGGAGGAAGACCTCAGAAAAGATTCAGGGATGTAGTGAAAGAGGATATGCATGGGCTGATGTGACAGAGGAAGATGCTAGGGGCAGGGTGAGATGGAGACAGATGGAAGCAGCTTAATGAAGAAGAAAAAGAAGAAGAAGCTACATTCACATAACTTCATTTCTCTCCATCTCTAAGTTAAGAAAAGTACATTTATAAAATACACTGACATATCATGAATTTTATTTCGGTGCCATAACAAACTCATAAAATAAAGCGAGCTGAATAGAGACAAACATGCCAGTCTTTTCAATAAAGAAATTTATCATACATCAATTATGAAACTAGCCTTTTCAACTGCTAGGGCATAAACATTCTGGAATAACTCTTCAATTTTGTCTTTGAAATCTATCAAAACCTAACTCAAACCCCTAATCATCTAGCCCCGGATGGATTGCCTGTGATGTGGATGCTAGGAGGTGAAACTAAACTAACTCTACAAGGACAAGGTTGCAACAATGAAATGTTATTTTAAAACTATCGTAAAAAGATTGAGATCAAGAGGTCCCAAGGCATCAGTATTAGATCAGTATTAGGGTAAAAGTTGAAAAAATCATAACTATATTACGCCTCGGGAGTGAGAACGGGCAACATACTTACGTATAAGGTAGAGACATGCAAGCGAGAGTTCTGAAGGAATTTGGGAAAGTAGCTTAACCATTATTGATTATAAAAGATCTATTGAGATGATGTCCCTCTGAAATGTACAATGTTTGTAGTGTTTGAAAGCAGAGGTGTGGACTCGAGTCACATGACTTGGACTCGAGTCAGACTCGAGTCATTAATTTTATGACTTTAGACTTGACTTGAAAAAATGTTCTAAGACTTGTGACTTGACTTGGACTTTTACACCAATGACTTGGGACTTGAATTGGACTTGAACCGGTTTACTTGAAAAGACTTGATATTTTACCCCAAATATAAAATTTAACATGCATATTATATAGAGATTGAAAATGTGACGTCATTCACGGGTAGAACCGCAAAGGATTCTGGGAACTCGTGGCAAGCGGTACTAGCGCACGCAGGCTTTCAATTGAAATCAGTTACACAGCGATAAAAAGAAACACAAAAATGTCAAGAAGCTGTTGTATTATTAACTGCAATAGCCGGTCGCATGACAGCCACGGGAAGCCGACGGGTAAAGAGATCGGTTGTTATCGGATTACGTCGTTGAAGAGAAATTGTTCAAGCCATGTTTCCGAAGTAACAAAGAGGCGACGGATGGCCTGGATTGCAGCCATTCAAAGATCAAATATAACGTCCCAGAACCCTCCAGCTCACAGGTTAGTCTGCTCCAAGCATTTACACAAAGGTCAGTGTTTTTTAGTAGTTAATACGTCATTTTCATAACATAATTAGTGATATAGGTTACAAGCAAGTCTGGCGCTGAACAGAAATTGTCGCGCTATGCTCCTTTATTTATTGTGCATAAATAGTGAATTGTCCTGACACAATATTGCGTTTCGCTTCTGTTATTATGGTACATTGACAAAAACATATGCTTTTATTCACAGGATAAAACAGGTTTTTTGTATCACTAATTGCCCAGTACGATTACAGCATACAATATTATTGTCACTGCTACATTTCTGTGATGAACCAGAAATTATTTCCACTACTAATTAATTACCGTTGAGCTCAAAGGTCCTATTAATAAACGGTTAAGGAATGTGTATTTATGACGACGATTTGTGAGACTGGTAAACTTATGATACGTACGATGGTCTTTCGTTCGACACGGTGCGTTTCAAGGTCCTGCACCCATCTGTCGGTAAACTGTACCTGGGCTTGTTGCAGTGACCTGAAGTTACTAAACTTCATGAGTGTATGCACTCACTCCAAGAACCGTATGATTATAAATATGCATATAAATATGCTAAGATGAGATAGTTGACTTCATCTAACTAGCAAATGTTGTCCAGACTATGTTGGTGATACAGTTTTTTTTTAATGTGTATGATATTTTTGTCATGCGATTTTAAAGCTGGTCCTACAACCGCATCCAAGAATAACATGCAGCTTATCTCAGAACTGTCGGTGAAAATTATTCTTGGAGCTAGGTTTAATTGAGCTGCATTTTAAAGAGGTGCAATTTCACAATTTGTGTATATTTTCTAAGTTCACTATTTTGTCATGTGTTGAGAAAAACACAGATTTTAAAATTACATGGTCTAATATTTACATTTAGCATAACTGCAACATTATTTTTTCGTTTTTTTTTTTTTTTTAAAGACTCGAAAGGACTTGAAATTCAAAGTTTCAGACTTGTGACTTGACTCGGACTTTTACACCAGTGACTTGAGACTCGACTCTGACTTGCCTGACATTACTTGAGACTTGACTTGAGACTTGAGGATAAAGACTTGAGACTTACTTGAGACTTGCAAAACAATGACTTGGTCCCACCTCTGTTTGAAAGCCTTTTAAATCCGGAATTGACAAATCTGCTTTAAAGACATTTAAAATAAAAATGTATAATATTGTGTATTTCTGATCTGAACGCTGCAAATAGCTGAATAAAGCTGAAACAACACTATTATTTTGAAAGCATTACTCATAAAAATCATAAAATGCCAGCAAATACGTTAGAGACGACAGTAATATAAAAATAGTGATGTTCACATCTGCCTGTAGAGCTGCTCGTTGTTTACATTTTCTATTCTGAGGAAGTACTTTCACCTCATTTAAGTATAAGAACTAATTATTCACAGCGCAGCTTCTCCTGAAACACGGATTACACAAACAAACTGAATCCATTTTCTTTTGTTTTGCCTCATTGTGAAAACTACGCTGTCACACAACTCCATATCAGTGAGGTAATTACCATAACACACCTCATCAAATCTGAATAGTCCAGAGAACAGCAACACACGATTATAATTATCTAGCAAATCAAAGTCTAATTAGATTTTAATTAGAATGTTAATTCTTTTGCACGCCATTTGGTTTCCGTACATGCTAGCTAACTTGATGTACCCTGAGCAGAGCCCCACAAAACAAAGAGAACAAAAAGAAGAAAAACAACAACCATGTATTTCCCATTATTTGGGAAATGTAAGCATATACAAGAATCCAGTGGCTTGAGAAAATAGTTGTTGTGCATCAATTTGTCATGGGGGCTTTTGAGGTGGAGGAAAAAATCAAAAACGACAGTTAAAACAATGCTAATTTATGTAAGCACTGAGGTGTTGAAGCTAATCAAGAGTTAAACCCGTGACAAACGGCAAAATCACAAAAACAAAGAAGTTCTTCTAATAACCTAAATTATTAGGATTTCAAGTGCAGGTTCAAAACATCCTCGGGGACAACACACAAGTAAATAGTTGGACATTTTCGCTTAAAGGGTCCATAGATATGTAAATCACGCAACTTATTCCCTAAAGAGGAAATCATATTCTGGGATTTTGAGAAAATAGGATGTAAAATTGCAAAACAGGATGATTTTTCTGTCAGCGAAACCTCTGCTGGGAAACAGATCCTTTCCTGTTATAAATGAATAGTACAGATTCACAGCCTGATCCTGTTTCAGCTTCTTTGACGCAGGGTTTGGTTTTCTGGACTTTATGTTTTCAAGTTTAGTGTTTTTGTGCTTGTGAGTTTTCTGATTATGATATTTACATTTCTTGTGATTCAGGTTTATTTGAGGTTGTCTGGTCTCCGTTCGCCCTTTCAGTCTTCTCCTCAGTGTTTGTTCGCCTCACTGTGTCCTTCGCTCTCTTCTTTCGTCAAGTTGTGCATCTTAGTCTGCGTCAGTGTGCTTCCTGTTTTATTTTGATAGTCCTTGTCTTTTGTGTTTTGCGTTCAGGTTGCTTCCCTTACCTCGTTATGTCTAATTAGTGCCCCCTGTGCATCCCAGCTGTCTCCCCTCCGCTAATCTCCCCCTTGTGTATACATCGTCTCAGCCTCGCCTCGGCCCTCGTTGGAGTCTCTGCTTATCAGTCTTCTTGTCTTGCTAGTTCCATGTTCCCTTAATATTTCCCAGTTTAGGTTATTTGTTGCATTTTTTTATTTTCTTTTGTGTACTCTCATGTCCAGCCTAAATAAACAGCTCGCTTTATGTTTACTCGTTTCAGTCTTTCTGCATCATCTGCATTTGGTCCACACTCAGCTCCACACGATCTGCAGCTCGCTGACCTTGACGCTTCTCTGCGTGTCTGTTTGGTAACAGCATCAAAGTTGGGTTCCGTCTAAATTCCTAAGACCAATTCATTCTTGTTCTCTGTGAGGGATACGAGTCTGAGACCTCTACATCAACCAAAATGTATGAAATGTATCCGTACAAGGGGACATCCTGGGCTTTCTCCTGATGCCACATTTGTGGCGTGGGTGTGTCTGAGGCAGGTAATTTTGGAGTTAATGGCTTTCCCTTTTTTTGGATGCTAGCTTTCTCTATGATTCTTCATTTCTTACCTAATATCAGACATAATTGTATTAAATAAATTGCACTCATTCATGCGCAAGGCACAATAATGTTAACTTCATAAAATATTACAACTATGAACTATTCCAGATACTGCAGCAGGGTTTCTCAGGGTGTAAATGTAAATGATAAGGGTTATGATACAGGGTTTAAAGTAGTGCAGTGTGATTATGTGTTTAGCATGCAGAATATATTTCTTTACTGTCCTGTAGGAAGGCGATCGTACAGCCTGGTCCTTCAAGTTGACACACCTGCTTTGAGTTTATGTATTTTTATCTTACAAGAGAAAAACATTTTGAGGTGTAAAGGTGTTAAAATATCAGGGCGCCTCAAGAAAACCAACCAAAGAAGTATTAGTCACAATAACGGCGATCTATTGAGTCTAATGGCATCAATAACTCATAATTACCTTAATAACTGTTATTTTAGCTTGCTTTTTCTCCTTTGAGAATGCACTGTTTGTCACTAATGGCATCTTAAGTTGAAATTGAGCACCTTGCCCAGAAGTAAACAGCATCTATCAATCATGACTTGAGGCCAAGTGTCAAAACACACAAACGCCAAGTGTGTGTGTGTGTGTGTGTGTGTAGGTGTGTGTGGTAATTATGCACACTATGACCATCTTGAGTTGCTTTTAACAAGTCATTTTTCATTTCATAGTAACAGGCAAACTCAGCTGCTCCACATCACCTTCAGCATGCCGGATGTTAGTGTAAGATAACAAAATGTAATAAACTTTTTTTGGTTCAAGTCACTTTGCTATTTAAGAAAAGCAGCTTGGGCTCAAATACACTGCACACAGTTACAAGACAGGAGAGAAACAGGAGAGAGATTTTCTCTGGGTGGAGAGGAGGACCAATGACATCATCACACACTGGGACAGCTGACGCCAAGCACAGAGAATCCTCAACACATTTCCATTTGTTTGCAGTTTTCCAGACGGATCGTGGTTTAAAACCAGCTGCACAAGCTGATGAATGACCTGACCCTCACAGGCCCAATCGCTCAGTGTCCTCCTCAGTCATGCTGGTTACCATGACTGCAGCAGCACTAAACTGCTGTGAACCCGAATAATTCAACTGAGCTCACATTGCAAGAACTTATCAGTAATACGGGTGGTTACGTTTTTCAGTACCAAACCATATGAATGAATGAATTATTACATTTTTATACATAGTTCTTGAGTTTCAGAGGCTCAAAAGTAATTGGACAATTGACTGACTAACCAAACTTATAGCCAAACGAGGCCTTATTATTTATGACAAATTAAGGAGATGGACTTGATTCCAAGTGTTTAATTTAAATTTTGTATTTTTTTTTCACTAGATCTGTCAATGTGAGGTCCAGAAAGATATAAATGCAAGTGAAGAAGCCAGATCAACAGTGTGGTACATCTGTAACATGAGGTATTCAATGTTTAGGTCAACACTCCAGCCCGAAGACCACAGAAGACAACAAAAAGAATGACTTCCATGGTTAAGGCAAGAATACTGTTGACGGGGTGGGGCCGTCATTGTCAGAGTCTACAGGCAAGAGACGCCTTCCTGAATGGAAATCCAGAGGGCTTAAAGAAGGTGCAAACCACCAGTTACACTCATCAAAAACAAAAAGGCCAGAAGCCGAAAATTCTTATCCAAGTACTAAAAACATCCTTATATTTGACTCTAATTATGTTTGAGCCTCTGACAATGGCGTGGGCGCTGTGCATACCTGTAATGAATGCCTTGCTAATGTAATTTTTTTAAAAACCCCGGGAAGAAGTAGTGGACGTCTTAACCGCGCTGCTTGTAACCGGTTCATCTGACTTGGCTCGCTGTGTGGTTTAGCCCGTGCACGAGGATTTTTCTTCAGTTTTGGTAAACTGGTCAATTCTGTTATTGTATGAGTCTCATACTAAGGGTTAATTAGCATATATCTGTATATGTGAGTTGGATCCTTTATGAGTCAGCATTAGCTGATAAGTTAGCCCTCCGCCCTCCTGACAGTTTACTTTATGTGGATTGTTAGGATGCGTGTTTGAACTGACTTCTTTCAGGTTCACACTTCTACATTCCTGCACAGGGGCCTCGCTTAAAGCACACATCTTCACTGACTCAACGCTCCTGAGAAGCAGACATTAGCATTTAGAGAAGGACGGGCAACGAGGCATCGTCGAGATAATGAAATGAATCCACGTTTGATCCTCTCACCATCTCCCGGTAATTGTTCTTGATTCCCCCTTTGTGTTTCACGCTTGACTCCCCACTTATATCAGGGCCCGCGTACCAAGATATGCTCGTTCCCCCTATCAGTGACAGCAGAGTTCAGTGATTAACAAATTAAGGATCTTCTTTGCCTTAATCTGTCTTGAGGCTTTTTTTCAGTTGGCTTCTGCAGAAACATGTTTGGCGATGACAGCGCCTCTGCTTCCATATTTAATTGGATTAGAGGGAAGTCGGGATTAATACACTCGCCGACTGGCGTCAGGGAGCGATGAATAAGGAAAAAAACAGGTGATGAGGTCGTTTCAGAATTACCTCATCAACTTCTTTTACTGCAGTGTTGAGATGTCGAGGATTTCTTTGGCGTGGAGTATCATGGGAGAATGTGAAAGCCTGTGTGCAGGCTTATGGATTAATTTGGAGAAACGTTAGGCTGAACCGATTAACGTCAAAGTAGGAACATTTCCTGATGTTCAGCAGTGGGGATTGGGCAGTGCAAGGTTATGTTCATTTCTCTAGTTAAGTTAGACCAAGTCTTCACATGCAGGGATGTTTGGTATCTTTTAAATCTGATGATTTTCCAAGTTTTTAACAACACAGTCAGCAGCAGCACCAGTTAGGGGTTCAGCCTCCCCACACTGATTCTTCTGGCTATGCTCAGATAGCTTCTGTGTCTGAAATGTAAGTGCTGCATTCTTTTTAACAGCGAGCAGGAGACGACTCCCGTGGAAAAGTGTCTCCTGTTATTCAGTCATCTGGAACCTTTAGTACATGTTTTAATCTTCCCTTCAATGCCTCCAATGAAAACACATATTTATAGATTAGCTTTCCGTTAATCTTCTTCCTTTTATTTTGGAACATAGCCTGCAACTATTTGCATGTGTAGAAGTGCGTGTGCTGGCATGAACGTTGGACTGAATAGCTGATTATTTCTGCGTGTCTGTATCTTCAAACACGTAAACTTTTCTTTGATGTGTGGCTTTTACTGAAACTGTGTAAAAAACTGTGAAACTTTGTATATGTGTTTTGAAAGTTATTATTATTATTCTTAGGATTGATCCATATCACCAATGAGTAGTATTTCCCCCCTTCCTGATTTCTTTCTTGTTTTTCTGCATATTTGTCACACTTACACATTTCAGATCATCATTTGTTTGATGATCAGAAACATTTCAGCAAAAAACATCTGTGTAAAATTGGCAGTTATTGCATCAGAGTCACAACCAGTCAGTAGGTTACACTTAGTCTGTCACAGGCAGGTTTGGATAGTTTTTCCCACTTAATAAATGAAACCATAATTTAAAAACTTTATTGTGCATTTGCTTTGTTAATCTTTGTCTAATATTAAAAACATGCATAAATTGTCTAATATTAAAAACATGCATAAATTTAATATTTAATATTTCATCACTTTGGGTCCACAGTAAGCCATGCATTATTGTCTATGTTAATTAAACTCTGTGTTGATTAAACGAGCAAAATAAATGTAAGTTTAAAGAAACAGATGGAAGGTTTAATAGTTTATACAAAACATTGCTCTACAGCACAGTTGTGATGATAACTCATTGTCCACCACATGCTGTGATACACGAAACTGAGGCTTCATTAAGGACAATAGGTTTAGTACATTTTTTATTTCCTATTTTGTCTAAAATGATGAAAGGAAGGATGGGAGGAAAGAAAGGAAGGAAAGGAAGCCAGATTTAAGTGTGGTACATTGTTGCCCTTTCCAACTGCATTCAGTATTGTATCATCACATGTTAGATCAGCACATTCTGACATTTGATTTTACAACTTTTACTCTGAAACATAGTTATGCGAGTGTTTCTTTTCAGAGTAATATTTATATTATTGGGTGGAATCATCAAAGCACAAGAGCTGGCTGACAGATTTCCACAAAAGTAAACACTCTGTGGAAGTTATGATCACATCCAAAACAAACACAGTCACACAATACAAAGCAATACGACTGGTTCATATCAAAGTCTTGAATGGTTCAGTGACAGGTTTACATACTAGAATAACCCTCATTTATCAGGTTCGTTAACCCTTACAAATAAGGACAGCCAGCGTTTGGTATCCATCCACCTCTCCATTCTCTTCTGCTTATCCAATTCAGGTTTGCAGAAGAGCTGCAGCCCATCCCATCTGGCACACGGTGAGAGGCGGAGTACGCCCTGGACAGGTCGCCAGCCTGTTGCAATGCTAACACATAAAGACAGTGTTTGGTATCCTAGTACATAAATATGGTTATTCTATATAATTTGGGAAAATATGATCACTGACCCAAATAAAATAAATCCTCTATAGCAGAGATGTCAAACCCATTTTACATCATGGGTCACATACAGCCCACTTTGACCTCACTGGCTGGATCAGTGAAGACCCCTTTCTGTCAGTGTGAAGAAGTTTAACCACTCAATCCTTCAATAGATGTGTAAATTACAGCAAAGGTACCCAATTGCCCGGACTGTCCTCTAACTGAGTGGACACACTGAAAAAAATAAATAAATATAAATTTCTATTGTAGATGGTGATAAATCAGATTACTATCTGTTACCTAATTGCTTTGAATGACCCCAGAAATTAAATTAAATTGAAAATACACGTAGAAGTGCTTTTCTTTACATCTTCCATAGCTGGCTATGGATTGGCGGCTTGGCTAGATTGGCGGCCGATTCTGGCCCACGGACCATATGTTTAACAACCCCACTCTAAAGCTTCCAGCAGCTGCCAAGTGATTTTGGCTAAAACTGGAAATGATTTCCTACTAAAATATTGTACAGCTGCTTGTTGACACAAACAACTGTAGATGCTAGCTCCCAGATAATAACAGCCGGCCCAAATGTTACCCAGATCTAGTTTTCTCTACTTCATGTGCGTGTGACTGCCACACCTCGACCACAGGTCTACCATATATGTGCCAGGTGTGCTGTGACTTCTGGAGTCAACATCTGGTCCAGTCAGCATATGCTGGTTCCCATAGCAACCTCGCCTCATCACTTTTGGCAGAAAAAGACTTTTGCCAGTGTCACAGCTGAACGGTAAGTGCCAAAAGCAGGTCGGATTGGACCCAAACATCAGCACTGTGGGATGTGTGCTAGGCTAATACTGTATCTAGTTACTGAACTGGACCTCTTGACTTTTTTTGGAGTATTTTGTGTGATAAGAAATGTGCTTTTCTATGCCAAACCAGTCATGTCCAATACACCGTGCTACTTAGCATAGTTTACCTGTATATGGAGTCTATAGATACACCTTGGTAACAAAGCCTGATACGGTTAGCTCTTTAATTAGCACTTGAGCCTCTAGTGGAAATAGAGGTTGACTGTAGTGCTTAAGTTGAGAGTTCACAAATCAATGAAAGACACAGGGTGGCTACAGATACAGTATATTATATATACACAATTTAATAAATGATCCTGCCATTCATAAATGACTGCCTATAATAAACCTTTTCTTTTATTTAAGAGTAGCTTTTGATTTTTCTGGTTTACATGCTCATAGTTAGACGTTATCATCTACTACAGCCTGGTTTCAAACTCATCTTTACCAAAACTGAAACAGCTTATACCCGCTGCCTCTCTCAGTTCAGAAAACGCCGCCAGTCTGTAAAAACACAAGCATCAGATTGCATCCATCTCTTTCCTCTGTCTCCCACTCCTACTGGCCTCCTCCCTGCTCTCTGTGTTTTATTTACTTGGCTGACATGCAGCGTTCACGCTGGCAGCTTTGTCCATCAAAAGGCACCTGCTCCTGGTGATTGTTTGCTCACCTTCCTGTCCAGAGCGCTGCAGATGAGTGTCAGCAGTCTTTTTCTCTCACCACCTTTTTGTTATTTTTCCACTCTGATGAAATGTCTTCCAGGCTGACGGCTGCCTGTGCAAACGTCAGGTTGGCTAGTCATCCCGAGGCAGGCCTGTCTCATAAAGAGCCACTGAATTTCATCACCGCATTACGTCTACCACATTTGGAGGAGGTATTTTGTTGAGACTCATGCATCAGTGTGTAAGCTGGGAATTCAGTCTTGCTCAAGGACATTACAAAATGTTCAAGTCTTGATAGATACACTGCCCGCTATTGCTGGGGCCGATCCTGTAAACTTCCAGGTACAGTCTGCCTCTGAAATCAAACTGATATTAAACTCTGTTGACCATGCAGGCTCTACAAAGTAAATCTAGATTATGAGTAATTGTGCCTTACCATAACAAGACTGTGGTATAATTATTCTGTTTTGGCAGTGGCAATAAATCGTTAAATAAAGCACAAGTTTCACTTCCTCCTTGGATTACATGAAAAAAGGAGCTAAATGTAATCCAATAAGGAAGTGAAATTCCTTATTGGATTACATTTAGCTCCTTTTTCATGCTTTAACATTACCTTTTAATGCCAGCCATATTCATGCAGGTCTATGATGAACCAATTGCAAACTCAAGCTGCCTCCAGTTATCCCAAAATTGTTCTGAGATTTATGCTCATGCATGTATACATTATCACATTTTAAGACCTTTAAGTCTAAAGTCTAATCTGTTATTAAAAGTAAGCTCATATAGAAAATGTTTAGGACATTCACAAAAAATTAATTAGGATTTCAAGAAAAGAAAAAGCAATTTCAATAAATATTTTCACCCTTAAAAATAATGAAGGTTTGTGCATCTGCAGCAGAAACGACAAATGCTCCTGAAAGACAATAAAGTAAAGTCGCACTGAAGCTAAAAGACTGTATGTGATGAAACAAACACTTACATTTCCTCATTGCATCTCCTGTGTGCATGTGAGGGTCAAATCTTTACATCACTCAAGAGTTTAATGGTTCCTGTGCAGATAGCCTATTTCATAGTTGAACCGTTAGCTTTACTTTTAAACCTCTAAAGCTTGAACCATGATGAAAGGGCACCGTGATGCCAGATATTCTCATTTTTTGAAGGCAGAGTGTTTATTAAGCCTTAGAAAAAAGGCCACTTTGAGTTTCATATGAGTTGCAATTTTTATCACATTTGCTATATCTGGCATTGCTTAAAACTTATTTTGCAAATTATTTTATTTTCTTTGAGGGGGGGGGGGGACTGAAACACTGGTTTCAAAAATTCAAAAACTTACAGGGTTAAAGTGACTTTCTTCAGTATGACTGAAGTGAATGTTCAAAGTAGAAATGCTGCGTTGTGCAAACATTTGTCTCTGACTTTTAAAAAGTGGGGTTACTTAACAAAAATATCCAAGTGTGTTCAACAGAATGATCAAATAAGAGGCACAGAATCAGTGAGCGGAACAAAGAAAGACAAAGAGAACGAACAGCAAGAGCGCAGCCGCCCAAGCACAGTGGACGAGGCTTTCAAATAGCTGTTGCTTCACATGTCAGGCTGCGGTGCGGCTGAAGACTGACAGGGGCTGATTGGTGAGGCCCATCATTTCACAGCTTAATGACCGTCCCACAGCACCCTGTCCCTCGGGGGGGGGTAAACAGTTTTTAAAGAAGCAGGAAATCCACAAGCCTTGCTGTCACTTAAGTTAGCAACAAATAATCCGTCCAACCTCGTCACCTCTTCTGCAACCCACAATCCTCTTCCCCCCTTGTTCCACCAGTTCCAGTTCAAATTGCCCCAGGCGCTCGGTGCAAGATAGCGAAGAACAATTGCCGTGTTCACAGTTCATCTTGCCGATGTTTTTTCCAGCCTGTCACAGAAGTCTTTGTACTTTTCCGGCTTTAAAAGAAAACTTGCTAGCACATTGTTGTTTTGTCGTGGCTCAGGAGAGAGTTTGACCTCGGACAACTTTTCAGGAAGACAGGTGGCCTGATGAAAGTATCACAGCGCAACATGCAGCATTAAACTTTAATACTAATTAAATGCATGTACGCTGAATACTTCATGCATCACTAAAGTGAGGATATGCAGTAAGTGTTGTGTCAAACCTTTCAGCGAGAAATCTCTTCACCACTCTGCTTTCCTCGATTGTTTTTTTTTTTTCAGAATTAACTTATATTGATTAGCCATGGTTGTCTTTCTTTGAGAAATTTGAAGTGTTACTAAGATAGAAATTTCATATTCATCCAGTTTTCCCTCAGAGTAAGGACATAATGTATTTTCAGCTGATTGTGTCTGCTTAGCATTAAACAAGAAATGCATGTTTAAGGTTTTGGAGCTTCTTAAACACCATATCAAGAGGAGCTACTGTGCTTATGTGGATTTGTTTGCATTCCATTATTTTCAAGGAAAATGGCCGGGAAAAAAAAACTGCAGTTCCACTAATGGTCACTTGAGACTGACTCCAAAAATAAGCCCGCAGACTCACATAAAATGCTTAAAAGAAATAGAAATAAACATGTTTAGATATAAGTACAAAAAAGGTTTTTAGTCTTTATAGATATTTTTTTCCTTGGTAACTGTACATTGGGTAATTGCTTTTCCTGTGCATTATTGATCTAGAAAAATAAATGACTAATAACTTTTTACCTTCAGGAATTATTTTTAAAAATTGCTCCATTTCAAAAATGAATTAACAATCTAAGATTAGATTTGTTGTATTAGCACGAAAAATGAAATTTGAGCTGCAAATGCAAATAAATTCAACTCAATGATAGATAAATGGACTGGATATGTTAACAAGATACCTGTGATTACTTTTATTCATAGTTATATATCGTATAGTTGTAGTTGTTGCATTGTAAGCTCTTCAGCTGCTGATGGTGGTTTACTTACAAGTTTGTAATCTTTGTCCTGTTACATTTTTCTCTGTATTATGGACTGTTGGATGTTAGATATGATGAGGTATTCATATCATCTGCATCTATATATCTTCCTCCACTTCTGCCTGAATCAATGAACCCCCCTCCCAACATCCACAGTGCTTTAATGGATTTACCTAAGCAGTCACACTTGACTTCCCGCGCCGACATACCTCCTCACTCAACTTGACAAGCTTGCCGGTCCACATTTACGCTGACGACCAAGAGTATCTAACGCATGTGACAAAGTCTTCAGACAGGCTACGGCGGCGTGGGAGGGAGGGAACTCGTGTGCTTCCCCCTCAGCGTCACATCTCTTGACAGGTGCCATTTTCAGTACTGCACATCGCCCTTGTCGCCAGCCGACCGCCAAGTCCCCATCAGCTTTGCTTTCTCACCGCCTTTTCCTGCTCAGGTTTCCAAAGTGCAGACTGGAGACAGCGGAGGGAGTTGGCGCAGTGTCGCTAATGATTAGCAAGGAGGGTTTGAGGGCCAGCAGGCCTCCGCACGAGCAGCAACGATAGCTGAAGAAGACAAAAAGTGAAATAAGAAACATCCTGAAGTTGGTGCAGAGTTGGAGATGAGGCTGAAGTGGAGAGGATGCTCTCTGCCTGCTGGTGTGGAGATGGTAATGCTGGCAGCTGGCACCAAGACTACACAAGCAGTGGGAGTGCAGAGCTGAAGTGTACCAGTCTTTTGTCTAATGTAGCGCTGATATTACATCAGAGGAAGGTTGGAGACTTTAAAAAAAGAGTCAGTCTGTATTCAGTATATATATGTGAAATTTTATGTATTATATTCTTATAGCATTACTTATCCCACTTAAAAAAAAATTAAAATATCCTTCAGGGTTCTGAGTTTGAAGATTTTTAGAGCAAACCTACAGGCATCAGCTGCAACATTAAAATCACTGAAGGGTGAAGAAGTATTAATCTCTGAACGTTAGGTCCTAACATTCATGCATATATTACTTTGTATCACTTTCTTTTCTTTCCACACAAAGCACCACCTAAACCTTCACCTCCACTGGCACTCCACAATGACAGCAGCCTCCTACAGGAGCACTCAGGAAAAGCCCAGCAAACATGCTAAGAAAGATTAATACTCCAAAGACTCCAATGCAATCAAGTGGAATGTGCTGGTCCATGAGACCAAATGTTTCCCTGTCAAGGTCCTGGTGACAGACATCAGGCACTCTGTGCTCTTTTGGCTCAGAGATGACCCAAAGGGGAAAATGAGCCAGGTGCTTTTAGTTATGTGACCAGTTGGTGTACTTTCTGTACTTTTTATTAAAGTACACAAGAGAAACAGAACATCTATAAAAGCGTCTTTGGAGGGAGACAAAGATTTTGTAGTTCAGACACTATTCTAGAGCCACTTTGGGTGTTACGGAGATGCTCAGATTTCCAAATCCAAATTCTTACACTTTTAAACCTCTTAAGTCTTAAGTCATCATTGCTGACAACCCTTACGCTAATTGTAGAGTTATGTGTTTTTTTAAAGTGTGGCAATCATGAATCATGGAAATCATAAAACAAAGAAAATCATCATTCTAAGTGACACATATCCCTTTTTCCCCCAAAACACAGAGCCAAGGTAGATTTAGAGTCATCGCCTATGGGGACTCAGGCCTCAGAGGGTTAAAGAAGGAAACACAAGAAAGTAAAGTAAAAGGCAGCTTACCATGTTTGTAGCATGTAAATGATTATGATTAGTGCAGGACAAAAATGGATGGATGTGTAAGACACACAGAATGCATGTCAGGGAGAGTTGCGGACTCAAACTACAGACTCAAAACAGATTTATTGGTGAGTTTGCAGTCAAACAACTAAACTGGGAATGGTAACTGGGAAATACTAAACAGACGGGGAATTACCTTATGGACAGGACACACAACAAGAGAGAAATTGCGACAACGAACACAAAAAGACACAGACAATATATACACATGAGGGAATCAGGGCAGAGAGGAAACACCTGGGGAACACAGCTGGACAATAGTCTAATGAGACAGGGGAACAAACACTGACTAAACACAGAGAGAGGGAGGGACACACTGAAAATATAAACAACCACAGAGACATGACTATACATGGGGCATGAAACAGAGAGGAGGCATGACAACAGAAACCTAAAGATTGGATAAGAAACTAAGGCAACATCATAACAATACAAATATTAAACAGAAGGATAAGAATAATAATAACCAAAACAAGGAACAGAATCTTAACCTCAGAATATCAAATAAACCAAAATCAAAACTCCAAATGCATAAACGCTGGGTCACAAACAGAGGACCATGACGATCCAGAAAGTAGACATATGCTTGCAACATGAAAGCTTGCTGAAACTGCTAATTACCACAAACTGTAGTGGTCAATTTCCTGGACTAACCTGATTCTGATCACAGCAAAGACCACTTAGGGCTTTAGGGCTTGCAAAATTCATCCGCCAATCAGCGTCACTGTATATTTAATGCTTTTCAGCCTGTAAACATTGCTTCTGCCTGCACACTTTGCTAACATCTCGACTGCTTTTATTATCTCAAGGTCACTTTTGTTTTCTGCTATTGTCATGACACAGTGCGAATTCCCATGGGTCACAATAATTAGTGCACTCCCATACCTGTGCAATGCTAAATACTTAAAATACTTAATAATTTTTTTTATTATTTCTCAATATTATATCTATGTGCTAGTGCTATATCTGTGTGCTATGTGCTCTCAGCCTTTTGTTTGACCCTAACAGAGTCTCCTCTCTTATTTATTTTTATTGTTTTATTTTTTTTCTCAAAAATTATACAACACATGTAGATACTTGTGTGGAAACATATGACAGAAACTTTCCCTGCTCCGATAGGAAGACAGTGCTGATTAATCACTCCTCGTGTGAGCTAAGATATACTGGCAGAGGTAAAATGCAATTTTGATTCCTACAGTTTTCCAAAGTGTAATCAATAACGTCGACACATTCCGTCTTGCTATGCCTGAGTAAGTGAAAACACTTGCAAGGTATTGTAGAAGTATCAGAACATCCATGAATAATCATGTCTGGCCAGGGAACATAAGTGACTTCAGCCGCTGTTTAGAGTTTGGAGGACAGAGAACACAAGCAGTCCTCCAACTCAAACCCCTGTAACCTAGAAAGAAGCAAACAAACAGAAATCACAGTGACAAACTGTAGTGTACCTCACCCAGAGTACCTCAGCTTAGGCTGAAAGGATGATGAAAAACATCTGTTTAGTTCGCCTGCATGTGCTTTATTTCATTTTAGCTACAATAGCATGAAACTGTTATTACTATGAAACTCATCTGATGTACCTGTCATGCTGGATATTGTAATAGTTTTCTATTTTTCCATTTTAAAGATATGTAGAGTGCTGATGATGGCACAAGAATGCCAGCTTTGAAAAATTCCGTAAACTTGTCTTCTAGTTTGAGTTAGCCGCGACTCCAGATAGTTGCTGTGCCTTCGGATGCACTAATCTGCATTTATTTACAGTTGCTAGAAGAGCATAGAGTATTGCACCAACATGTGAACACCTCTCCTAACCCTGCCTTACAGGCCAAATGGCACCGAACCCTGCTTCTCCACTGTAGTTCATGTAAACAGTCGGAATGATTTACCTGACACTGGAAAAATACTTGGTCGACTTTACTGATGCAACATTAATCCGGTTGTTCAGTGATGACGTGACGAATCCTACTTCCGGGCCTAAAGTAGTCTGCGTTTAATATGGCTTTTGTGTTGTTAACATGTTTAATGTTATGTATTTTCTTCTATTTGATCTCAAAAAGCTCCTAAAACAGTCAGTGATCACTGTTGACCTCCCTCGGCTTTTATTACCGCTAATCATTTATTTAAGGTCAGTTTTTAAAACCTTAGGATGTAACTACAGCCCAGCCCATGCAGCAGTATATGAATGACTAACCTCGTATTATGGATGGATTATCTCAGTTGTTCTCCTGGCTGAAGTTTGGTCCTTTTACAGCATCCTGCCATGCGATTACATTTGTTCGTGACCACCGAGAACACTCACGTTAACTTTTATCGAGTGGGAAAAAAGTTATCTTGTTTATAATATGCTAACATAGCTGTGTCGCTAGCGGTCACGTAGCACATCATTATATACCAGCTAGCCCAACTTCAGTAACCCTACAAACGTCACTGCTGTGTAGTTTTCTGTCTTCATTTATGCTGGAAGTGATAACAGAGCTGTACGTTTTAATTTGTTTCCAAATCGCCGCAGTCAGGACATGCTATATTGTATTTAGATAGAAGCTAGCGAGCTAACTCCCTGCTAACTTCTAACTCCGTTAAATGTCATAAATTCCTTTTCATGGATGCCTGGATGTTAAACTCAATTGTTACACCTGGTAGAGCAGAACGCTGATCATTTTATTAAAGATGAAAGACTTTAGACAGTTTTTCAACTCTCAGTAATGCCATAGTGATCATTTGATATATGGACCTGCAGTGGAGTTTAGGTCCAGACACGGCTAGTGATGTCAGACTGAACAACCGGATAGGATAAATTAATGCCAAGTCTTCTGACTCTACATCCTTAAATGTCCAAGACAACAAAATGTAAGATTTATGTGTGGTAGTTTGTTTAAGCTAGCTATGGAGCGCTTACTTTCGCTTCAACAGTGAATAATTTCTTTGTTTTTCACCTCCCCACACAGCATTTACTCCATTATTTACAATGGAGTCATGTTTTGCCCACCAGGATAAGGAGTCGGTCACATGAATGAAAACTATGGCTACTGTAAACTTGGCTACCTGGGGAAAACTTCTTTGTTTTGAGTGCTAGTACAACATTTTTGTACTAGGGGACAGATTTCTGTACTTTTTGAACAGAAGTTTATCAATCTTAGCCCTGTCACAGAGCGGTTGCAAAAAGGATAGCCAGGACATACTCCGCCTGTAAGTTTAATTTATTATAGCTGTAAAGCCAGACATTGTTAATTTTATACTTGTGTTTGTGAACCAATTAAACAAAAGAAAAGTGCTAATTAGAGAGCTTTAGAGACGTTGCCAAGCTTTAAACTTTGAACAGAGCCAAGCTAGCAGCTTCCATTCCTTATGTTAGCTTTGCTAATTAGCTTCTGACTTCTGACTCTATACATAAGAAATCGTACCAAACCTCTCAAAATGAATAATTATCCAAGCCTATTTATAATAAATATACATTGTACTAACTGATAGTTTTATGCTTTATTTTTAAGATGCTGTCTCTAAACCTGATATCACAAGCTATTAGCAACAATAGTATGCTAACCACCAGCTAGGTTAAGTAAGGAATTTCTGCAACCTACTATAAAATGTATACATATTACATCCAGATGTCAAGAAATGAAGATGATTATTAACCTTTACTTGAGTGCGGGCAAACATTACTTAAGAGTAATCCCAGGAAACTTGTTTAGTAAGATTTGTTTGACTTTTATGTAGCAATGTAACTGTATTATGATTCTTTAGATTTCACCTAACATTCAATCTCACCAGTTCATTAGTGCCTTTGGAGTAAAATTGGTAACCTCCTTTTCCTTAGTATTTAAAGAGTTTGTAATCATTAAAAGGTGAAACCTTGTGAAACAAAATTGGATGCTGTCATTGCATTTTCAGTTCACCAGGCTGCTGTTTCTTCAGCTAACGTCCCGTCTGTGACTTCACTCTCTGAGGAACTATATAGGACCATCAGCTAACAAGCCCCATCTCAGCCTGAAGCCATGTCCCTGTAATGTACACCAGAGAGCCACATCATCTCTCCTCACATGGAATCCGTTTAAGGACAGCCACGGCACAGCACAGTTTTTTCATCTCTGCCTACTGTGTGAACTTTTAATGCGATTACCGGTCACATAGGATGACACGAGTCCAGGCCACGGCGTCCGTTTTTCCAAAGCTAACATAAGAGGTTTGGAAAGATGATCGTCAAATATCCCTGCACATCCCTCCTGGCAATCAATCGTAAAGGGCTAATATTAAAATCTAATATTAAAGGGCTGTGACAGTAATGAGCACTGTGGATGTGTGGTCCAAGGCTGCGGGATTAAATGGGTGCACTTACAATACCAGTAAACTCAGGCCAATCTCAGCAATATTTAGCTGGACATTGAGCTGCAGTGCCTGAGCCTCAAGTCATGTTAGCTTAACACCAAAAGGCACTCAAGTACAAGGGGGTTGGGAGGTGTGCATGTACGTGTTACGCTCCATTAGTAGCTTACATTCAAACTGAGTCCAAACACTTAAATGGGTTGCATACTTGGCTTAGCAGTGAAACGTTTGCTGCCACCCAAAGTTGCTTCAACCTCCTGAGGCAGTTTAAACAGATACACCTGAGTGCTGCCTCAGTTTTCTAAACTCTGGAGTTAAATAACCAGGGACTCATTCATCCCCACTGCAATTATAGAAGACTGCTTTATCTACATGCAAAATTAGGAAATCTCTTGCGCTTGCAGTGAAAGAGCTATTTTGCAACTACTCCTTGGTGCCCCATCTATTTGCACTGTGTAATTGTTTTATCTGATATTCTGCTTGGTTTGAATCTAAACTCTTAACGCCAAACCTTATTCTTGTATAAAACAATCAGGACTTGAATCGTGCCACATCCTACTCCCCACTCTGCTGCCTTTTGTTCACACTCGCTTTCAATTTTTGCATGCTGAAGGCCAAGAATATGAGACCAATTAAAACTCAGAGCAGGGTCTTACAACCATCCTCTCTCCTGGCAGGCGTCCTCGTAACACGTTGCACATTCTTTGCTCCAGAAAGCCTTGTGCTCTTCGCCCCATTTCCCAAAACCACATAAGACAAAAGGGGGCTGGTGGCTTGGGGTGCGTGCCAAGCTCAGATGCGCAACAACAAAGACAAAGGAGATCACAGTGGGAATTAGGGGATTCCCCAGAGAGCAGAAGGGAGGATGATGGTGTTTATGAGGTAAATCTGCTGTGAAATCTCCCCCACATAGAAAGTGTGCAGGACAACACTGTCTGCTTAGGCCTGAAGTGACAAGAATGAGGTCGATGTACCCCGGGCACATGACCCCCGAGTAAGTCCCGAGAATAAGGTGCCTGGGGCAATGGCACTGCTTCGTCAAACTCAGAGGTCACTCATTAAGGCCAGGATCCTTCTCTCAGCCTAAATGTCTTGAAGGAGTGGCTGTTTCAAAGCAATTATGGTCAGACATGGTTATCCATGTCGACCAGGGTCAGAAGTTAAAGGATCCCTGGTGATTGCTTGCATGTCCTGGGTTGGTGCCCCCCAATTCCCCCTCCTTTTCAGGCTTTACTGGAAGAGTTACGTTTTCCTTTTACATTATAGTCCCACCTCGCAGGCTGTACAGTACTAAACCCATTTGTAAGGACAGAATGAATTTCTCACCTCAGGTTTTGGACCCGTATAGGAGTCATAAAATAAAATGACACATGATCACACATGGAAACATTTTTCTCACAATTTAAAAATACAGTAAACCATATTTATAGTATTTAAGCTTCAAGTAAACAAACAATTTAACAAACTTCAGCTAAACTAACGAACACAAATAAGCAGCTTTGAATCTGATTTATTTGAATTCATTTTGAAGTATAAGGAGTTTGTTTGCCAGAGAACAACATGCAGAAGAATGACACAGATGCATTTTTTGATATTTATGCCCATGTGGTATCCACCCTACTAACAACAATTAGCTCTCAGAACTCAGTTTCTGACAATTACAAAAGAACTGTTTATATTAAAACAGGGATTATCATCAACACAGTTCCCTTTTACATCCCTTTTATCATCATGTCAGAACTTCCTTAAAATGCACAGTCGGGGCATTCCAGTCTAACCACAGTTAATTCATAGTAGTAACCCAGCAAAAAGTTTTGTTGACTCTGAGATTGGGTTGAAACATGAAACAAGAAAAAACCCACCTCTTTAATACTAGTTTGGTTCTAAAGGAAAGGAGATCTGAAGGATATTTTTCCTCTCCACTGCATTAGACACTCAGCAAATTTAGAACCAAAAAGTTCTTGTTATAAGGAAATAAAAAGCAGATGCATGTTTTTTTTTTTGTTTTTTTGTTTTTAATCTATTTAGTGGCCTGATCACAGTAATTTAACAACCAAATAAAGTATTTATCATGGACATGTTAGTGTGTAGCTAAATTTTCACTTTTTAGCAGTGGCTGCAATATAGACGTCAGTCAACAAAATTTGTTGAGTGGAAAAAATAAATGAAAGGGTGACTGCTCACCTCTCACTTTTCACCCACTTTTAGATGCAAAAATGATGTATTGAACTATTTAAGGAACTATTACAAACATGGATATGAATATCAAAGAGGGCAAGTTTCAAATAATAGGGTCAACCCTCATTTTACGTATTTGTAATCACTGTTCTAAATGTTCAGTTTCAGGCAGTTTTTTCTACTTGTGGTTATCAATCATGTCAGTGAGGCACACATCCAAGTCCCGCCTACCAGTTGTTTAAATGAAGCGGCAGCCAATCAGAGGAGGGTTTGCTTAAAGTGAAACACTTGTAATCCGTACCACCACTGTTGTGTTTATGACTTGCTAAATAACCCATACACAGAGCGCTGACCAGGCTTGAGTAATGCCATGGTGTTTTTGAGCTTAAAATAATAACTTTTTTATGGGAAAAAACAGTTAGATATGGGTTAAACAGGTTAAAGCTGTTCTTGTACAAAATAAACAAATTATTTGTATTCAGCATTTACCAAACTTTGTAACTTCCTGTGCCTGCAAAATTGCTGGTGTTGAATTGTTTTTCCAGTTCCAATCAATCCTTGTGTGCTTCCTATTTATTTATTTTTAGGAGCCAAAGCTGCACCGTGGTAAAAATGTGTCATCCCACAACACGCGGATCTCTGGACCACATACTTGTAAATTTGCAGCTCATGAATGTCCATGATGGAGGTCCTCCTCACAGAGGCCTTTTTCATGTCGCTGTCAAAACAACTCGTTAGCTCTCGGAAAAAGACACTTTTTCAACCCATCTTTTGAATATTTCTCGCTGGACACGATCCAAAAACTTTCCCAGCCTGGACGATTGTCCTGGGAGCTTTCATTGGATTAATTTTTTTGTTTTGATTCGGTTTTTCTAGTCTGTCAGTCAACCCTCTACCCCCCTGAATTCTCGTACTCTTTGCTGTCTCTGTGTGTTTCTGTCTCTGAAAGGAAACTTTGATGCACTTATGGAATGCAGTGCTCTCTGCTCTCCCTGTGCAGGGAGCCTGAGAGGGGCCACACACCCCCGAACACTCACAAATTACACACCTCAGACGCCCTGCACGCAGCAGCTGTGTCCCAGTGCTTTAAAGGAAGCCTTCCCCTGCTCTGCTCGCTGCTGGCGTCCGCATGCCGCTGCCCATCGGGACCCTTCTGTGCTGTTTGCTGCTGTTGCCTTTGATTTGCTGCTCTGTGCAGCGGTCCTGCAGCCATCCCAGACCTCCGTGGGTTTGGAGGGGTGGATCTGGCTGTATGGTGTCAGTGATGCTGACAAGCCCTCCTCAAGGTATTCCACGTCATCTGTCATTTTCATCCCACATGTTTTTAACTTTTCTTTATTCCTCCCGACCCCCAAAATTTTAAACAGACTCTGAACACACAATCATGCATTTTTAAAGCAGCTTACATTTAACGATGCACATGCACTGAAATGTGTAAGAAATGTTTTATTCATTTTTTTTTCAAGTTTCATGGCTATGGGGACACAGAAAATCTATTTCTTTGCTCTGTCTGTATGGACCTCTTATATTGATGCATTAACTGTCAAAAAAAATGTTACGAACACTAAAAACATTACAAACTGCCATCCATAATTCGTTATTTTGGGAATACCACAATAATTCAGAATTTGTTGGCTAATCCAGACAATAGCACTTAAAACCTAATTGTCTGTACAATATAAAATTTTCCAATACTTCAGAATTACACTACTCAAACGTCTTGATGCATGCTCAATCATCCAGGTAAGTAAATCTCCAAAAGTGCATTCTGTTCATCTGTTCATAGCGTTTTCAGTGGGAGAAACATTTCGTCACTCATCCAGGTGACTTCTTTAGTCTCAGCTGACTGCAGGTTTCCAATCTTATAAACAGTACATTTGCATAATGACTGAAACCAGCCCACTGAGGGAACAATGGGCTGGGAGGTCACAGAATCAACTTTTAGAGATACACTACTCAAACAATTTGATCCTTCCAAAATATTCCTGAATGTACCGACGTGAAATCAGGGGAAACTATTCAGATATTGCTCTGAAAACTTTCATTTATTCTCCAAATTAAATTTGAGTTTTACTCTTAAG
This sequence comes from Rhamphochromis sp. 'chilingali', assembly GCF_963969265.1. Taxonomy (NCBI): domain Eukaryota; kingdom Metazoa; phylum Chordata; class Actinopteri; order Cichliformes; family Cichlidae; genus Rhamphochromis; species Rhamphochromis sp. 'chilingali'. The sequence goes on from NC_137937.1 coordinate 36,039,724, forward strand.
AGATTCACTGATTAGGAATTTGCTGTTTATACAACACAAGACTACAATACAGCAGGTAACACTATACCAGGACCAGGGCCTATCTGCTGTAAAACACACCTGGCCATTACAGACATTTATCAGTGAAGAGGGCCCCTGATATTAATATTATAGTACTAAAAATGTGACAGTAACATATAATAATAGTGCCGAAGTGTTAGTCTTCATTTCTTCATTTCATGGAGTTTCAGTTTAACAGATTCAGTAATTTTACTGTCAGCCTGTTAGTTGTTTTTCTGCCTCCATTTTTTTATGATATCGTTATTATAAATTATTTTTTCTCTTCCCAGCAGATGGCCCCGCCCCTCCCTGAGCCTGGTTCTGCCGGAGGTTTCTTCCTGTTAAAAGGGAGTTTTTCCTTCTCACTGTCGCCAAAGTGCTTCTCATAGGGGGGGTCATATGATTATTGTTGTTTTTTTCTCTGTATGTATTATTGTAGGGTCTACCTTAAAATATAAAGCTCCTTGAGACGACTGTTGTTGTGATTTGGCGCTATACAAATAAAATTGAATTGAATTAACTTATATTATGCTGTAATGTGGATCACATAATAAGATATCTGCAGCTTTTTAGTGACCAGTGACAAACAAAGATTGATTGTCACATTTTTACACCAGTTTTAGTTTTCTTTTCTTTCTTTTTTTTTAAGTAAAACACAAACACACAAAATGTTGCTTCAAGTATTTTCTGTGTTAAAGTCATAATTCACAGTAAAAATGTTCAAATTTGTGTTTTATAAACACAAATTTGAAGAGTTTGGAGGATGCTGCCCTGCCTTGACAGAATCAGACATGCAGCTCTCTCCCCAAAGTGTATTTTTGTGTGTTGGGTTGTGTATGGGAGGATGCCCCGAGGGCAGAGGAACCTGGAACATTAAGCCTTGCCATGGCGGTTCAGCGCAGCTCTGAGCCTTGAGCCGCTCTGGCAGCTTGCCTGGGGTGGAGGTGGCAGCGGGGGTGGCACAGGTTTGGAAAAAGGACCCTCAGCTCGCTCCTCTTCACTCTTCTGGGACGCGCAACCCACTCCCTGTCTGAGTCGATGGAAATGTTTTTGTCACTTTATTTTTGGAATCACGTACACCACAGAAGGGAAAGCTGGCCTTTGCGGCCTTTGTTTGACGGCCTTCATCCAGAACAGAGAGCAACACAAATTATAAACGTTCTGGAAGATGGATGCAGATGACCGTGCTGTGTTCAACTGCTGGACAGCCTTTTATGACGGTACCTTTGAAAATCCTAAATTAATGTGCACGTCCTGAACACCATTCTTCATGCTGAGAATATTTTATTTTGATGAAGTCTCAATATCTCAAAACAGAAAGTTTGCTTAAGGGAAGGAGAGGGTACAACAACTCATACATCTACAATAACCCTAACAATCAATCACTGATAATTTTGCACTACAATATGACTTCTCTGGTTCCAGACCTTCTACCAGTCTGTGATACCTGTTGGTTTACACTCACACTCAGGCTACGTCCACACTGGCCCAGATAAATTTGACAACGGCGTTTTCGTCTGAAAATGCTCCGCGTCCACGCTATCGTTTTCAGTCGTTTGCACAGAGTTGTGCGTCCACATTGAAACGTCTGAAAACGCTTACGTTCCACTACTGCCATGCGTGAAACGCAAGACGATTCGACCTGCCTCTTTTCTGTCTGCCGTTTATTTACTTTCCGGCTCTTTGAAACGTTGCGGCAAAAGGTGGAGGAAAAGCACTGAGTTTTTTTAAAATGGACTAACAATGAGGTGGAATTGTTGCTACGAGTAACACAAAAGTACAAAGTTGCAAAAGCGAGTGAGAATTAAATAATTTGAAGAAAAGTTATCTGGCGCATGGAGATGGAGAGACTGATATTAATCTTTAATAGGGCTGTCAAAATTGAGTGCAAACAAAACAACTGCTGTATAATGCCCTCCGCTATCTTAGTTTAATTGGTCACATGACTGCATCACATGACTAAAATGTGTCATCGTTTTCGAAAAGGCTCCGGGTTTGCTGTCCACACTGCGACGTGAAAATGTGTCCGCTTTGGAGAGCGTTTTCAAAACGCTGTGTTTTCCTTGACCAAAAACGCTGTCGGGTGTAGATGGAAGGCCAAAAATGGAGAGAAAAAGTGAGTTTTCAAACGAAAAAGTATTAGTGTGGACATGGCCTCAATCACTGTGATTGAGCGTCATGTTATACCACTGGAAAGGAGGTGCCAGCAATAACCTACCAGAACAGTTGGTGGCTTATCCTAAGTAGAAATGGTGGGTTGTTAAACCTTCATTACTTCACTGTGTTGTGTGTGGAAAGTTATTTGGGCTCCTATTGGTCAGGGTTGCTGTGGAAAATGTCACACAGTGTCAAAGAAGCGCGATTGGGTTTTTAATTTTTTCTGTCAAGGCACCGAGGCACCGAGGCATCTCAACGTAGCATCATGTAGCTAGTTAAAACCTGGCATCGCCTGCGGTCCATCGTAATGATTAATCTCTGGCTCTCTTCCATACTGTGTCTTTTGTCCTGTCGGTAAAATGGTGTTCAAACGCCTTTAAAGGACTGTTTTCACAATCAAAGTTTCATTCATCTGAAAAATCCAGATGACCCGTATAGTTATTTCCTTTAAGCTCTTTCATGTGTGTACGGAGCCAAAAGGAAGTTCTTGAGCTCAGAGAGCAGGATTGCCAGTTGTTTAGGCTCATTTTGGACTTGACGGAGAATAACACTAACGCTCATGCTAATGCTGATGGTCTGTTGACCAAAATGTATGTGAACATCTGGTTACTCCATGAAATAAATTGCACAAGATTTTATTCTTTCCAGTCAATGAGTTCTTCAGTTCTCCTTGATAAATCAGTAGTCACAGCACCATGGAGTCCAAATGTGAAAGCTAACTTTTGAGTAAAAAAAAACAGCTAGAAAGGCATTTACAATTTCCGATTAACTGGAAGCAACTGGACAGGGTCTAATCTTTATATTTTCAAAATATACAGATAACAAAACTACCAATCCAGTCTAGCATCTGAAGAAAAATCCACAATTGTAGGTATGGATTCTAGGATCTGAACCAAGTGTGAAAACTGTGACAGACCCAAGACTATCCTTCTTCTGGATCAGACCCAGGTGTTACAGCAGCTTTCACACTTAAACAAATGTATTGAATTCTCAGGGCGAATCGCCTCAGGTTCAGTCAGCCTGAGTGTGAAAACGCCCTTAGAGAGCAATCACACCTACGTTTCATTTTCTTGGAAGAGCTCACTTCGTTACATTTGTGTATTTGATTTCTTTTGGATTGCACAATCTAGCCACTGATTAAGATATAAGACAAATATAAAGCCTTACAGGAGCTTGGACCTGTTATTTGAAAACATCACTCTTCATCATTGGCTGACAGTGACACTGAACATTAGCCAGATAGCAGCCTGAAATGTAGGAACTACAGACTTTGAACAGCAACCAATTTTCTCATCTACACATATGGAGATGTGTTTTGTGTTGCACCTTGGTTTGAAAAAACGATTTACCAGGTAAATATTCTGTTAGAGAAACATTTCCATCCATGTGATTATGTATGCAGCTGTAGCACTGCTTACAACTGAAATGATAATAAAGTTGAAAAAGTCTAACTCTGATTCGAGTTGTACTGGCCTAACCAAGTCTTTGTTAAGGCTGACTCTGGGACCTTAATGGCATTTTGACTTGGGGAAGCAAGTCTTGGCCAACTGACGATCTCCATGACAAAAACGTTTGGCACAGATACGCCAAAAACAGATATGTTTCTTTTTGAAAGACTACTTGTGACTCTCTCCAAAATGTGAGTCAATCCCATTAAACCAGCACCTTAAAATGCCCAGATTTAGAACAGATGTTGGTTTACATGTTTCAAATCACCGGCCTCAACCTCTGGACTATTTTTGTCTTGTTAGTGCCTTTCAGAGCATTTATTTATACCATTATGATATACGGGTACTAACAGCTAGTCCAAGAATTTTGTACTCCAGTGAGAGAAATGTTAGTATTTTATTTTGATGTTAAGTAATACTCATCACAAGTATCTTTCTCTGCTCCTGAGAACCTCTGTAATGGACCTTACAGAGGACATTGGTCAATATCTTTTGACTTAGGTGAGCTAGCCTACCAAGTCCTGATGGACTAAATAGAGGACATCCTGGGCTTAGCTCCGAAGAGAAAGGAAATCACAAAAAAGTTAAATGGGAAGATTCTGTTTTCCTTGGTTCTCAGGAGGCTATATCATATAACTTCCACTTGCTAACCAAGCTAGCTATCGTTAAATGAAAAGTAAAACGAAGGCTTTAAAACAGAAGCTCAAAAACCAGTGGGTGGCATCATGATGGCTAGCGAGCTGTGCAGGTGCCATAAAAACTTGCTTTAGTAGTTTCATAGTGAGAAGTGTGTACACTTAACTGTGCTAAGTTTGGCTGTTAGCTTGTTACTTGCTACACGTGCAGGAAACCCCACTTTAGTAAAGTGGAGGCTAAAGGCTAATCTGCTGATAATGAAACCGCAACAGAGAGATGCTGCAAGGTATAGGGCAGTACCTTTTTCCTTTCCAGGTTGGCAGTGCAGTGATGGATATGTATACATTAGTGTGTGTTGTTTCCTTTTTAGGGGGCACAAATTCGTTATATCTAGCTGGGATCATCCGCATGTGGCATCATGCACCAAATTGATATGGCAAGGGAACCATGCTCATTCTGCTTGAAATCAGTACCAGGTGCCACTAGTGTCATTACTAAGACTGGGAGTGCCAAACACCCTCTGGTGTTCTTGCTGTCTGTTTCCACCTTGGCATGTCTTCCCTAAAAATCTGTCCAGTGCAGTCATTCAAACATCAGAGTCGTGCAACAGTAAATGCAAAGAACGCTGTCATTGTTTCCTCTAGTGCAAAAAATTGCACTTCAAACAGCCCCTGTTGGCTGTGCTGCCAATCAAACACGTCCTGCCCACTCACAGGTCTGGAGCATAAAGGAGCATTTCACATGCATCTCCAAAGACGCGTCTTTTCTTTTCTTTGAGCAATTAAAAAATTAACAGCGACCTTGAAAATCCCTTTAAGAAGTGAATCTAAAGAGGACCAGTTGGAGACATCCTCAAGCACCTCGGTGACGTGACGCCTGGTGGTATTGTTCACACTTGACCAAGAAAAAAACAAAACAATCGCAGGTTGACCGACGCAAACACGGTCTTAGCTTCTCTTTGTTCCCTCTTTCTTCCCCTCTTTGGTCCTCATTTCTCTTTCTTTCTCTCTCTTTTTTCTCTTTGTAGTTAGAGCACCAGAAGCTGTGGAGAGAAGAGTCCAAGCCGGCCAACAAAGCTATTGAAGCATTACTCCCCCCTTCCCTCCCTCCCCCATCTCCCTCTCTCTCTCCCTCTGTTTCAGGCCTTGCTGTGTTTTTGGCAGTTACTACTGACCATCATGAACGTCATTGCCAATTTTTGTGAAAACTGGCACATATGGCAGCTGAAGTGCCATATGCCATACAGAATATTTTTTGGACGTTACCCCCATTTGTATAATCGCTGGATCCGGTATAAAAGTGGCTCATTATTAATTCATTCCTTCCCAGTTTTTTTCTCTCTCTCCTGTTTGGTTCCCCTGTGTGGGTTTTTTTCCCCTCATTTTCCTTCATTTTTTTCCAGGTCCGTTTGATGTCTAGGAGGACAGGAACGACAAGTTAATTTAATGTGCAGTGTGGGGATTAAAGCGTTTGGTTAATTCAAAGGTAAATGCAGGGATTATTTCTCGTGTGCACGTCCATCTCTGTGCATTAATCTTGTTTTTATTCTGCTGTACTATAGCACAAATTAGGTTTTAAATGCTTAAATACTCCAGTGCTAAATTGGTTTATTGCAAAAGTGATGCCCTGTAGAGTAGCCAGGGTTTTAAAGGATTGCCTTAATAGTCTTTATTTTTTTTAATATTGAAAAGTCCAATGAAAAATTTCCTATTAGCAAATGATGTATTCGTCTATGTTAAGAGCTAATTTCTGTTTAATATTGTGAATTCCTATGTTTAGCTTTTACTTAACCAAGCATTTTTAATTTGTTCTACTTGAGAAAATAAAACACTTCCTGTGTGACGGAGGAGGACTTTAGCAGCAAATTTAAGAGCTGAACTGGCTGAAGGTTGAGTCACTGTTATATCACTCAAAGTCTGTTGCCAGACTGACATTTATTTATATAAACTTGTGATTAAATGAGCCAAAATCTCTTGGACGCACAGATGCCTTTTACGGCTGCAAGTTCTTCCCGCTCTGTCTCACATGAACAGCTTTCGCATTCCTCGTCCACTATTGCAGGAATTGTTTCCTCTTGTGTGTCTCCGTCTTACTGCAGAGCGCACACACTTGACACACAAACGGCTCACACTTCCTCTCTGATTCTTCCTCACAGTCGCTGCCTCTCTTCCTTCTCCTCTTCTGCCCTCCTTTGGAAAGAGACTGAAAGATCTACTCTAACGCTCTCAGCCTTCCCAGCGTTTCTGTTCGTCCATCATGATGTCAGATTTTGGCTCTTCTTCATCGCACCTGGACCGTTAACTCAGCTCAGAGCTGCTACATTTGAACACTGATGATGTCACTAATAGATAACCAGGAGATTTGAGGCTTTGGGCCAAAGTCACTCCCTTCTTTCGGTGATCACATAACAAACGCACAGCAGTTCAGTTTTTCAGGAGGTTCTCAGTAGTTTTGGTTTATGGCTTCGCGTGCAGCGAGACATGAGCACTTTATTCAGTGACTTTTCCTCAGCTGTTCTGATGAGCTTTAGTGGCTTAATATAAATACTTCTGATTTATTTATTTCTCCTTATTATTATTTCTAGCACCCAAAAAACAAGCAAATAAAAATGAAATATCCTGAAGCTGCATCTGTACAACTGTTTTAAAAGCCGTCAAAGTCAAAGAAAATCTAATCAGTACTGTGCCAACTTACAATTATTAAGCTCCCGCTGGCTTCGACAATTTTGTATTTAATGATAAGCTGTGCAACATGACACCAGCTTTAAGATATAATCTTCCTGCAATTCCAGCAGTATTTTTGCACAAACACAAAAATTAACCTGCAAATATTCGAGCAGAAGAAACAACAAAGGTCTGTGCGGTGCTCAGGAACCCGTCTGCACCAGGGGTTAGTTCATGTGCAACACAATTAACTGGCAGAAAATGAAACGTAGTTCCCTCCCAGTGAATAAATGATTTGGGGCTAAATTGATAGCATCCGAATATTAAGTAAAAGAAAAGAAAAATTAGAGGCACACGAGGCAATGCTTCATATCAGGATTGAAATGTAAATGTTTTCTTGCAAAACAAAATCTGTTATTTCTGCTTTTTAATCTTGCTGTCGTAACCGACAAGAGAAGCACATCAGAAGTTTATCTGAGTCTTTGCATTGAATGACTCCTTCATGCTTTACACCACACAAAGAAAAGATAAGAAGAAATGTGAACTAAAAGCAGTTCAACATGCTGCACCTCAGCAAGACGTCAGAAAGTTGCTCTGCATTGAAAGAGAGAGTTTGATAGGTGTCATATAAACCCTGTGTGATGGTGAAGTAAGAAAGCGTCCTGTCTCCCCTTTATTTTATTCATGCGGCGTGTGTGAACGAGTGATTTTTAAAACATATTCATCTCCACATTAAAAGTGGACGGCGATTTATTAAACATTTTTGCAGCAAACAGTAGCTGTCAACACATTCACAGCTGAGAACTCTGACTCTGTCCGGGTGAATAACCTGCTTTTCCTGTGATGTGTTTACCCATCGAAGATCAATGCATTTGTCTCTCGAGCTGCAAAGCAAAACATGCCTAATATTTGATGAGACGCCGTGACAGGAAGACAGTGGGGACGGGACGCGGCGCTGCCAGTTTCTGTCTGCTGAAATCCATTTGCAAAAGCTTCTGTTGTCATTCTCGTGATATGCCGGATGAAAGGAAAGGAAATTAACTTATCATTGCCGGAGAATTTAGTATTACAGGGAGAAGATTAGAGACAAAGTTTGTTTCTGAAGTTGCTCAGGTGTTTGTGAGGAAATGTTCAAGAACGCCTGTTGGTGCATGATAAAAATATGATCCTGTCAAAGTCTTTCTATAATTGATGGCGCGGTGATGATGACCACAAGATTGTTCCCACAAGGTGTTGCGTGATGGCTGTGAATTAATAATGGTGTGGGTATCAACCTGCTTTCCTCATGCAGTATTAATTCATCAGGTAAACTGACCGGATAGAAGTTTTAGATGAATACAGGAAAACATGAGCAACTTTTCATTTGATCAGACTATGTGTTACAAATTTAATTTTTCAGGTTCTACGACTTTTTTTTGTATATAGTTTGTCAAGATAATGAAACAGTTTAAATCTTGATCGATATTTCAGTTTGAAATGTGAGTCTCATCTCATTGGTCTGATTTTTGGGGTCATTGTCACAGTTTTAGCAGCTCTGGCCGGATGTCCTCTTCTTCCTCCTTCTTACAAACCTCTGATAGGCTAAACCTGGGGTCACTAACGACGGTTTTGTTCCTCCAAGTGCCAAGATGACCGATATCCATGAACTAGCATGCATGACGCATATCTCAACCCAGCTAACCTGATCAACATGACATACCGTGAAATGTTGGCAGCAAAATTGGTTTAGTGGCTTGGTTGTTTGAAACTGTTGATAGCTGTCACAAAAAAGATTGTCGTTTTGAATGTTTATTAAATTCTTGGCACTTAGTCTATCTTGTTAAACCCATGAGTAGCATTATGCTAAATGCTTGGTTACAGCTAGGCTAGTATGCTATCATGCTACATGCAGATTTAGCATGAATTCAGTATCCTCATTTTTTGTCATTTTGGATCTAAATTGCAAAGTGTGACATTGTCTGACATGAAAAAGTTAAGTTATATATATGTTGCTTAATTTCAGTGATACCTCAATCAAGACTACAAATCTCATTTGGTAGTTTTTATTCCTTCTAACTGAAGACAATAAAGAAAACAAGAAAATGAATTATATAAAAGTAAGTTATGTGTTTTATAATTATAAAACACATAACTTACTTTTAAATATATGAAACTGGAAAAATGTGGGGAGGACAAATAAATACAAAGGTCCTTTTAGTTACATGTCTTGCAACGTGACTGGTATGTTGAAATGCTTCTGTGTGGTTATTTTGAAGCATTATCTAAAGTAGACTTCATTTTAGAGATCACCTGGACATTAACAATATTGTGTAAAAAATCAGGTGTCAAAACCATTTTTAAAAAACGGTTAAAAACTTTCCTGACTTGCCCGAAAAGATTCGAGTCCCAAATTTCTCTCATTTCCAGTTTGTCTTTTGACATGCTAATGATTTTAGCAAAATGCTAAATTTAACACAATTCTTTTTAAAATCTCATAATATTTTAAATGTGGTAGGTTTTTCTTTACTAAATTGTATCTTAGTTTGTTTGTCCTCACTACAACATTCAACCCAAAGCCTAATATTACTGTGTCCAGTGAACATTAAGGATGAAGATCTGAAGTGCATCTGTGAGCATCTGAGGATGCTCTCAGTAGATTTCAGCCTTAATAAATAAATGTAATTTAGCCTGATATTAGTGATTTTATTGCCACAGGCTTCACTGCATCTGTTCCACTTTCCACGTGTTGGATCGACAAAATATCGTCTACAGTAGAGGAAACACTTTTACTGAGATAAAATTTACACTGTTATTTCACTCTAAAAATTATTTTGCTGTTTTTTTGCAGTTTTCTCTTAACATGTGAATATGTTGGTATTAACTACAAAATTAGAATAAAATTTGAGTAGAAACTGAAGAGAGATGCTCTCAGGGAAAACTTCAGTTTCAAATGATCCAGATGACACACACTGCTGTGCATTTGTGTCTTAAAAGCACACACAAATACTTTATTTAACCATAGTTTATCGCACAGACATGCCCCTGAATAATTTTTTTATGTTCATGAAATTAAGTTCCTACAATCTTACTAATAACCAGCTGATAGCAATGCCTGAGGGAAAAAAGGAACACATTTCGTGTTCGTTTCTTTATTTTAATTTTAATTTTCGGATTGTCGATTTTGCTCTTAAGTGTCGTATTTTGATTTTTTTGAAGCCACGACTATTTCGACAAAGCTCGATGAAAAATACAGAATAAGTTAAGTGTGTTGGATTTTTCACAAGCACACAATGTCAGGCCAAATACCGGCAGCTCTCAGCAAACTGTGACAACTGTGTTTTATCCTTCAGGGGTTTGTATTGTGTGTGCATTTATTCCCCTCCGAAAAATTTGGGTGCACTCCTGATCACTCATACCACGACAGGATGCTTCAGCTGATCTGTACTCATATTTATCCACAGCACACACTGCAATCTCACACCATCTGTAAAAAAAAAAAGTAACTGAAAATGACGGTCTGGAGAGGACGATTATTTTAAAATATTCTATTTAGTATTAGGTCTTTAAAAAATGTTAATGTGATTAAAAAGAAGAGGAAATGATTTTGTTTTTCACATCCACGTTCTCCTCTTGCTTCCTTTCTGACTGAGAAGAGCTTTACTTTCTCTTCAGCTGAAACTAGAGGGCGAAAGATCAACTGTTCTTTCAACTAAAACTAGAAGTTGTAACTTAAGTGTTATGTGTTTTTTCTAATATGCAAAAAATTACTTGTGAAACTAACAACAATAAGTAAAACATCACCTCAAAAACCGCCTGAAATACCAATAAATACTTGTTTTTTCCCCTTTCCTTTGGTAAAAGCTTGAGAAAAGCTTTTTGCAGAATATTTCTGGTATAAGAGCAGAATTCAATACAAGTGAGGAACCCAGTTTATCCACATAACCGAGCTCCAATGCAGAAACCTCCAATTCTGTGTTTGGGGTTTAGTGTTGTTTTAAATTATCAAATAAACCACTACAGTGGCTCTGGGAAGGCAAAGTATTCCTAACCCTGTGCTACCAGGATATGTGATTTCTGTCATTGGAAAATTGTTCCAAATCTTGGCAATCAAGGAACCAAAAATAACTAACTGACCCATAATAAAAATGAATAAATAAATAAATAAATAAATACATGTTCTATTTCTCTGTAGAAGCTGGGATTAAGGGTTAGGGTTTGTCCCATCAGTGGCTGATGATACAGACCTCACAAGATGATTGTAACCACTAACTAGAGACTTAGCATAGAGAATATTAATCATGTGACTGATTCATAAATTTTATGTTCAAAGTATATTATGTATATAATGTTCAAATAGTTATTGGTTACATCATTTTCTTTAAAAATGTCTATAACACCAGAAAGAATTTCTTATTGGACTTTACAATAAGAGAATGGGCCTTTAACTTCCTCTTCTTGATTTTTAGCTTTTAATCTTAAAATGACATGCAGGTTGAAAAATCAATGCATAATAGTACACATTTGATTTTTTTTTAAGTAGCTATATTAAGACTTTGGTCAAGTCTTAGTTAGGGTACATTAGGAGAAATCTCTTGCACAGATAAAAGTAATGCCTTATTTTCAAACAGACATTAAAAAAGTCCTCAGTGAGCTGTACCTGACCTGCAGCTTTATTTCCATTACAATATCGAGCCTTCACTCAATGCAAATTATACACTGGCGCCCCCTAAATGAGCCCGAACACAGTACAGACAGCATCAGCAGCACTGACAGCAGCGGCAGAGATCCGCTGTGAGAGACTGCCCGGGATACCCAGGCGCTCTGACCGCATGGAGAACCGGCTGGCACGGCGGGAGGCAGCGGGAGCGCGCGGTGCCCCCGGTAATGCCTGCTCAGCTCAGAGTCCAAATTAAAAAAAATTTTAAAAGTGCTGCGAGTTTAAACCACAGAGAAAGTTGGTTTGTTGCACTGAGCAGTACCACCATGCATAAAGGAGGCTTGGAGCCAAATTTGGAGGGGCTGAAGTGGTGCTTTATTGGGTTAACTTAACAACAATAATAATGATGATAACAATAACGATAATAATAATGATAATGATAATAATATTCACAGTAATAATAATGATGATGATGGAAGAACATTTTTATTCTCTCGACAACTCGAAGCTGCTGTTGGCTTCTCTCCTCTCCCCTCACAATAGAAATCTTCAACTTAAATGTCACTTTATTCCGACCAATACAACCACCAACTATTGTCATCTGAATTACAATAATAATGGGCGGGGGTGAGAGGGGTCTTTATCCCTCCGCACATCCATAAATCGCACGAAATGACAGTCGGCCAGTGAAGAGTTAAAGGGAGGAGACGGAGAGTGACACGCCTCATTGGGTAGATTATGTGCCGCAAACAAAAAGTGTGTGTCGGTGTGCCAGTCAGCCAGAGCATCGGGCCCCATCTGCACGCCTCTCTCTCCCCCTCTCTCTCTCTGTCTGCTTTTATCCGCGCAGCTCTCTCTCCCTGCCCCGCTCCTTCACTGCCAGTGTCGGCGGCAGCAGCAGCACTGTCACTTTCAGCACACTGGGGAGGAAATGTACTGATACTACGGAGCAGCCCGGGAGCGCATCACCATCTCCATCATCACCTCCATCACCGTCACCGCATCCCCCCTCTCGTCTTTTCGGGGCTTTTTTTCCCCGCATTGATTCGCAGCATCGCTCTCAAATCGTTTGTGGATTATTGTTCCCTCCTCATCGACGGAAAGGTAGGTCTGTGACGTGAAAGCTGTGTGTGGTTCGGATAGTTTTGGAGCAGGAAAAAGGGGTGGGTTGGGTGGTGGGTTCGCTTTGCGCGGCACGCGTCCTGCAGAATAAACAGCAGGAAAAAAATAGGGGGTAAAATAAAGCAAACGCAGATGTTTCCTCGCTGTCGCAGTTCAATCACAGCGCTGATTCGGGACAGTTTTAGCGGATGGGTGAAACACCCCCCAGTTTCAGCTCACCCCCACCTGCAGCGGGTTTGGAGGGAGAGGATGGCTGCTTTCCTCCAGTTTGGATGTACAAACACGCCGCTCGGTGTCTCTTTTTTATTAATTCGAGCCTGGCCTTGACTCATATCAGTCACCCGATAATTTGTGAGGCTTTCATCCACCTCAAGCGACTATCTGGGTTCCTTTGAACATAAAGAGGTTCTGTTTAGTGCCGGAAACAATTTTTTTAGCTTCACATCGCAGCGCCGGGATCCGCTTTGGAAAGGCTGTGTGCGCAAAATGTTCCAGAGAATCTTCCTGCTGCTGCTAAACGTTTACGAAGTTACAAAATCCTATAAATCAGCCGACTTCAGTGGCAGCTGTTCTTTGTTATTTAATCAAATTTCCACACTTCTTTTAAAACAATAATACTAATGAAAATAATAAATAACAGTAGAAGCCAAACCAGAGGAAAGCATCGCTTTTTCTCTTTTTGCAGCGACAAAACAACTGCGGATACCGGGGACAAACAGACGGTAGCTCATCTGTTCCCACCGCCAATCACCGGCACGAGAGCAGTTATCAATATCCGCCCGTTTATTTCTGAACCGGATCACATTTACGCGCAAAAGCCACGTTTCTCCCTGCGCGCAAGAGTGCACAGACCTTTATCCCAGCTGTGGAGCTTTTAAATGATACTTTAACGATTTTCTAATTAATGGCTTCATTTCTTTGCACGAACTGTGCCAAGACCGCGCCTCGTGGACTATGAAAAATAATAATAATAATAATTATTATTATTATCATATAATAACAACTGCACTCTAAACTGTTAATTATAGTTACTTTGTTATAGGCCCAAAGTACAACAGTAAATCATTTTTATTCATATTTTGCTGTTGCTAAAATAAACCAAACAGTGATCAGAGAACATTATATACAACATATCATTTCAACAATTTAGAAATGGCGTCTTAAGGAAAAGCTATTTGTCTGAATTTATTGTTTGTATTTATTTATTTATTTATTTCTGCCGTCCTTTGTGCCTAATTTACGGCCGAACAAATGTGCATCAGGTGCAGGCTTCCGCGCACAGATTCTGCAGTATTTAAACGCCAGAGGAGGAAGAGGGGAGGAGAGGAGGGAGTGAAAGAGACGCAGCCGTCTAAACACACACATTCAGAGGTTAGAAAGGGAGAAAAGAAATAATTAACTGGTCGTGCTGCTTTAATTACAGTCTCAGAGGGGAAAGTGGCGGATTATGGTAATGAGGCGACATACGCTGCCGCTTGTAGAAAGGAGAGAAAGGTTGGCTGACATGAAATCACTGACTTTGACAGTCCACTTGAAACCCATTGGACATGCTCTCTCCGTTGGACGTGCTCGGACCTCACCAGCTCCTACTGAGGGCGCCGTCGTCTTATTATCCTTCTCTTTTTTCTCCTTTGTAACAAAAACAGTCTTCAGACAATGTGAGAAATCCAACAAAACCAGACACGATATTAAATGGATAAAGATAATATTTATAGAAAAATCAATGATCACACAAGCGTGAAGCACAGTCAGCTCACTGGAAAAGTAAGGACGTTAAAAGCGACTCTGGGAACTGTAGGAAATACAGTAAACGCTTTAACAGGAAGCACCTGGAAATACTGAAGCACCAAACTTTTTTTTTTCATAGTAATTTTTCATTTTCATTTTTCTTGCATCAGGCAGAGAGGACATTGAGGGAGTCCGCGAAGACCTTCTTATGTTAAAATTAGCATTAATACTTTATTATATCACTTATGCGAACATTATATAATAATAATCTGATTGGATTAATAGCCGTGTATACTATTGTTAACAAGAAAACATTCTAGATTGTTTTATTCCTATACACATATCGCTTATTTTTACAGACAGCATTATTATTATTATTGTTAATAATAAGTATTATTATTATTATTATTATTATTATTATTATATATTAATGAAAAAAATCACGTGATCACTAATCTCTGATTGATTTAGTTTTTTATTGTCGCTTTGTTTATTGTGATTGTTATATAATCGGATATTGGGAAACTACATCATCAATATGCTGAAAGTGTTGCCGTCATGAATTTATTACGTGGTTTGAATAAATTAAAAGGGAAAAAAAACGGGCCCCTCAACGACGCCCTTGACAGCTGGTTTAGCCAATCTGTCTAGGAAGAGATTTATTTCCTATCAGCTGGTACAGCGGAGGGTATAATCCACTAAATAACCAAAGGTTAGGCTCCAATGTGTGATTTGTTTTTGCTTGATGAATATATTAAAGAGGAAATTACGCATTTTGGGGACAAAAAAGAGGAAATTTGATGCTTTCCGTTAGACATTTTTGAGGCCTGTACTGACGCTGGTTTCTCGTGGTTCCGTGTGTCCGCAGTGTGACATGGAGGAGTCCAGCTCTCAGAAGTTGGTGTGGGATGGGGACGCCAAAGCGGTGCAGCAGTGTCTCACGGACATTTTTACGAGCGTCTACACAACGTGCGACATCCCGGAAAACGCCATTTTCGGGCCTTGCGTGCTGAGCCACACGTCTCTGTATGACAGCATCGCCTTCATAGCTCTGAAATCCACCGACAAGCGCACAGCACCTTATATATTTAGGGTAAGTGGAGCTTTATTTTGATCACAAATTTGAAATAATTTTATTTTAATGCATCCCTTATACAGGTTTTAATTAGCTCAATTATGACTGAAGACAGATTTTACTGATTGGCATCTAAACTGGCCTAAAATGACAATGTTTTTAAATTTCTGTGCATTTATTTCTGTCCAATAATTAAATATATCCCTAGAGATGAAAACCAAAAGGCTAAAAAAAGGAATAAAAAAACATATATGGTCACTAAAATCTTATAGGGACATACTAGTAGATTTTGCTTGTTTTTAATAGCTATAGTAATTTGCTTAATTTCAAGTGGAAAATTAGGTTTATTAAAGCATTGTGAACATTTTTTGTCTTCCCTGAATTATTTTTTTAAACTTAGATTCCAAACTATAAAAATACACGTTGTGCCCTCCTTGTTTCTGCAGCAGTTTGGGGGTAATTCTCTCTTCCCATTTGCATCTAAAAAACAGCCTGAGAGGTTTATGGGGTGGAAATAATTTGAAATTAATTATTTAAGTATTAACCCAAAATGCTCTTGCTTGATGGCACAGGTGGACACTTCAGCGGCCAACAGCACCTCGGAGGGCCTGATGTGGCTGCGGCTGGTCCAGTCAGCCCGGGACAAAGAGGAGCAGAACCTGGAGGCCTATGTGAAGAACGGCCAGCTCTTCTACCGCTCGCTCCGACGCATCGAGAAGGACGAGGAGTTGCTGGTCTGGTACGGCAAAGACCTCATCGACCTGCTGCTGCTCAGTTCCAGCAGAGTGCCTCCCAAAAGCAAAGGTGAGCCAGTCAAGACAGTAAAGTGTTTCAGCTTGTGTTTAAACCATGACATTTATTGTTTTCTTCTTTTAGTTTTTACTTTGATTTCATCCGATGCAGGCTTCACACAATGCACTAAAGAATACATAAAGTTATATTTACTGCAGTGCAGTACAAAGGTCATATTCTTGAAGTAAATTTTCAATAATTTCCTTTTGTCCTCCGGTTAGGTTCATCCCACCACTCCTGTCCGGACTGCAGCCAGCGGTTCCAGTTTGAGTTCCCTTTCTTGGCCCATCTCCGGTTCCGTTGCACCAAGAGACTGCAGAGCATTGCTGCAGCCGACGAGGAGCCCAGCAAAGACAGCGGCACAGAGCGACTAAACGCAACCCCAACCAGGACCAGCCCAAAGGTAGTCCGCTCCGAAGGTTTCAGCAGTCATCAGGACAACAATAAACCCTCCACAGACTTTCATAACCTAGCCAGGGATCTAGAGAACAATCGGACCAGGCCGCCGAGTGACAAGGAGGCCGAGATCTGCAGCGAGAGCTCGGGCAAGAGGAAGTTCTCCGAAATAGAGGACAGGGAGTGCAGAGGACCCAGCCTTCCGCAGTCCAAGTCTAAAGATGAGCTTGCAACGTCTGTGCAGAATTACAGAGGAGCATATGGCCTAGAGGACAACCACCGGTCCTTCTCCCCACCAGGCTCCATAGAGCTGGGAGAGGTAAAGCGCAGCGCCTTTACTGAGGTTAAGTCAGCCCAGCACTCCAAACAGCACAGCAGCAGCAAAAGTCTCCAAAGCTCCAACTCTGAAAACAAAGATGGAGGTCGGCCCAGCAGCAACCCCTCGGAGAAACACCTTAGCATCAGGTCTGTGCTGTCAGAGACGCAGCCGCCCCAAAGCTCGCCCATGGGCAGTGCTTTCACCTCCGTCAGCCAGCAAGGAGGTGGCAGTGGTGGGGAGAGGAAGAGTGCCTTCAGTCAGCCATCTCGCTCCTTTTCGCAGATCTCACCACTGGTGATGCCACCCAAGCTGCTGGACTGCCACCCAGCGGTGGGCGACACCATCTCCTCCAACAGACTCTACCAGGCTGACCACCTTGCTGCCAAGCTGCAGGGTGCAGAACTGGGCGCCAACTGCCCCGTGCCGGGCGGCATGGCCAAGCAGAACCCCTTTGTCTACGCCACCGCCTTCTGGCCCAAGAACTCCGGACCTGTCCAGCTTCAGATGCCCTCAGCTCTCACCCTGCTGCCTCCCTCATTCACCTCGCTCTGTCTGCCCGCTCAGAACTGGTGCGCCAAGTGCAACGCCTCCTTCCGCATGACCTCAGACCTGGTTTACCACATGCGATCCCACCACAAAAAGGAGTACTCCATGGAGCCTCTGGTCAAGCGGCGGCGCGAGGAGAAGCTCAAGTGCCCCATATGCAACGAGTCCTTCCGGGAACGGCATCACTTGTCACGTCACATGACCTCCCATAACTGACTTTTTGAAACTAACAAGGACGAGACTTTTGTTTAACATGGACGGATTGTCAACCTGCCTGGATTTAAGCACTCCAACTGGAAATAGACCACTTAAAAACACAAGAACACCCCTTGCACTTACTTTCACTTTGGACTATAATCTTTGAATTCCTTTTCTGTCTGTTTGCTTCTACTCCCCTGTAAAAACAATTAATGTTTTGGGTGTATGCAAATGCGTTTTGACTTCAAAAATGAATCTATTTATGAAAAGTTCACTTAAAAGTTTGAGAATAAGGGAAGATTTAAATATGTGTAATTGTACAGTAAGTTGTATTTTATATCATATAAATGCAAATATAGAGAAAAATGACAAATGTAGTCATACATCATGGTTTACAACGCAGCGAGTTTTTTCATGTCTACAACCAATATGGACACAAATTGGGGATATTATGTCAGACTATATTTCAGAGTGCATGTAATATGAAATGATATTGATTTAAGATGCAGTCTATACATTACAATGTAAATAATTTGTTTTATTTGAAATACAAAGTGTAATATTTTGTGTCAGTGGGGAATAGTTTCAGTGTTTCTTCCTTTTGCGGGAATTTACTACTTGATAGTTTATCTAATCATGTTGAATGCATTGACAATAAAATAGCTTTATTTTCAAACTGTGGCCTTCATGGATTTTTTTTGACTGCAACTCAAATATATATTAAATAAAATCTTTATATATTCTGTGTTTTGTATTCATACATTATAACATTAATTTTAGGGATGCAAAAAGTGGACAAAACCACCTTATTTTACCTTATTTACATTTTTTATAAGAAACTGATTTTATATATTGCCAAAGCTCAGTGTTACTAAAATAAATATAAACATATTATGTAAATTTTTTCCCCAACACACTCGAAAACAAAGACACTATTACAGTTAATAAATCTGATGATGAAATATTTATTGTACATTATATGGATATATGGTTATCTACTATGTTTCCTCCTTGCAAATGAGCATTATTATTATTATTATTATTATTATTATTATTATTATTATTATTACTACTACAGCCATTGTCTTTATTTAGGTAGGACACATTATCCTCTTAATTAAACTTTAAAATAATTTAAAAAAAACCTTTATCATACCTGCACATTGGGTGTTTCCCGTTGATAATACGGTCTTGTATTTATCGAAATAAAGTTTATGTAAAAGAAAAAATATATATATATATATAAAATGTTCCGACAGTTTTTTTTTTAGTCTTTATTTTTATTTATTTTTTTTATTTAAAGCAAAAAATACATGGCCATGATTTTCAGGCTTCTCGGTAAGCGACCTATTGTTTTACTTTACTGAATAAAATCCGCGCCGTACGCCTACATTTACGATTCGTTTCCATTAAATCATTAGACTTATTTTTTTCTTTGAAGAGCCGTGAACAGCCAGTTACAGAGACGCCACGAGTTTCCCATAAATCAATAGGTGCAAATAATTTAAATTTATAATTTTTTAAACACGCCGCAAACTGAAGACAGCAGTGAAGTGCTGCTGTAACACCCAAATAACAACCGTCTATCAGCCCGACGGTGACCTTTAATCTGCAGGATATTTATGTCAAAGAAAATCAAACAAGCAAACAAAAAACAGAGTGATAGAAAGTAAAACGTGATAATATTTTTGGATCAGTACTCCTTATTTCCACCACGTTATGAAAACGCAAATATCAAAAAAAAAAAAAAAAAAAAAAAAACACCGGGTAGGAAACGTTTCAGGCCACGAGCTGAACAGAAACTGGTTCGAGCGCGCCATCAAGTGGTCTGTGAGCAAACTGCACAAGCGGAGATCCCACTGGGCAGCCATAACGTGTTAGGATATATATGTGGAAAACTAAAACCCTTAAATTATATGTAATTTAAGATCTTTGTTTTTAACGACTCATCAGAATCATTATATGACTCATACCTGTAACCATGACAATATCCCTATATGACCATGGCTGATTTTATATATATATATATATATATATATATATATATATATATATATATATATATATATTGTTTCTGAAAACTAAAATATCAACTGTGTCTCAAATCCACTGTGACACTGGTTCATGGAGGAATGAATATTTGAACACTAAAAGTACACAAGCATCAAAGAGTATATGGTAAAATATCACAGCCGTAGTTTTCCCAGTTCAAGTGTCAAGGGTTAAAAAGAAAACAGCTCCTGGGAAACCACATCATCAGCACGCTGAAGCTCGGCGTCATTTCCCAGAAACCACTTGTATGAGGACACAGGGCTGCATGAGCCTGAATTGCTGAGTTTTCTGTATTTGTTCAGAACTCTATGGTGCCTGCAAAGCACAGTTCTCAGCTCTGCATAATTACTATTAAAGTGAAAACTTTGAAATGAGCATTTAGAGTAGGAAAACATAATTCTGGAGAAAATGGATCCCTCTTCTTAGACAGACATCTGAAAACCTGAAACCAAATCTGTGTGAGGATAAGGTGTTAAAAACGTCTGCTTCCGGGTGAAAAACAGAAAAACTGCAATGCAGGATACGAGAGGAAGGATGCCTGTTTAAATAAGCAGACAAAGGATATTTATTAGGTCATCTTCTTGTGTAATGTAAAGCTTTAGGCTGAACTGCATCACTCAGGAGAGCAAAGAAAACAAAACTAGAACTGGAGCTGCAGTGAGAATGTGCTGGATGGAGAGCAAAAGCACATAAAGTGGTAGAGGCTGAGAGGAGTGGATACAGCAGGAATCTGCGAGGCTCACATGATGATAAATTACAAACCGGTGCACATGTCCGCATGTTGCATCTCATCTCAGAGCGACACACACCTCCCACTACAGCAATCCAAACAGGTCAGTCTCACCGTAAAGGCATGCGATCGACGGGAAGCGAGGCCATCGTTAACTATCACCGCTCGCCCTCTCCTCACAGCCCGGACGCTCCTGTGATATTTTGTACCCTCGTGCTTCGCTGCTGGTGTCATCGTCCCTCTTGGGCCCCAGCTTCCCCCCCGTGTCACATTTGTCACTGCATCACTCATCGCGGAGCAGCGCGGG
Organism: Rhamphochromis sp. 'chilingali'; assembly: GCF_963969265.1. Classification (NCBI taxonomy): domain Eukaryota; kingdom Metazoa; phylum Chordata; class Actinopteri; order Cichliformes; family Cichlidae; genus Rhamphochromis; species Rhamphochromis sp. 'chilingali'. Next base: position 36,060,568 of record NC_137937.1, read on the forward strand.
ACAGTTTATATCTCTGCTAAGCTGGCACTTCCATTTGGCCTCCTGCCCCAGTCACACTACATTTTTACATTTCAGGCATTTAGCTGACGCTGACATCTAGCAGGGAAATGAACAAACAGGTACAAAGACCTCAGACAAGTTCAGTTATTTGATAGGAAACATGGCTTCTGGACCCTTCTTTGGTTTTAGTTTGTTAGTCCAGCTTTAAAACTTACGATGTGTTGCATGCACAAGATGGGAAGATTTCTGCAGATGTAAACTTAGAAGAAGAGAGCCAAGATTATTTTTGTTTAACGCTTCATGATAAACTCAGAGGACAAAAACTTCCTTTGGTTTAACAGGTTTGTTCATGACTAAACCATAAGCTGCAGTGACTTCCTTGCTGCTTTGCTTCCTGTTTTTGTAACTGTGGGTTTATCTGTATTTACTTCTTTTTACCCGTGCCCAGTCTGCCTTCCATTCTCCCTTTCTAATACCCACCTTTAGTCTTGTGTTCCTCTTTCTGTTGTTCTTCTGGATCTCTTTCTTTATAATAAGATGCTGAATGTAGTTATGAATGAAGTTATGCTGACACAAAAGCACTGCTTTATCAGGACAAGAAGACCTTGACAGTAACACTCTTCAGTTTGACTTGTAGTAGTAGGGTTATTGATATTTAGTGGGGCTTGACTCTTGTGTCACTTGATGGGAGGAAATCAGGACAGAGGGGAGCGGTGTAGGTGGACTGCTGTCAAATTCAAATGTTGGCACTGATTTATTTCCTTCTAAAGGTTTCTGCATGATGTAGCTTTACTTATATATTCCCCTAATGTTAACTACGAAAAGCCAACACTGCATCTCTCTGTGCTAACTGCTGCGTGATCACATATGTTGTCAGAAAGTCGTCAGTTAAAATTTTCCCGAGTTGTGACTTTGCCTGAGATTTTAGTTAAACATATTCCTTCATTTCACTGAGAGACAGCGATCCACCCCGAGTTACATTTCAGTGCAGTATGGTACGAAGTTTATTCTGATGCAGCTATGGAGACACCACACCAGCGTGTAAAAACACGTCTTCTGCAATCATGGACCTATTACTGCAATGAATGACAGTAACTACAGTACAGTAGTCTCATGTTTGGCGATGAGCTCTGCAGCTCAGGTTCCAAGGGCAGTGTTTTTCTAACCATTACAGCTTTAGCGAAGGTGCTGGTACTGCAGACACATCCGGTTAGAGCTGCTGTGAAATCTGACGCTGAACCTATAAATGAAACCCACATTGAAGGTTTCTATTGTAGGAGCCCCAGTAACCTCTTGCTTATATTAAGAATAATTCCAGTGGACACGCTTTTTAAAAACTTAGCATGTTTCGTATTCTCTGCGACCGACACTGAAAAAGCTGTGCAGTACAACGTGGTTTCAAACTGACTTTTGACGATCTCAGAGTAACAGGAGCCACTAACGTTGCTCCTGGAGCATGTGCTGAGCTCAGGAGCTCCAAACACAGGTGTCCTGTGTGCGCAAAGGGTTGGGACATCGAGCTAACAAGGCTGTGAAAGAAAAGCTCAGATCAGAAGTATCGATTTCACACAGCGTGAGTCCTGGCCTGCGGCCCTGCTTACAAACGCAAGCTGTTTTCAAGTCCTAATCCAGGGTTTACGCAAGGCCAGCTCCTCATGCTGCTATCTGATGTGATGTCGCTGTCATATCATTATTTTTTGAATGTCTAAATATACACAAACAGCACCATCTCCTGTGCACTCGCGCTATTTCTGACTCACAATGCACTCAATCTACAAGTCTGCTGACAGGGACAAATTTACACATCAAGTCCACCCCGAGCATGTCGCTCTCTCTCTGAGACTCTACCTGTCGTCTGATTCTCAGATTCTTCAAATCGTGGCAAAGAGTCTGCAGATAGTACTGCAAGGCTGGGAAACAGGTGGCTAAATACAGTATACACAGCTGCACCTTGTTAAAAAAAAAAACAGCAGTATAATATAAAAGACCCTTAATAAAATGTACATTTATAGGTGCATAGCTACATAGGTAGTCATAGGACTCAACAGGACAACAAAATATGACCTCCTGTTTTACCAGGTTAAGAAAAATACAAATATTGTAATATTAACATTGTAGTTTCTCCAGCTTGAGCATACGTGGTCTTAAAAGCATTGGGTTAGACAGCACTGCTGGTGAATGCTTTGAAGACTATTTATGTTAAAAGTTAAAGCTAAGAGAAAGCATCTAGAAATTAAACAAAAAGCACTGAAACATTTTTGTAATTAAACACAATGATATTTGTGGACGTTAATGTTTTAAACTGAATTTTATCATGAGAAAATCATTTAATCCTCACTTAAAAATAAAAAATAAAATCCACTAACTTCACATTAAGAGAACTGGGATAATTCCAAGAACACTATAAACACCTTTTTCAGGAGGAACCAGAGATATGCTGCTCATGGTGACTGTTGTTATTTAGGTTTGGTAGAGTAAGTAAAATATAAGATCATATATTTTCTGCATTTTTGAGGATTTCTTGGTTCTTGGTTGAATCTACTTTCAGCTGCTCCCTTACAAGCCTTTCACAAGAGGTGACCACAGCTCTGCGTGTTTGATTTTGCAGATTATTTTTAATTTCTGTCTCCTATTTCCCTCATTTACATGACCTAATTTGTATAAAACTTTCTCTTAGCTGAAATTATCCATGAATTCTGTTAGAAGGCTAAATAACAACATTAAATATATTAATTTTTGGGGGGACAACACTTACATGAAACCACTACACTCAACATATCCTGTGCAAGTTTCAGGCACGATGAGATTACGGAGGCTTTGAAGGGAATGGAGAAAAAGCACCGAATGTGGAAGAAAGAAGGGTAAAAGGCAAACAGTGACAGGACCATTTTGGATGTAGATGTTCATATGTTGATAACCTTATCCTGTAGCTGAAGGTTGAAGGTGTGTGTGCAGGCTGTGGAGTGCATGTGGTACAGTGACTGGAACCAAACACCTCAGAAAAGAGTTATGCAATTTTTTAATGATACACATAGAAAACAAAACTACTTGGTAAAAAGTGGTTAAAGACAAATTTGTTGTGTAACACTGATTGTAGTGATTGTTGTAAAAGTAATGACTCGTTGTGTATTTTCAGCATACTGGTCACATGATGTAGACACGGCGCTTCACGCAGCCAGAGCCAGTGACTCTGAATGTGGTCGTATTACTTTGTTACACATTCTGCTGCTGAGGCCCCCCTCCTCCTTCCTTTTGAAGCACATCTCCATAACAGCCATAGCACACAGTTTTCTTTGAGACCCGGTTGGCATGTTGTCCCTTCCCCCCTGTCTTCTGCACCCCACATGTCATGAAAGTCAACCCAACTTTATCAGTCACAGTAATGACCGCAGTGCTGGATGACTCTGTGCTTCTTGGCTCGAGATGAATGTTGGCCTGTCATGTGCCCATCTTTCTAGGACGATGGCTAAAACTGCATACGATATCTTACTTCTTTACCACCAGTAGCCGTCCACTTTAAACTCACGACAACATCAGCGACACACACAAACACCCACTAGGCAGTTAAAAGTGCACAAAAAGAAATAAAACAATCTGAATGTGAATGATTTGCAAAATTTGACAAAAGTCATCAGGTGAAGAGTGAGGAAGAAAATCGGATTTAAAAACATGTCAGAATTGTACTTAAAAAGCAGTTATGTGAGCCTGGATTTTACAAACCAAGCAAGGACTTGAACAGAGCATTAACCAGAAAAGGACACTGTAAAATCCACAGGTTTCAGATACTCTGGACCACCATATACGATGTAAACAGATCAGCAGCAGACAGAAAAAAATGACAGATGATTATTTTTTTCTTAATTCAATTCATTTTATCGATATAAATATATCACAACAACAGTTGGTAAAGATTCTACAATGACACGGAGAAAACCCAACAATCAAACGACCCCCTATGAGCAAGCACTTGGCGACAGTGGAAAGGAAAAACTCCTTTTAACAGGAAGAAACCTTTAACACAACAAAGCTCAGGGAGGGGCGGTCGTCTGCTACCAGTTGGGATGATGGGAGGAAGACGGGACAAAAGACATGCTGTGGACGAGAGCTGGAGAGTCTTTCTTTGTGAAATGGGTGGCTGGACTTCCATGGCTATGATCCACACTGACCAGCACCCAGTGTTGGGGAGCAACGGAATACATGTACCGCCGTTATGTATTTAAAATACAAAATCTGAGTAACTGTATTCTGTTACAGTTACCGTTTAAAACGGTGGTATTCAGAATACAGTTACTTTGTTGGGAAAAAAAAGTTACTTTTTTGAAATAAATGGATTACACGGCGGCCTTTTCCTGTTTCATATTGTAGCGGGTCATTGTATGTTAGGCTATACCCTATTTTTGGTAATTCCACGTGGGTGGAAACCCAAACAAAACACACATTAAGAGGCTCAAATGCCCGTGTCTTAATCTCCCGTCTCATAATGACATGAAGAAATATTTTTTAAAATTATTTAATATGAAGGCAATAGGCAGAGTGTTACAGGCATCGCCCTAAAGAATGTAGCCTCATGGGCAGTGTAGTCCGTGCTGCAGGGAGAACGGACTGCCATACCCGTTATGTGAGTGGAAAAGTACGAGCTGTCACCAAGCAGAAACGGGAGCTGGAAGCATGTAAATATAATAATAACCACTGCAGCCAAGAAGAGTGCCTGACGAGCCCAGTTGTAAGTAAGCTATTAAGACTCGACTGTACGCCGTGTTCGTGTTTTCCTCCGAAACAATAAGTTCCGTTGGAGCAGCCTTTCAACGCCTCTCTCTGTCTCTCACTAGCAAAGTTGACCCAGACAACGAAGTAAAGCTAGTTTTCTGCACCAACATATTAGCCAGAGGTCCCTTTACTACGGCTCGGAGCCGCGAATAGTTTTCTATACGAGATCGCTGCAAAAAGTGCAGCCTTACCTAATGTCCACCTACTGTTACTCATTTTATATTAAGATTTAAACATCTAGTTGCTATTGGTATGGTGATAAACCTTCAGTAATAGTAATAAATCACACAGCAATAGTACATTCATGTAGTTGTAAAAAAGCATGATAATATATTAAGTAATCCAAAGTATTTAGAATAAGTTACTCTCAATGAGTAACGTAACGGAATACGTTACAGAATACATTTTGGGGGCATGTAATCTGTAATCTGTAGTGGAATACATTTTAAAAGTAACCTTACACAGAGACCTGGACACAGTGTTGCCACTGGTTTTCAGCAGTGTTTTTTCTATTTTCTTTCATGTGACTGAGTCAGCTTTGGTGTCAGTATCCAGGTCTTCATAATACATCATGGTGCCATCTGAGGTGTTTGCTTTACGCCGTAAACAGATACCGTAAACTTTACGGTATCTGTTGTTTGTTTAGCCTCTGCCTTTGGCGAAAGCTAGTTATCAAAGTAAAAAGTGTAGCTCCTGCTTACACATTTGCTGTCATTTATTTATTTATTTTTATAAGCTATCTGGATTTATTCATATTTTCTATACTGTAAATAATGACCAAAAAATACATAAAAAATCTATATCCAGTCCTGGTCTTGCTTTCTCTTGCATGATGTTGGCTGTAGTGACCACATGACTATGGTTAAATGATTTAGAGAGAACAAATTAGAAGGAAAAAGTGCTGATAAAAAATTATATTTATATTACCTGCCTGTTGAATTTATTTGTTGTCAGGCACATATGCACACAGTGGCATCTAGTGAAAATGCGACCGAGGCTGAAACAGATAAAAGAGCATTAGCATTTTATCAGGATGTGACTTTTTCTCCAGTTCACATTATTATTTCTGATTACTCCGTTTATAATTATCTTTTGAAATTCCATCCTTTCATTTCTTTTTCTTATCCAAAGTTTGGTCATGATGGCGCCAGGTTAAGTGCAATATCCCAGATGTCTCTTTTGCCAGGTCCTTCTAGGGATCCTACGATGCTCCCAAACAAGACAATATATATTTTCTCTTTGCAGAGAGTTGCAAGTTTACTCTGGGTCTCCTCTCAACTGGGTGTGCTTGGGAAACCACTAAGAGAAGGCACACCGGAAGCATGATAATCAAAAGCCTGGACCACCTCAGCTGAGTACTTTTGAAGTGAAGGAGCTACAACTCTCCCATATGGAAAAGATATATATAAATCTTATAAAGTTTGTATCTGTCTTGTGTGAAACTTGTATGAAAAGCATACAAGAGTGAAAACAGATATAAGATCCCTCGAAAATTTATATAATGAAACTTGTATGCTTTGGATACTTACTAAAACAATATATGAAAGTAATGAGAAAGTGGCCACTTTAATGAGTAAATCGTATAAGTTTTTACTATTTCTTTTCCATATGGGTTACTCCGAGGTTTCTTGCTAAACAGCCTAGCCACCATAAAGAGGACACTCATTTCAATTGCTTCTACCCAGAAGCCATGACAATTGCATTAATGCAGATGCAAATCAGTCTGCAGTCTCAGCAAAACACTGTTTTCTGACAGAGATGGTGAATTGTCCCACCATTACTGCCAGTTGGGTGGAGTTCTTACGCCAACCAACAGAGTTAAAGATTTTTAGCATCTAGTTCATAACCTTGTTCATTTGTATCTGCTCAGAACTCCAACAGGCCATCACCAATTACGCATTTTAGTTGGAAGTGAAATAAAAGGACGTATTTAGAGAAAATTTTGCTCCTAGAAATCTCTGTGGAGGCTCATCCACTAAGATTTATGCATACTTTAAAACATTTTGATCACTAAAAACAATTTACTTTTTTAAAGCGAGTCCTACTTTCATGAAATATACCCAACCTGCTCCAGTTCCAGATGCCGCATGTTGTTGTAAGTTCTACTTTTAGATATGTATTCAGTGACTGAAGTGACTTTTCCTCTTGTCAAAACCATTAGTAAATCAAGATGAAAGAAAACGAAAAGGCCGCATAAACACATATGTTAATCCTGAACTGTCAAGACTTTGTTTTGTGGGAGTGCATGCATGTGTGTACGCTGGGAGTTCAAGTGTGTGATTAGACCCAGTGAAAGCTCCAAATGAAGATGTATGGTGGCCCAGGGGTGGGCCAGATTCAGAGGTGGATAATGGATTAGTGAAGATCAGTGTTGCTCAGTCTGGCTGTTTCCTGTGAGGAAAAACAGACCAGATTTATCTTCCGTCCTCCAACCCATGGCCACCCAGGCACCACTTAAAGTGAAAAAAAAGGACCTGTGTCTCATGTGTAAATATCTTTAGAAGGGACTTTATCTGTGGAAAAATGGATGTACCATCATGAGTTGACCAGAACAGAAAGAAGAGAAGGAGAGTTTCTGTTTTGATTGCTGGCAGATGTGTTTCTGGCATTTCAGGAGAAGTGAAAAGTGCTAAGATTTAAGTTTTTGCTGCCCCCCCCCCCCCTTCTCCCGCTGTTAGTGCTTTTGGAGTTACCTGGCTCCAATTTGGAAATGTGCATAATGGAATTTTATGTGTCAGCTGGTATGTGACACAGGGTTAAAATGTAATCCATTTTTGACTGAAAACGAGTCCATAAACACTTAAATTCCAGCTGTCAGCTGGAATCTGAAGCACACAAACACACAGTACCAGCTACAGGCACAAACAGCTCCATTCCTTTCTGCTGGATGAGCTCCAAGTCTAGGATTGCAATCAGCTGCTTTTCAGCTGTTTTACCAGGAGCTGAGGACCTCCAATAAAGTCTCCACAGGGAACATTTCAGCACCTGAAATCCATCCAAGCAGTACACTTCCACACCTTAGTCTCAGCAACTACACCAGAGCTCTGCAGGAATCTGATCTGGGCCTGGGTGGACATGGCTGGTCTGCTTACTCGTGCAGTTTCACTCTCTATGTGTGCACAGAAAGCTGTTTTATGCATATGTGAACTATAGGGCAACCTTTTCTATTCTTGGCTTATACGTTCCTAAATTAGTACAACTTATTGTGACTCAAATCCAGGCTCCGCAGCAGCGACTCTAGCCTACAGCACATGAGTCACCTGTTCAACCAGATGAGCTATAGCAGCACCATCAGCTGAGAATCTTGGCCAAGGAATGAGCCACCCTGCATGGCTGCCAATGTGGTACAACGAAGGCCAATAAAAAGCTTTTCACTGTAGAAAATCATCCTGATCAGGAGATCTCCCTGCTCTAAATCCAGTTGCAACAAAACGAAGAGCTGCAACGTGTGTGTGTGCACCGTCTACGCGCATCAACTGCAAAAAACACACGTGCAACACACAAAACTGCCCCTCATGTGTTGTACAGACTGGCACAAAGTGCCCATTTGTTCAGTGGTGATCTGTGCAGATTGACATGAATCTGTTCAATATATGATTAATTTCAAAGAACCAAAACATCAGTAGTGATGAGAAACCTCCTTCTGCTTATTTGTGTAACATAAACATGATTTTTCTTGCATCCATGTCTCGGTTATGGTTGAATTTTTCTCTCTTTTAATTAGATTTTATCACAAAAACCAAATAACTCTTTTATTCATAAATGTGCTCTAACAGAGGCAAATGCCAAACATTAACCATATATGTGTTGTGAATTGCTTGGAACTGGGATATAGTAAATTTGTTACTATTAGATAAGTTGTGCATTGAGAGTGTATTGAATTAATACCCTAATAATGCGACGTGTCCATCAGAGAATGAAAACAAACCTAAAACTTACCATTTCTGAACAATAGAAACTACGCTGAAATGAGAAAACTGGCTCTGGAAACTCACTGAAGCTGAAGCAGCTGAGACCACACACACACACACACACACACACACACACACACACACACACACACACACACACACACACACACACACACACACACACACACACACACTTCTTTTCAGTGCTGACAGGTGGAGTATTTGTAACAAGTGAACAGGTGCTGCTTTGTGGCTCCGCCAGGAGACAGTGAACTGAGAAATCCAACAACAAACAAGCAGCGGTGTTCTTGTCCTGCTAATTACCGTGAGAGCTCTTTGATTATAACCTTAGTCTGAAGTTTGGTTAAAAAGCTCCTGAGCCCAGGTTTTGCAGATCACATGCAAATTTTTCATTTCCCCCTCCGTGACCTTCCTTTTTCCTCAAACTACTAAACTTCTTCTAATTTCTCAGAGCTGTCTTTCAGAGCCAGCCTTGAACTTTGGTTAAAGGGAAAGTTCAGGGAAAATGGAGATCCGCTGGGACTCAAAGAGGTCACCAGCAGACTTAACAACACAGCCAGTGGCAACTACTGGACATCTCAGCGAGGCTCCCGAGAACTTCTGATGGTAAGAAAGCACCGATCAGGGTGAACCACATCATGTTTGTGGATTCAGTGAAACACTTGACGTAACACTTCTAAAAGTCAATACAATCAGCTGGCAGTAATTTATTTCTGTGTGGCCTCTTCCCACTGCTGGGCATGCCTACATTCTTGTGCAAAGTAGTATAAACACTGTAAATCATATATGGACACAGCTGATGACTATGAGAATAACTTGGCTGACCCCTTTAGTCATAGATGAAGCTTTGGGCAAGCCACCACTGAAAGGCCTGATGAACCATCCTAAAATATTAAGTGACCAAAGAAAGTGTACACACCAACTGAGAGTCCACAAGTAATTTCACTCCCACGAACGAGCTCAGAAGCATAATAATATACAACAATCTGAGGCACAGCTCATTAATTCTGACCCATACACGCAGGACACATGGATGCTGAAACTAATGCATGTGTTCATATCAGTGTAGGTCTGAAACTACAAAGCTTTAAGCTTTATGTGATTACTTTTATTTCACATTAGTTATTTGCACACAAATGCTACGATTGTTTGAGCAGAGAAGAACTTGTCTTTAACCTCCTAGGACCTGGCGTCCACATATGTGGACATCACATTTTGGGTTCTCTAGACCAAAATACTAAATTTTGCTCCACAAGGGCCTGATATCCACCTACGAGGACGTTATACTGCCACTGCTCTATCGAATTTTAAAATGAACGTCCTCATATGTGGATCTCACAGCGCTGTACTGAAAACCTGTTTGTGATTGCTATGATTGCCACAGTGACCTAAACTGGTAACAGATACTATTTTCCTTTACAGTTAAGTTGCAGCTTTTGAAGTGTGTTCATTGCAGCAGTAAGGCATGAGTTTTACTTTGAAGGGTCCTGGTTTGCATCATGTTTCAAGTATTGAGTCAGTGTTTGGAGGCAAATCAGTGTCTTCATGTAAAATATTCCTCCTCCTCAGATACATCGTCCGGACAAATTTAAAAAAAAAGAAAAAGAAAAAAAAGAAAAAGTGCAAAGATCATAAAGAAGAGGAAAAGTCAGAGAAAAAAAGCACAGAAAGACAACAAAGAAATAATGACTAACTTTATAAATAAAAGTATTTGTAGGTAAATTCAGTCCCCACTTGATTAAAAAAACTGATTTATTTATAGATTCATTACATCCTTATTTGGCAGGTTGTAGTGTTTCTAACATTTCACAAGTTTGTGAAATCATTTCTTTGCAAATTTTTAGAAAGGATAAACTTTATACACCACTTGTAGCACAGTCAGCCCAACTTATACATGAGACAGAAGTCTTTTCTAATCTCACTTTTGTAACATTATTCTCTTTTTCCTTTTCCATTTTTAGTCCAAAAACAGATCCCTTGTTGAATATTAGCTTGAAAGATATTCAGAAATCCTTACATTTTTTCCGTTAAGGTTCTCAAGTAACATAAATGAGATCATTGGCACTAGGGGTGCAACGATACACAAAATTCACGGTTTGGTTCGGTACTTTGATGACACCGTTCGATATTTTTTCGATACAAAAAAAATGTTCATGCCTTTTTAAATTTGTCATTTATTAAAATTATAAATATAGATTTTAACTCAAACGTACAGTTTTTAAATTTAATGTTGCTGAAACAACAAAGTAATAAAAATAATAAATCTACCTGATCGAGAAATCACTCATCTTTGGAAAAGAGAGTTTATTACAGAGAAATGTCTCTTTCCAAAATAAAAGCTATACTATACGCTTCTTCTGGGCTATATTCTCAGCAGCATATTAAACATATCAGGTCCCCATAAGGAGAATCAGGTGCTAACGGCTGTCTAAATGACTCGGGTGAAGTTTGTAGCATGGTGCTTGTTGTTTTTGTCGGCTTCCACTTGTCTTTGCACTAAGATGATGTCGGAGTAAATGTGCAGTCATATTCGTTGTGTTCCCACTAGTGCTGTCAGCGTTAATCTGAAATGACGTTAACGCCACAACACTGCAAATTAGGGTTGCCAACTCCCTGAAAAATAAATAAGGGACACCTCATGGCCAGGGCCGGGCAACCTAGTTGTCTTCACCCTTCCCAGTGTGGTAGCTCTTTTTTGTGTGTGTGAAATTATTTTTTAACCATTTGACTTGAATTTGATTTAAGCAGATGCATATTCTTTGTGATATGACCATATGGGAAACAAATGATCATTTAGCCATTTATTTTTAGCTCAAAATGACAACATTAACACAGTAAAACAGGTCTCTTTCTTAAACAGAAGCCTGTCATGCTTAACTTTTGAGAATATAAGTAAATCTTTCTTTAAAAGAACTCTGTCCTGCTTAACTTAAAATTATATAAATTAATAGAAAGCAATAGAACGAAAAAATATTCTTGTAACTGTGCACATTTAGTGCATTTAGTACAATTGGCTTCAGCTGAGGTATTATTTCAGCTTTTCTAAAGCTAATCAGCTGCTCCTGTTTGTAAACCCGCTTGTTCCCATGATTACGCATCTTAACTCATCATCATTATTCATCTATGTATTACTTTTATGTATTAGTGATCTATTTGTTGTAATCATCTATCCTTGCAGTTGTTTATTACACAAAATAAATTATATTATCACACTTCTGGCCACATAGCGCTGATTTTCACTGCACATGCCCATATTAACCTTAACCAGAGGGTTTAAAAAACAAACCAGTGTTTACATACCATATCTGCTTCTGCCGTGGCCTGGTGGACAAAAAATTGGTTAAGGGTTCCCCGAGCTTTCACGCCCCTCATGTTCTTCATGTGCCCACCATTAGAAGCATGCCTATGGTTAAAGTGCGCCGGCACACAGTGCAGTGCGCTTTATAGGTGTTATGGTGACCTTTTCCAGCCAGGTGTTTCCCTTTTCCCATTCCTCCCTGTGCTTTTGCAGCCTTTTTTTTCCTTTCTCTGAGCGAACAAACATTGCTGCTCTGATGCTGGGCTCACACTGTGCGATTTTTGGCATATTTTGAGACGATTTTTGAGTCGTGCGACCGATTTGGTGATCGGCCCAATTTTGGCCTTCATCGTGCGTCGTGTAGTATACGTGGGGTAACGAGAAGCGATTAACACCTCGAGCAGCTCCCGATCATCAATCGCTCGTGAGCCGCTCACACTGCTCACGCGCAAACACGTAAACGTCGGTGAAAAAGACGGAGCAGCACGGCTGTGCAGCGTGTGATCTGGACACAAGCGATGGAGGCACAACTTGTAGAACTTTGGAAAGCTCATCCGAGCCTTTTCGATGTGGCATCACAAAATTATCACGACCACAACAACCGTGAAAATAGTTGGATTTACATCGCTGCTCATTCACAGCCTGATCAATGTTTTTCATTAGCAATTTAGCAAAGTTGATGGTGGTGTGTCTGTGTGAGTGAAAGACAGGGAGAGCGACAGATTTTCTGTTATAACCTTCATGTTATGGAGGCACAGTGTGAGCACTCAGGTCGCATCAGAGCATCGGGCGGTATAGTGTGAGACCTGCATCGTGACCTACCAACTTCTAACCCCTGCGAGTCAATCGTGCAGTTTGAGCAGGAGCTGAATAACGTGACTGAAAAAATCGCACAGTGTTTGCCCAGCTTTAAGTGTACTGTCGTCCGAGACGTGCACCGCAGTGTCGGCGTTTGTTTCCCTGTTGGCCATGCTTCTTGTTGTGGTCATCTGTTGTCTTCCGGTATTTTCTCCGCAAGCGACCTTTCCTCGACCAATGAGATGAGCGGTAATCTGAATTGTCATAAGTGTGCTGTCAGCTCATTGGTCACAAAGCAGGAGAGGGGCTGGGAATTATGCTTTCAAACAAAGCGTTGATTCCATTAACATTTATAGACTACTTTTGATTCTCACTGTATTACGGGACAAAGTGCGTCCCTTATTAGCTCAATACGGGACGTGTACTTTTGTTTCTAAATACGGGACGATTCCGTTTTTTAAGGGACGGTTGGCAACCCTACTGCAAATCTCCGTTAACGAGCTACCGCGGATCGCCCCGTGCGTGGGGCTGGACAGCGTCAACACGTTAACAAGCTAACTGCGCTAACGCACTAGTTCCCACCAATGTAATTGAGCATTGCATGGCACATCCGACATACTGTTTTACTTTTGTCCATGACGCGCTTACCTTCAGGGTCATACGTCACATGAAGACCAAAATAGTTCCAAAGGCCAGATCTGAATGAGGGTGGGGGAGGTTCAGTTTGCCATGTTGCAAGGAGATTAGCTTCTGTCTCGCTAGCTTGCCCTGCGCTCAGTGAATCTGCGTTCGACTACTCCGCCTAGGCTGCACTGTCGAGCGCAGATCCACTGAGCGCTCAACACAGACAGCATCGTCAGAAGAAAAGTTGATAAAATAAATTAAAAATTTTGTATTGTTCGATATATCGATACGAATATCGTTGCACCCCTAATTGGCACATATTCATTTTGCCAAGCCATCCAATAATAATTGACTTTTTCCTTATTAAAAATTTATTCTGTAGCAACTTTGTTGATATTGTGATTCTTCCAAAATCCTGTGTCCATGTCCACGCCCACTGGGAATGCTGTTAAACTGGGTTTCCATTTTTTGATAACAGTTCTACAACACCTGATGGAGCTACATGCATCCCATACATCTTTTCAAACCCAGAGTTGTACTCATAATAATACTGCTGTCACACTTCTTCAATCTAAGCACATCTGTATGGTGCCAGCATCATCCATAGGACATAATGTCAATGTGAGACCATACCTGTACTTTCCTTGTTGCAAACTGCCTTGAACCTTATGTAACACATACATTTATACCATGAGAAGCCAACCAACGTTCAGTCAGCGCTATCACCCAACAGTAAGAAGCCTACGTAATAGAACAGTCTGAAAGTTCAAATTTATATGAATCTTATGACCTTAAATATTGAGTTTGCATTGCAGATATTTTGACTTGCCACAGTAGGTCTGCCATTGAGTTACCTACTTAAGTAGGTAAGTAGAATAAGCAGAGTCTCACAGATATATCAGTAGGTACATATATAATAGCTAATATTAGCTATTTGATATGATTGCCACATCAATAGTTAATCTACTGATGTCCCTCTCTGGCCACTTACAGTTTGTTCAATCCTATGTGTCCATGTCCACGCCCACTGGGAATGCTGTTAAACTGGGTTTCCATTTTTTGATAACAGTTCTACAACACCGGTTGTGATCCACAGATCACAACCTACTTCAGTTAACTCCGGTGTACCCCAAGGCTCTGTCCTGGGGCCTTTGCTTTTTCATTATTTATCTCCTACTTCTAGGTAATATATTCAGGAAATATAACATTCAATTTCACCATTACGTAGATGACACCCAGCTCTATTTCTCTTCTGAACCCACAGCTACTCTCCCATTAACATCCATTTCTGATCGTTTAAGTAAAATCAAAGTTTGTTTTACTCATAACTTTCATAAAACAGCCAAACGCTTTTCATTATTTATTATTAACTCTGTTGTCACACCTTCTCCTCAGGTTAATAGTTTTGGTGCCATCCTCGACAGTACCCTCTCCTTCACCACTATCACTCTGCTTATTTTCATCTTCGCAATATTAGTCGCCTTCATCCTTCAATTACTCCAAACAGTACCGCCATACTTGTCAATGCTCTTGTCACATCTCGTTGATGTTATTATAATTCTTTTCTGTACAGCCTTCCTCATAAATCTCTCCATAAACTGCTGTTACTTCAGAATTCAGCTGCTCGTATTATATCCAGAACCAGAAGACCTGTGGTTAAACAACTCCATGTTATCCGTATTCATCTGATCTTCTCCATACATACTTACCCTCTCGTACACTCTGCTCCTCTTCAGCGTCTCTTTTGTCTGTTCCATCTGCTCACCTGACTATTATGGGACTAAGAGTCTTTAGTTGTTCTGGCCCAAGACTGGAAGGATTTCCACCAGATCTCCGGACCACGAACTCTCTTTCTACTTTAAATTTTGTCTTTAAAAACCCATCTGTTCACAACAGCATACCCTTCATTATTACTTGTCTTACTCTATTGTTAGGTTGGTTGGTTTTATAGTTGTGATTTTATTTTTTTATTTATTTGTTTTTATTTTGCTGTACTAATGTAATGTGAGCTTGAGGGTCTTTAAAAGCACCTATTATTATTACTACTGCTGGGATTTATGACAGCTGATTCAATTTTTAAAAATTAAGGAGACAGGATCAAAGAGACAGGAGAAGCAGTCTTATACCTTGTTATGAGTGTTGGGGTTGCTGTAATTTGTCCACCAGAGGCCGCTGTGCAATTTCCCACGTGGCAACACGATGACCAGCTGATCCGAGCAATGCTAGAAAGTGTGTAAATGAGTAATTTACAAGTTCTTTGTGACAAAAACAAAACACTTACACGTCCTTAAAATGTCTGTCTGGCTCTACTAGTGAGCCATCACAGTGAACCACTATTCACACAAGCAGGACCTTCCTGTTTCCATGAGGGAATGCAGACATTGTTGCTCTTTGCTCTTTGATCTAGAGCTCCAATGCTAAAGCTTGAGAATGATTTTATAAAACTTTTTGTTTTCTGTGAGCATTAACATAATAAAACTGTCTTTCCTCCTCACACTGATGCAGACCGTTTGAGCACCACACAACATCAGAGGACCATTGCCATTAAGTTGACAACTGCGACCGTAGCTGGTCGGATGCTCCCAAACACACCCTCACATTGATCACCGTCAGTGGGCTCAGACGGCTCAGGGGTGTAGCAGAACCTGCTGTCTGCTGTTTGCTTAGACTTAAAAGCTGCTAAAAGCTGGGATCAATCGGGCGGGAGAATCAATCAGGATCATCCATGTTTATACGACTCAGGGGGATTACCTCACTGTTACTGGAATGGCCTCACAAGAATGGCTGCCCATTAGAACAGTGGGACTAAACACTGCCCTGCTGTTTACATAAAACGTAATGTTGGCCCGGCCTTGACTCTGTGTGCCAGAGACAATTAGAACTCTATACAGCCTGTAATCCACAGCCGGGCGCAAGCTAATCAAATTCAGACATAGCTGGGCCCCTGAAAACAATGAGGGATGAGATTACGATGAATGTGTGTGAAGATAGAAAATTAATAAGCTTAATACAAAACACGTGCTAGGGTGACCAAGAGCCAGAGAGCACAGGTTCAGATGGACGATTTTAAACTGTTCTACATTTTGGCACTTTGAGCTGGCTGACAAATGTAATTTGAATTGAAATGGTGCAGGTAAGGAACAGGTAGATCATACCGTGTGCCAGAAAATATACAATTTAATGTATTTATAATAATGCACATGTCTGTGTCTTTTTTAGGTGTCCTTTCATGAGAGTTTAAAACAAAATCTACTAGGATCTAATTGCCAGTTGATCATAAAACACTACTACTGCTACTGGAGCAAGAAAGGAAGGGATGCTTTCATGGAGGAAAAATTAGTTTGTGAAAGATGAAAAGAAGTTTGAGGGGAAGTTTAAATACTTGCATACTTCCAGTGCTTTTGAGTGCATGAGAACCTACAAGTACCCAGATGCTGTAACAGTCAAAAAAATCAAAAAATCTTAGCTATATAGAAGAAAGCAAGAGCCTATCAAACAACTATCAGCCACTAGGCATGATAATCATGATTAAACCTAATGATCATTAGATCTAGAGCAGTGGTTGTATTGAAAAGTGGGCCTGACAGCCCCCCCCCCCCCCCCACCCCCCCACCCTCAGCCACCACTCCCCAAGACACCATCTTTTCAAGCATTGTTTACTAGAGAGAGTACATAATCCAACAAGCACATTTGTTTGAGCCATACACGGGGCCTTATTATCCCTTTGCTGCAGCTTAGCAAGAAAACTGTGTCAGATCTCAAAAAGGGAATTTCACACCATAAATAAATAAATAAACACATTTGACTTGTGCAGTTCTGCTGGACAACTACTGAATCCTGCCAGGTTAAACTAAATGGGATGGCTGATGTGTTTTGGTCAAGTTTTTATTTGTCATGTACACGTAACAAATCAGAAAACCAGAAAAAGGAAGATTCGTCTGTCACAGGACAAACATTCAGACTGTGGTAAGCATCAGTTTCAAGATGACAGATTACTATATCTAAGACATTTTTACACATTTTTAGACACACATAGTAAGAAAAGCATAGCTGTTATCAGTTACATTAAGGAGGTTCCCTTGACAAAAAGCCAGAAAGTAAGAAGACTTTGAAGCTGATGCATCCAGATTGATCCTTTTATGATTTACCCATGCTTTTCTTTCTGTGATGGGTCAAAATGCCCATTTTATAAGTAAGAAAAACATAAAAAGACATTTAATTGTTTACAGATTAAGGCTTGACATGTTTATCCTCAGAATGACAGCTAGTGTAGTAAGCAGTGAGAACGGGCACTGACTGGAAATCAAGCAAAAGGCAGTGATCTCTGCAGAAGCTGTTCACTTGTGTCATTTCAGGTCCACAGGAGCTGTGATCTTCTAACAAACTTTTTTCGCTGACCTTGAACCAGTAAGATAAAGCCTGACAAAAATAAATATGCAGTTCTGTACAGAATCACGTAATCTTGCATCTTTGTGTTACTGGTTATAGGGCATGTTTTTATTTGGGGCTTTCAGTGTTTGGGCACTTTTCCTGGTAACATCTACTGCAAAAACAGCCATCCTAACGGGGTCGTTCAACAGGTTCAAGGGGATATGACTTTTGAAGTAGCAAAAGTCAAACTTGGGTGGAAGGGAGGGAGAAATGTTATACATAAATATGTTACTCATATATCTTCCTTATATTATTTATTTATTTATTTGTTGCATTAATCCACACCACAAACAGATAATTGCATTGTCTCTCCCGCCACTGTACACTGCTCAGAATACATTAGTCAGCTTGACGCTTGTTCACCAAATGTGTGGACGCATCAGATGAAAAGGTGGACTGAGGCCTATAAATACGGCTGCCTGAGTGTCCGGTGAGCCAGTGTTAAAACCCTGCTGTACCACCTGAGGATCTCAGCCCGAACCTCTCTGAATTCACTCCTGCGAGCGGTGTTTCATTATTGCCGTCCGGTGTTTCTTTTACGGAAAGAAGCGTCCACAGCGAAATATTTTGTCCTCGTCGCTTCAAGTGCGAATTAATCGCGTCCACGCTCTATTAACATGTCGTTTCCCTGTGCGTAAAATGCCGCGCTCAGTGCGTCCTGGCGCGGACGATTGCTTGGAAAATGTGCGGTGTCTGTCGCGTTTCCATCACGCCCCGCTGCTGTGGGTCGGTGCTGAGCAGGAGTGGCATCTCGGCGACAAAATCTGGATGAAAGAGCGTCCTTTAGAGCTCAGGCATGCATCGAGAAGTGAGATCATTGGCGTTATAAATATCCCCGTGCCAGCAGAACCACTCCAGCTACTGCAGCCGGGGTAATGCCTAGGAGCGCTGCATGCAGTGCGTGCGCACGGTTTCTGGTGCTCAGATCTCAGGAGCGAGACCAAAATGCTAGAAGTGGCCTCGCGGGTGTCTCCTTTTTGAAAGAATGAATGTTCCTCTTTACCTTCTGACCTTCGCTCACTTGATTTGCACCGCTGCGGGAGCTCAGCACGTCTCTTTGGAGCACCAACTTCTGGAGGAGGGGATCCGTTCGGGACGCAGGACTTGCAGACTCTACTGTAGGGTTGGCATCGGCTTCCATCTCCAGATTCATCCCGACGGTAGAGTCAACGGCAGCCATGAGCCCAACCAGCTGAGTAAGTCATTCAGTCCGGCCTCACTGTGCACGAAGCAGCCTAAGTACTAATTTATGAAGGTCTGAGGCTTGGATGAATCCGGTGCGTCCCGCTGAGAATGCGCACTTGGATCCTGTGTTTGTTCCAATTGATCCCCGTTCTGTCTGCAGCGATGTCTATTTTGACTGCCATCCCTGCAAGTTTGAACAATGATTTACACATAAAGACGGTAAGGAGCGCGCTGCTAAACTTAGGCTGCCCGAGCCTGTGAAATATCTGAGCAGGCATCTGTTTGACGAGCCTTGTTTGTGTCTCTCCGGGGATGTTGGCAGGTAGACTATTTGTAGAAGTAACAGGTGCAACAGGATGTATTGGACTGCGACTCAGCACGACTGACATAATCGCAACAACGCGACAATATGCACAAAAAAACAGATTTCTTTTAAAACATTTATTGTTTGTTGTACCTGCAAAGTTAATGATTTGAGCTGCAGACTCAAGTATTAAAGTGAAATTGATTTTCAGATGATTTAAGAGAAATGAGATTTTGGAACCACAAACAAACGCTGATGTTTGCAGTGCAGATATTCGACTTAAGCGTCATCCTGCACGCTGGATTGTTTAGAGCTGAAATTCTGAAATATTAATGATCATGAATGACAAAGATCAAACAAACGAGTTGATATTTGTTGTTGCTGATAAATGCATAACAGAATTCTGGAATCACAGAGTAATATAGTTAAATGTATAGGTTGGGTATGAATCTTACAGCTGCCTGTGTGTTTCTGAAGGGACGAACTAAAAAAAATCCCCCTATAGATTTGGAAAATTGAATTATGACTTGAAATGTCTGAGGTGTAACCATTTCCCCCTGTTTCAAATTCATTTACACCTCTACAGGGAGATGACTAACATCACAGTTTCACTAAATAATCTGACTTTTAGAGCATGCCTGGCACTTTGAAAGCTATCTGTTCACACTAAAAACTCCTTCACACTCAAGTAGATGTTGACCATGAACACTAGTTTCTAAGTGACAGCACAAAGTAATGTGCAATTTGACAGTAAACATTTATCTAAATAAAAACCCTTAAGGGAAAATGAACTGTTAAATTTAGCTGTTTCAAAATGCAAAAAGTCCCACCTCTCTGTTTATGAAGTCCTGTGTCAGCTAGGCCACAAAACTAAAGCCATAAATCAGATTTTCAGCTTTTACTGCACCATCAGATCCTTCATCGCTCATCCGTTGACGAAACAGCAAAAGCTCACCGTGAAAGTGCACTTGTGCCTCCATTTCATGGTCCCCTTTAGAAGAGTTGTCAGGTTACATGGATTTCAGCCATGTGGTTTTGAAGCCTGAATGACAGGGCAGCAGACTAGCAGGAGACTGGGCGTCTTGGATTTGTAATATGAAGATTCTTTTACCATCACGCAGCATCAGATTCAACTCTTAGATTTAACTCAAATGCTCACATTCGAGTTTGGATGCGAGACCTTTCTGCTTCAGGACAGTGGTTCTTTATTTATTGATTTATTTCTGTGTGGGTCCAACAGTGTGTGTGCATTTTTGGGGAGTTAGTTTCACAGTTCATTATATTTAATCTTTTGTTTAATGCAGAGGTTCAGGGACTTCTTCTGGCATTGACCGCTTCAGAAGCAGAAAAGGATTTATGCCCCACACCCCACAATTTACAGTTTTCTCAAAGTTTTTTTTTTTTATCATAAAAAGAATCTGATTGAAATTTTAGTTACATAAAGATCAGCACAGCTGCATTCACACAGTCTTGCTGTTTATATTTCCCTCATAAATCATATTAAGCTTAGGTTTTCTCTATACTTTTGTATGGCATTCAGTCATTACTCTCCCCTGCAGTAGTCTCTGAGCCTGTGTGTTGTTCCTCTAATTGAAAAAAAGTGTATTTATCCAAGTTTATTCATGGCTCAAATACTCACATAAGCCATCAGCACAGGTAAGGTTTAGTTCAACATGCTATCACTTAACCCTGTAAGACCCAGTCCATCAAAAAATAGCCAGAAAATTCAGATTTTTTTAGAACTGAGATGTTTATCAACCCTTATAACAAAATCCACTTTTTTTTGCTATATCATGCTGTGTATGATATATTTTTTATTATATTTTTATTATATATGTTTTGTATCACATTTGTATCAATTGAGTGTTTTTGGCAACTTTTTGTTAACAACAATGTTAATTTTAGACAAAAAAAAGAATTTTGTCCATAACATTTTGAAATTATGGCGAGCACTGATCATGTCTGATCATGTCTCAGAAACGTATTTATCAAATATGATACCAAGGGTATTATAGGATCAACAATATCAAGCTTTTTGATGCATGCTCAATCATCCAGGAAAGTAAATCTCCAAAAAGTTGATTCCGTTCATCTGGACGTAGCGTTTTGTGGGAGAAACGTTTCGTCACTCATCCAGGTGACTTCTTCAGTCTCAGCTGACTGCAGGTTTCCCCAAATCTTATAAACAGTACATTTGCATAATGACTGAAACCAGCCCACTGAAGGAACAATGGGCTGGGAGGTCAGCAACTTAATCTTAATTATGCAAAGTATCATAACCACTGATCAACAACCACTGATCAAAACCCACTGATCAATGACCACTGAGATTAAGTAACTTGGATGAGTGACGAAACGTTTCTCCCACAAAACGCTACGTCCAGATGAACAGAATCAACTTTTTGGAGAATATCAAGCTTTGTTAGCAAGATAAACTAATTTACTAATCATAACTAAAGGAATAACTTTGTGGATGGTCTGTTTAAGTAGTCAGCTAGCTGCACTACAAATCACTGACAATCCTCCAAACGTGGTCCAGTTCAGTGGCATGTCCAGTTAGGCACGTGCATTTGTTCAGAACATTTCATATGGTATATTTGATGTAAATAACAAACACTTTGCACATCTTCATAGTAACACTTTAACGGTACACTTTTACGTTTGCATAAAATGTTTTCATTAATAATAAAATGGTTTTGCTTATTATTTTTGTATGAAGCAACTTTGGTATTTGGTCCTTCAGTGTTCAGCCATTAAACACGCCATGAACACTGAAGGAGGCGATGGTGGCGATAGGTTTGTGCCTCAGGAGGTGTTCTTCTGTGGCCCCCAAATATTTTATACACCAGTATCCCTCAGTTTGGTTCTTACTCATAACAACTGATTCCTCCAAAACAGCCCATAAAAATCTTTCGTCATAGAGATTTGGAATAATTAAAGATAGAACTACTGCTCCGTGTTCCCTTTTTTCTATTCATGCAAACACTAGCGATCTAAAGAAGCCTACTAAAGAGCCCACTAAGAGATAAGTCTCAACGGTGCAGCTGAACAGGATAATAGCGCTGACATGACAGCAGAGTAGATCATGTCAAAGTCTGTTATTCGGAGTGAGGACGAGCAGCAAGAGACAGAAAATCACAAGACGAGTAAAAATACATCCTGTCACCAGTCAATCATCAGATCATGTTGTTTGTCCTCTTAGGTGTCCTGGAGCTCTTTGCGGTTTCTCAGGGGGTCATCGGTATCAAAGGGGTCTACAGTAACAGATTCCTGGCCATGAATAAAAGAGGACGGCTGCACGCAACTGTAAGTATCCCACTCAGTTCCTACACTATTAAATTCACTCAGCACATACAGTGTGTGGATACTTGAGGGGGCACAAAGCAAGTGCTGACTGGAATGTTGTTGCCCAATTAAGCAGCTTTTAATATGATTAATTAGTTATGTGCAGTTTGGATTTATAAAGGTCAGGGCCTTACTAATGTTTACACTGTCATATATGCTTATATATTGTATGTTCATCATATTATTATTGCTAGCAAGCTGCCTTTTTCCATATCAGGCAGACACTGATCAACATTATCATCCAGCTGCAGACCTGTAATTACAATGTGTATTCGTCCACAAACTATTAAAGTGGATTACACAGAACACTAGCAGGGATATGGTGAGTGTGGAATCCAAGTGAAATCTGGTAACTTGCAGTGATGACATGTGAAATAATAGTTGATGCTACAAAAACTGTAACTAATAAGTTTTTGTAGTTTGAGTTTTTGTGCCAAACTCAGAATTAAGTTTGCCACTCAGATCATGGCAGATAGCTGCCCTTCACTGAGCCTGGTTCTGCCGGTGGTTTCTTGCTGTTAAAAGGGATTTTTTTCCTTCCCACATTTGCCAAGCCCTTGATCATAGAGGGTCGTCAGATTGTTGGATTTTTTGTGTATTATTGTAGGGTCTTTACCTTCTAATATATATAGAGCATTGTCATGACTGTTGGTGCTATACTACTAAAGTCTTTGTAAGCTACCTAAATGAAAAACATGAGGACAAGACGTGGATACAGACAATTAAACATGAAACGCTAACACAAGAAAGAAGTGGGACATTCGGTATGCTAATGAGCGTAAAAGCATTTGGTAATGATCTGTATTAAACTTGTAAATCTTGACAGAGTATATGATCGATTATTCAGAAAGCACCATTATTCTTTGTGAGTGCACTAGCTAACTATAGCAGCTTGCTAACACATAGCTAGCTTTAGCTTTCTAAGAACAAACTACATATGGAGACAAATACCTGCTACTTGTAATTATGCTCAAGTGTTAGTCACTCACCTTGTTTGGTTAGTGAATATGCCGCTCTGTAGCATATAGTGTAGTGCACTGGTGACTGCTGCTGCTAGAAATGGGTCTGTCAAGAAGTGTAAAGCTGGATGAAAGTGGCAAATGTCTTATAAAAACATACCTGCAAAGACCTAAAAACTTTAAGTATTGTCTTTGTTGACCACTCGTCGTGCTCTGAGACTTCCTGCAAACATATAAACTCAGCACCAGAATTTGTTAACGGTTATTTTCTGCTGATATGATGCTGATTTCTGCTGGAATCAAACATCGTTTGGACTCGTGGTGCATTTATTCATTAGAATCTTTTCTGTTTGTTTTATTTATTAGCTTGTGCAGCTTTATATCTGTGCTGCATAACAAAAATCCCTAAATCTGACATCAACATGTCAAGGCACACTGCTGTAATCTGTAGGCACAGTTTTGAAGATTTTCAAATTCCCCCAAACACACAGTAAGCCCAAATCTACCCACAGCAGCTTGGCCTTGCCGCCGTGAGCAGGCCGGACAGCCAACAACCAGCCGCACTGACGAGTCATCAGCGGGAGTCTTGGCACGCACAGACATAGAAGCAGCTCCCGATTAGCATGTGCTAATGTGAAGAGCAGATTAATTCCAGTCTGGGACGTCTGATAGTATAAAGAGGAGTGAGCCATGAACTGAAAATCAATATGCTGAGTAAACAATCAGCTGGACAAGCAACAATCGGAGAGCCGGAGCGTCTGTGAGCTGCAGCGGTGCTCACGCTGAGCGATTTATGGCCCCTCAGCTCCCAGCATTGTTTCATGAAACCATGTCAGTGGGAAGCGATGCAGCGTTTTCCCTCAAAGTGGATTCTCAGCCACAGCTTGTTATTAAAATTATACACATGTGACTGTGTGCTATTCACCAGCAGAGATTTGTTAACCAGCTTATATTAGCCCTGAAATAAACTTTTTCGAGGTCTCAGTTCTTCGCAAACAAGATTTCAATGTAAACTACATCAGCTGGATATTAGGAGAAAACAATGTGACATAGCGCTGTTGGGTATTGCCTCAAACTAAAGATAATTATTTTGTTCTTCTGGAAGTCTTGAGTACACAATCACCAAGGCTGTGGAACCACCACAACTGCGTTTGGCTGACACTGTGGAAACCTTTAAAAAGCAGTTAAAAACTTAATCAATACTTTTGCATTGTTTATATTGTCTATTTTATTACTTAATGTTTTCTTTATTTTAACCTTTGTGTACAGCGCCTTGTGACTGCCTGTCTACGAAAAGCGCTTAATAATTAAACCTTACCTTACAATCATCACTGGATCAGGGATTTTCTGCTTGGTACCACAACTCCATGCCATGAACTGCATGGCTTATACTATGCAGAGGTCACCGACACTGTAATCCTAATCTGTTGGTGGTTTTGTGTGTTTTTTAGTTTATATGGACCAAGCATCACACCTTAATGTTTCCAAGGATTATTTATGGGCCCCTACAAAAGTGTTCTTGATATACCGTCTCTGATTTTGAGGCCTCGAGATGAGTGTTTTCACAGTCACTTGACAAGTGAAGTCAAATATGCCACAGATGGTCCTCAATTCTGAGCAAAAGCTACACTTTGGAGAGTGTTTGACCCAATAAACTCATCAGGAAAAAGTGTTAACAGAGGTCAAATCAGAAATCCTTTATCCCATAGACGAGTACGGGAGCAGAAATCTTCCTGCAGCTGTAGGTATTGCAATCTGGTGGCCTTAACATAGAATTCTGGTTTAATGCAATTTGCACTGGCTTCTTTTCCACTCTGGAAGCTACATTCATGTTTTATAACCTCATAGATCACGAGTGTGACCACAAAACCTTTTACACTACACTGGGTACACTGTCATTGGCTAACGATGTAGTTCTAACTATTTTAACCTCATTTTTAACTCTAATGAGGACCATGAGTCATACTGATAAATTTCATGTGTTCGTTATGACTTGAAAGTAGTGACTGACCTTATGAACTCCCCAGGAAAGCTTTTATTCAGACTATAGAGCAAGAAGCCATAGACATCTATACAAATGAGAGTTGCCTCCTGCTGGTTAGTTGAAGGAATGCATGTTTAAGCCGCTTCAACATTGGCCTCACTTTCAGATCCATTTTCTATATATAGCATATTATTATCTGTAAAATAACTCTGAAACTTTCAGTGACATCTGCCTTGATAGGTGGAGTTCAGATTTTTTCTTGTCACATTTCAACACTTTGCTGCCTCTGCAGGATGATCTCAGGCTTTTACGCTTATATTCTTGTGCACATTGCAGCTTATATAGTTGATATTTTCTTTCTTTGTAGTAGAGCTTCGCTGGTTAGATGCCTCGCACTCTGATAGTCTCGTTGCTTCCTGCAGTTGGAGTGTATTTTTGCCTCCAGAGCGGCTCTGCCTTCAGAGGAATATTTGTACAGTTAAACTCCAATCTGTGACTACAGCTGCACTGTGCTATTTAACTGCCTTGATGATTTGGTGGATGTAAAACCTCGGGGGCCTCAGGCTCAGGCCTCGCGGCAGGGTGTCAGGTGACGTGCTGAACTGTATCTGTTGCATCGTCTGTCATATTTACTGTTTAGATGTTTTCACAGTGGCAGTTTATTCGCTGAATAATGGGCGAGGAGACAGATGCACATTGCTCTGCGTGACCTACTCAGCAGGCTATCGCAAACATAATCTTCTGAAAGGTGAAAGGGTCGCCAGCATTTGTTAAACAAACAGTGAGGGAGGGGTTATAGATAAAAGAGAGAGTGATACACACATACATAGCTAAAAGCAAGCCTGTGTAGTGGCAGAAAATACCACTAATCACTTTAATTTGTCACAAATGAAATAATTAATTAAAGAAAGGCCTCACCACCAGGAGCTGTGCTCAGCCTGCACTTCAAAATGTGAAGTAGAGTCCTTCAGGAGACACTTATCATCACTGAGGCACAAAATAATGCCAGGTGTTCAGGCCTTTGATGACATCTCTGCCATCAGATCAGATAACCTGACTAACACAACAGCAGGATCGTGTGTGTGAGTCAGAGGGAAACAGAAGCATTACAAATATGTCAGGATTTGTCTTTTTTTTCTTGTTTCCTAACAAACAGAACAGAGAAGCTATTAAGTAACTAAATAATTGATCGTTTAAATTAAAACACTCATGCATTATATCCTTTGTTACAATAAAAAGTAATCTAATGTATTACTTTGTAACAACTGGTCTCCTTTTATGCAAATGATTGTATAAATGGAACTGTATCATGTACCGTCAAGTTATATACCAGGTTCAGAGAAAGGTGAGTTAAGTTACAACTTCATGTTGTTGGTTGAGTATTTCTGTAAGTGCTTAAATACTAAGAGTATCCCACACAAACATGTCTACAGCCCAAAGTTAATTATGTAAAAAAAGAGAAAATAATTCATGCCAGAGATCAGAGGAGAATAGAAAGACTTCCAAGTGATAGGAAGGTAACAGCAGCTCAGATAACCACTTGTTAAAAAAGAAAGCCTACCAAAGAACATCTGTGAATGCACAGCACACTGAACTCTGAGCGAGACGGGCTACAGCACCAGAAGACCACGCTGCTTGGTCTGATGAGTCTCAGTTTCTGCTGTGACATTTGGAATGCAATATGACGGCATGGATCCGTCCTGCCTTATATCAACAGTTCAGGCTGCTTGTGGTGATGTAATGGTATGGTGGATTTTTTTCTTGGGACACTTGGTATCAAATGAATATGTTCAAAGGCCGCAGCCTACATTAATATTGTTCCTGAGCACGTCCATCCTTTATGACAGCAGTGTACTCATCTTCTGACGCCTGTTTCCATCAGGATCATTCGCCATGCCACAAAGTTCAATTCAACACAAACTAGTTTCTTGACCATGACAATGTTAAGAAATCAGTTGCAGTCAAACAGCCTCCACAGTCACCAAAGCTCATTTTGACACTTAGGTTTCGTTTTTTATTTAAATAAACTGAACTACGCTGTATGCTTTGTTTCACTATATTTCAGTAAAGGATCATTTTAAAATCACAGCGCATTTAGTTGGAAAAATGTAGGATGTGTTATGTCTTACCTTTGTACCGAGTCTCTACAAGATGTTTGATATATATATATATGTATATATGCATGTATATATATCAAGGATCATGGGAACGGACCCTTTAAAAGACTGTAACCTATCCTGCAGGGTAGGAGCCAGGTTAAACAGCTGTACAAGCATTATGATTTTTACAATGAGATCTCTGGAATCTGGCTGCAGCTATTAAATCCTATGAAACGCAGCACGGGCCAAATCTTCTTCTTGGTATGCATGCTTATGTGTGTATACGTGCCTGCATGTGTGTGTGAGAGAGTACATTCATACACGCTCCAGTGGATTTGTTTCCAACGTCTAATTCCCTGACTGGTTCCAGAGACGGTAAGTTGCTCAAATGTAGCATTTCATTTCAGTCCACCCACAGCTGTGACTCTGGAGTTCTATACTTTTTTCTTAAAATCGTCCTTTAAAAACAACAACTAAAAGAAACAGTCGGTCACTTTGAATAACTTAAAGGTTTGCGCTGTTCTGCTGCGGCCGCAGTGCACTCTCCTGTGACTGGCATGTTTACCGAACGCTGTAATGGCATCATTTTCTGCTATGCTGCACTCTTCAGCAAAGCAGAACAGTTTGTTTTATTTCAGAATGGCAGGAGGTTATACAAGGAAGTCATGCTGCAGCAAGAAAGCCGGCATCCCTGGGTACATGTCAAAGTTTCCCACCCGAGATATATTTAGGCACAAAACGGGAACATTCAATGAATATCTGCATCTCTGTGCATGACACGTGTGCAGAATGCAGTGCTGCATGCCAGTGTTACATTTTTACATCTCTTTCTAATACTTTGGTAGACAAAGTCTGATCAAACCTGCGACCCAAATAATACAATTTTGATGCAGTCCAACTATGTGCGTCAGGTCCATCTGGAAAACTTTAAGCTTTATGGTTCTTCTTGGATAACCAAACTATCGCAGGCATGTTAAGCAGTGTTTGGGAATAATATTTGGATCATTTAGATTATTAGTAATAATTCATTAAGGATTTTACTTTGCAGACTTGCTGATATTATCTGCACTATTCATACACGAGTAGTCTGATTTAAACCTGCCCCATTCCTCATCCTCTGTTTGAGAACCTGGGTGGGATGAAAACTTTTGTTTCAACATGAGGAAAAATCCATCTTATCCAACACAGTTTAGAAAAATACAATAACTCTGCTGATTAAATTGTAAGAAGAAGAATGATCATAAAAACGCCGGCCCATGTCTTCGTTCTGAAGTTCTTCCTGAATGAGTTCAATAGCAGATGCCTTTTGAGTTTTGTGGCTTTGCTGCTGTCAGTGAAGGTGTGACTGTGATAATGAAATCATGTAGATCAGGGGTCCCCAACCTTTTTTGCGCCACGGACCGGTTTATGCCCGACAATATTTTCACGGACCGGCCTTTAAGGTGTCGCGGATAAATACAACAAAATAAAACTAGTACCGGTACCAAAAAAGAAGAAGATTTATTCATAACACACGTGAAAATACTCAGGAAAACCGAGTTAACGATAAAAACGATAACAAAATAACGCTGGAAACCGATAAAAACCCTGAAAACCAGACATTTCACACCTGAGCCTCAACTCTCGCGGCCTGGTACCAAACGACTCACGGACCGGTACCGGTCCGAGGCCTGGGGGTTGGGGACCGCTGATGTAGATGACTTATTAAACCCATCACCAAGGAGTATCTGATGCTTCTGCACATCTGTTGCAATTATTGCAGCACAAGCATGACCCAGCTGTCTCATTAGAAATGTAAATTCATGCTATTTTTATAGTGTGTGCAGGTCCAGGTTCAGTTCAGGTTTCTGTAAGTGGACCTGAAGGTAGAGTTTGGTAGGTGAACTGTCAGGCGCAGTGGCCCGTGGACATGGGATGGACTCAAGTGCAGATTCAAAACCGGAGGCCAGGGGTGAGGTGTAACGAAAAGAGATTTTATTTTACAATGCTCAGAGGCTAACAGAAAGTGCAGACTAGAATCAATGAACATAAACTAGATGTCTGAGGCGAGAGAAAAATACTGTGATGATAACTAGATGGCAGGGATAACTGGGTGCAGGTACTGGGCAGGGGAAACTGTGGCGGGCCAGGGCACTGAAACAGAGGACAGAGCAGTCAGGGGAATCCCACAGAGGGTTGCGAGTGAATCTAAGGATAGTACACTGAGCTGTCTTACAAGCTTGCAGGTGGGGGTTGCGTGGAGGGGGGAGGCAGGAGAGGTCCAGGTGGGTGCTGCATGCAATGCAGGGAGGCAGGCAGGAGAGAATGGCAGCTCCAAAACGGAGAGGGATTACCGGCGGCAGCAAACTGGTATCCAGGAGAGCTTGGTAGGTGGGTTTCAGAGGCTGACGAGAAAAACAGAGATACGGTTAATACACACGATGAGTCACCAAGGAACGGACGTGAGGCCGAGAAATGACTAAAGTTGGCAGATAATCTGGTGAAGACCAGTTGAGTGCGCCGGTCATAAATACTGCTGGTACGATTGCCATCAGGTGAGGAACAACAAAGACTCCACCCAGTGGGGAGGAGCTGATGCTGTGGAAAACCACCCAGACCACGACATGAACAGTAAATCCTCACGTGTGCATTTCCGGTTTTGTAGGAAAAGGACAAAAATCTCACAGCAAAGGAAATTTGTCACAGAAAGCACAGAAGCTTTTCACAGTAGTTGTGTGTATGTGCTGATGTGAAAGTGAGATCTTCTTGCAAAAAATGAAATAAAATAATAATGCTAAAAGATTTAGTAATGACTTTTTCTGTGTCCACTCACAAGGTAAACAAGTTTAGGTTACATTACATGTTTGGATATGCACAGATCAAGAATCACGTGTGTGAAAATGACTTGGGACTGTTTGCAAATACAGCAAGGTTCAATTATTCAGAAAACAAGAAAGAAATACAAGAAAATGACACGGAATAATACTTGTTAACACCCTGCATTTCCTTTCTTTTGTAGGAACGGTTCACGGATGACTGTAAGTTCAGGGAACGTTTCCAGGAGAACAGCTACAACACTTATGCCTCAGTAATCCACAGGAACCACAGGACAGGTCGCGAGTGGTTTGTGGCCCTTAATAAGAGGGGGAAAGCTAAAATGGGCTCCAGCCCCCGGGTCAAATCCCAACATGTCTCTACCCACTTCTTGCCCAGGGTCAGCATGCACGATAAGGGCGAGCAAGGCTTCACCATCACAGACAGGAGCAAAGAGAGGAGGAAAACCCCACTCCCACCACCTCCAAAGCCACCCGCGGCAAAGGCAAACATCCAAGCAGGAACCACACCGAGGCATACGCAAGTCAAGTACTGGCCCAAGTACAGGTTTGGATAGGTTTATAGAAATTGGACAAATGGACGTACCCCATAAACTGACAATGGTTATTTATCACATTCAAAGCATTCCAGGTATCTACAGACTGTGTGAAAAACCTCAAAGGGCTGACCGGTACAACTGCTGAGCTTTTCTTTTTTGAAGCTATGACAATAGCTGGATGCTGTGTTTGAGTTAACGATGCTCTGTCACGTTTTACGTCGTCATCCGTGTACATACCGATGAAGCTGAAATCCATAACATTAGAAATATTCTTGATGAGGAGTATTTGACAGAGAGACTTTCAGTTTGTTCTGCTGTCTTGCAAGAATAAGAATGATGCTCTTAATCTTGCAATAATGACACTACCCCCCCTGGCTAAACAAAAGCGATTTCGTTCAGGACCACTGGTGGATAGGAGATTATTTCTGTCTGCAGTAATGTATTTTTGGTCACGTGCTTCTGTTCTAGACTGCCCCACCCATCCATGTGTCCAGGTGGAAAGCATAAGGCAATGTTGCCTGCCTCCTCATCTTTCTATGTTCATATATGGAAAGCTAGAAGTAAGGGAGGACAGTACCAAGAACCCTCCACACAGAACAGCAATGACAACTGATCTGAGATTCACTGAGTCAGATGTGACTTGAAAGGAAAAGCTGAGGCTGCGAACTGATCTGCCAGTATCGCAGCTTGACAACATGCTATGACTGATTATGACTCGAGTGAGGACTACATAGTTATTTTGTTTTGTTTTGTTAAATGATAAATAAAATGATGATCAAATGAAGCTGGCGAAACACCATTGTGACTTTTCAGTCATACATTCTTTGTATGGGGGCCTTTTATTCTTCTAATAAAACATGTCATTTCAGAGGAAAATCATTTAAAATTTGCAATTATTTTATGAAATTATGTTGCGTCTAATTTCATTAGGCCAAAAAACGTATCTCAAAGTCCGATCTGAAAAAGTAACGTTTTATATTATGTCTAAAATTAGCAGGGAGGTGACACATCTAAAGCAGATAATGGATTTCAGCTTTAAACACTAAAAAATAATGAGGTCATGAATATTTTCATGTTGGTTAAGTCACACATGCTGTGATCACTTTTTGATGTAATCTGTATTTTCAAGCCACTTTTTGAGATATAACAATGTCTCTCAGTGATTCAGCCTGAACATACACACCGGCCAACTTTTTAGGAACACCAGATTTGTGATAATGAACAAGAAAACGTGGACTGGCTCTCTGGAGGCTCCTCTTTTTTCTTGGACAGCTGTGAGGGATCATGGAGAAAACTGTCCATCAAAACTATCATTTTAGCAACCGGCTGTCCCCCCAAAAAATCCAGAGTCACGACCTCCCAGCATTCCACCCAGGAGGAGCGCACACCGCCGTCACCACAGGGATAAAGATGCCAAGAAAGAGCCGCCGCTTGTGTAGAGGAAGGTTCAAGCTGTAGGTGTATCAGATGGCAATGACCTCATAGGAGCACCGGGACATCTCAGGGGAAAAAGAAAAGCTTGGTGGCGAGGAACGCAGAATGTCTCAGAGTTTGGTTTAAAAATCAAATATTGTCTTTAATGTAATTGTTTGACTTATTGGAGACGGCTGCACATTTTATAAAACACTTGTTTGAAATCAGTGTCATGAATTTACTCCACTGGCAAAAAAAATGCATATTAATCTATGACGAAACTATTTGAGCACACAGCAGTGAGTGCAAACGTTTTAAACGCGTATCAGAACGCTCTATATTTAGTTTGCACTTTTTGTAGCTTGCCATCACCCAGTGTGTGAATGTGTGTGTGAATGGGTGGATGACTGGATATGTAAAGCGCTTTGGGGTCCTTAGGGACTAGAAAAGCGCTATATAAATACAGGCCATTTACATAAGATTGTCTCATCTTACGTTATGAAGCCACCCTGTCTCACAGAAAAAAGAAATATTTCTATTTGTTTGCGTACATGGAGGTTTTTGGTTTACAAAACTTCAAACTAACGTATTTCAATTGTAGGAAAGTTTTATGCCTACAGTAATGTTTTTTTAATGTGTGAGACACCTCGGACAGCGGCAGCAGTTTTATTATAACCCAAACAATGAAGTAGTTTTATTTCATACGCCAAACCAAAGAAATCACATTCAGCACTCCTGCCACCAAACAGAGACTTTTTTGGCCGTTACACCTAAAAAAAACTACATTTACCCAGATATGAGTGAAGGTTGATAAATAAACAAACTGTATTTAAGTAGGTGAGAAAACAGGATGAAATTTGTGTCCATAAACAGAATTCTATATATTATTTTAGGCACTGCTGTGAGTCTCTTGACTGTATCTTCAAAACATGATCAGGTCAGTGTCAAACTCACACTTACATCCTTCAGAGCTGTATAATAATTTAAATGTGCTGTATTATATTGTTGTAATCGTAAGCATTACCAAATTATCATTTTGCATCCTGAACCACATCCATCCTCAGTTTTACCAATTACAATTGAACACACATTGTTGGTGAACATGGCAACAGAATATGAACACGATCATAGAGGAGAAGTAAAAAATATGTAGCTTCATATGTTAAAGTTATTACACCGGTTATTACAGTGGAATAAAGCCATTGTAGCCCAGTGTTAGCCAGTGTTTCTGTTGATGTTCAGCTGTACAACTGATGTTTCTCATGAAAAGCATGTAGCACATGAATGAAGCATTTTCCACACTGTATTTATGCAGATGGCAATCTGTAGTTTCTTGATGCTGTGTGTCTTGTTACAATGCTCTGTGTTGCCACTGCGTTGTGTGATCGCATCCCAGAGCAATATTTTTTCTACCAGATTGTTTTTTTTCATAAAAATGTATGTACGACAAAAATCTTTATGTAATAATACCATTAAAAATATATATCAACATGTATGTGTTTTTTAATTGCATTAAGTGGGAAAATGCAGAAAGTGGTTAAACATGCTGATTTGAAGGTTCAGAGAGAAGGCTCTATCTAATTTGTGTGTTAAAGTTAGATATCTGCGGTAAAATATGGGAGTGTAGTATATTTCACTTAAGTCCTAATGAGGTCACCAATCTGTCACAGCAAAAGTCTGTGGCTGACTAATGAAAGACAGGTGTGTGTGTGCGCTGACAGGTCTGTGCTGGCTGACGTTCTCCAAATCCTCTGAGGTCATGACAGATTTTACTTTAGTCTAAAACAGGCCTGAGCGCTGATTACTTACCAACAATCTTCCTGTCCTTTCAGATATGAACACCAGTGGGATCCCTCCTCCCACTCTAATGATCCAACATTTGACCTCATTCACATTTTGTGCCACTCTATCACTAAAAGAGAATTTTTCTCAAATCTTGCTGTCTTCTGTGAAGAGGTATGAGGCCAAAGGTCAGGCACAGTGCTAAAGTTTAAAGATCATGATGCTGTCCATGCTGTATAACGTGGTTATTATCAATTTTATTTCAAATCTTTAATCAAAATCTGAAAAATGCCTGTTGTGTTCTGGCCAGCAGTAGATGCTGGCCAGTTACAGCTTTGTGGGTAAAGTAACAAAACACAGATTTATATTTCAAAATTAAGATTCACATCAAACTAAGATACATTTTGGGCAATCTGTACAAAGCAAGCTATATTATTTGTGAGCTGCTGCCCTTAAAAACCATCCATCCATCCATGCTCTGCATTTGGAGCTGTAACTCACTCCCAACCTTTGGAGTGGGCACTCCACTCTTTTCCACCTGAGAACCATGGCCTCAGACTTGGAGCTGCTATTTCTCATCCCAGCTGGTTCAGACTTCGCTGCAAACTGCCCCTGTACAAGGTAGAAGCAGTCATTTAATAAAACCAGCAGAATGATCTCATCTGCATGTAGCGGAGATGAGATTCTGAGACCACCAAACCCAACACCTTCCACCACCTCTATCCAGAAAAAGGTTCAACGAAATCAGTGACAATCAGTTTGACTTATTACTGGAAATGCAAACTAATCTCTCACTACGACTACACACAGTCACCAAGCAGCCCAACTGCCCAATACCCAATACACATGAGCTGCAGCCCCCAGATGCAGGCAAATGCCTTCTCCAAGTTCAAGGCAGGATTTATGTAGAACTTGGA
Source organism: Rhamphochromis sp. 'chilingali' (assembly GCF_963969265.1). NCBI lineage: Eukaryota > Metazoa > Chordata > Actinopteri > Cichliformes > Cichlidae > Rhamphochromis > Rhamphochromis sp. 'chilingali'. Next base: position 36,095,758 of record NC_137937.1, read on the forward strand.
GTATCAACATGGGTGAGTTATAAAAAGAATCCCAAATACAGTTGTTATGAAGATGGAAATTATTTATCGAGGCCCCAAAAGGTTGATTCTGTACACTTTGGCTGCCATGATTCAAATTATGGTTTAAATGCCACAGCTATGGCCTGCTCTTTAATATTGCTGATCATGTCTTCCTGCCAACACTTTGATGAATCCAAGACATCAGGAACTGAAACTTGTTTATGAGCAAAAAAAAGGTTCTACTAAGTATTTGATGCTTCTAAAAATAAAGTACTTGGTGAGTGTATTTTATCAAGCTCACCAAAGTGTAGAAAAAATAACTGTACATCACAGAATAAGAACAGCAGAAGTTTCACATTTATTATTTAAAATAGTGTTAATAATTAAATAGGGTTTATTTCTAAGTAAGAAAACACTCTATGACCTCAGAAATGAGAAGCAGCTTGCGTGACAAAGCTAATCTAGAAGGTTGTTAAAGCTCTCCTCCTTTGCTCACTAACCCACTGTGCCTCTGCTGCCTTTTGTCTTATTTGTCTGTGTGCATACGTGCATATAGGTCATATGTTACAGGGCTGCTGTAGGAGAGACCATTCATAAGAAAATTTTTGATCGTTACTTCACTTTCCATGGACGTCACTGCAGAGCTATTAAAATTCACGCTGGATGGCAAAATTAAACAAAATGATAATAAAAATGATAATAACAGCCAAGAGTCACAGTATTTCTGCACATGAAGCTGAGAAAATACCCACTGAAGGTTTTCGTCTCTATTTTATAGTCAGAAAAGGTGCCAAATTGTGTAGATTTGCCAGGATTTAGGGACTGACATCACGAGACAGGATAATTTGTCGTGTGAGACACTATTCTACTTTTATGCGTCAACTGAGCTCACATTAGTTTAAAATAGAAAAACGGTGTTACTGAGGACCTGCAGGAGCTTCTCTGATGGGATGTAGATATAGATGGGATATTATCGCAGGTCACAGGTCACAATATGATCAAAAACAAAGCTATGCATTTCATCTTAGGCAGGATGTATCATAGACCCATCTCATTTCTTTGTGTCTAGGCTGAAATAAAGCCACTGAAAACTCAACATTCGTAAAAAAAATTTTTTGAAGAAAGACAGTAAGACACAGTCTGAAATAAGGCTACAGTAGAATGTAGTTACAAAAGCAACATCTTAAAGCTTCGCCACAGCCACAGTTAAACAAAGCTACACAGTTCACACTTCCAACACTTTTTTTTCTGCGGTGGGCGTTAGATTTTCACCCAAGACCCGAGAAGAAGAATGAGACTCTTCCCAAACTGGTAGGCTATATTTTTCACAAGGAGCAGAAAAGACCTGTGACACAACAACAAAAAAATTCTGCAACAAACATTTTAGGAGCTCAGTTTACATTGCTACCTGCTCAGGGTTTCGGGGTTCTCTTCGGTTCCTCAGCGGCTGTTGACCGAGAGTAACAGCTTCTGCAGTAAAACTGTACAGTCCATGCTTATATACATACATCCAAATCTCTTTAACACGTACGCTATTACAACAAAAGCTTCTCACAGGGGAAATAAATACCCAGACAAACTTTCTTTCTTTTTTTTTCTGTTTTTGAAAAAGTGAGCTGGCGACTGTCCAGAGTGTATCTTTGCACCTTTTGTCCAACTCAGCCAGGATAGGCTTGAGACCCCTAACTAACTACATAAGAAAACAATGGATGGTCCTCTATTGTTGGTGCTTTGTTTCACAAATGACACAACAGTCTATGCAGTTACTTTTTCCTGAAGACAGACTGTTGATGAGCTTCAGACTGTTTTTCAAGAGCTGCAAGCTTCACTGTATGGTCTCAATTGAAAGTACATCCAAAAATTAATTGGGTATCTGGGTGTATAATGTGCTCTCTTAGAGTGTATTGTGGGCATCTAGGAGGTTTAGGAAGTCTAGGTTCAAAAATGTTCCACACTATAAGATGATAGTTTGGACAAAAGCTGCTTCCTCTGCATTATCTACCAACTCTATCATATTATATCCAATTAGCTGTCCAGTGTGCACTTTAAAATCTGGTTTCCAGGCCCTTAGGTGACAGGTAAGCCTATATTTTTATTCCTTTTTATCTATGGAATGTCCTATGATCCAATAAATCAGGAGATGCTGGTTTGCATCCTATGTGGACCATTTTTTAATTGTAATTTTTTGTCTTTTATTTTATTAATTATTTTATTTTATATTATAATATATATAATATATAATTTAACAGTTATAACAATTAGAAAAAATATATAAATATTTTATAGTTATATATAATGATATTTTATTTCTATAAATATTTTAGGTGTATTTAAATTAAACTGTGTAACACAATGCTCTTTATTTCTACCACTAAAATAAAAAATATAAATGACTGGAACCCGCCTTCCTTACCTCACAGGTGAATTCTGTGCGTCGTTACAGGGCAGCTGCTTCTCCCGCCTGTTCACAGCTAAAATCATTACTTGTGTGTTTTGCTATTTTTTCTGAAGGAATTGTATTTTTCTTGGACGGTTCTTGTTATAAAAATGATCTCAAAGAATTCCGGTTTACATAAAGGTTAAACGTGATGTCGTCAACTTCCGCTTCCTGTCTGATGAGAAGCCGGTAAGGCGGTTGCCATAGCAGCGTTTTCCAATACTCACGAGCGCACACGCACACAGAAGATGGAGTACAGCAAATTCAGCCGTTTTCACGATTCTCTAACACAGTTTAAATGTTACGAGGATTACCTGGACTCAAAAGTCACGCCACTGGATCTGTTTTACTTTAAAGTGAGTGAAAAGTACAACTTTTATAAGCACTTTTATCCTACCTATCACTCCTTACTCCCCGCTATTTTGTGGCATTGCGCCTCAGAGCCGCACTGACTGCACTACAATTTCTTCATCAATCTACAGCAGTGAATTTTATTAAAAAATAACCATAGTCTCTCCAAAATTACCAGGACTCCTTCAATTCGCCACGTATAAAACCGTCTGAGCTGCCTTCATTAGCTTGCTAGCACATCACCTGCTTCTGGTACGTTAGCCTCTTGGTATGTTGCTCATCTAATGTCGCTCCGGTGTGCAAAGCAAGAAAATAAATTTTACACGCTTTATGCAAATATTGGCCATTTTTAGCTACGTACTATCCCGACATTAAAAATATACTCTTAAAAATATGAAAATAACTTCATGGGTGTTTTACAAGGTGTTTACCTGTTTACCTGTGATCAACCAAACATAGTTAACAAACACTTGTCTGACTTGTGGCATATACTATACATCAAGTGTTATTTTCATCGACAGTAAATATCGTTTTAAGTTAATATCTGTTTGTTACTGCTCTCTGTTATTTTTTCTGCATTGGACTTAGTTCGCTTGTTTCGTTAAAAGCAGATTTGACTTGTTGGTGTAATTTCAGTAGTTCAACGCTAGGTGGTAGTCATACCAAGGTTTAGAATAAAACCAGTAACTCTTTATATTCAGTCTGTGGTTTAAACTCTGAATTTAACAAGCAGCTATCATCACTCCAGTCTGCTTGGTTCATGCGATAAAGTAGAGAAACAATTACTCGTATCACATGGCAGTCGTACCGTTTCAAAGCCACACAGACAGTACAACGGGCTGTATTACATTTTGTTGTTGTTGTTATTGTTGTGTTGTGCTCGCTATAGACCACAGATTATTTGCACAAGTAGCACTATTGTATATGAAATTATAATCCATCCATCCATTATCTTCCGCTAAGGTTAGGGTTAGTTATTTTCATATGTTTTTCAGGGATGAACGAAAGACTTAGGAGAAGTAGCTTTCAGGCTGTATATTATCAAACATATGTCTTTAAAAGGCCCTAAATCGCATTTGTTCTTTCTTTCATGTTGGTCTCTTAAGTTTTTCGAGCCACGTATTCTGCTAAATAAGTTGAAAATGAACCTGCCCTTTAGAAATCAGCAGTCCTGCATCCGTCCAGCAGATAGCGCCCATGCTAATGAGTTATGTGTCTGCTGCGGAATTGTTTGAACACCTGTGTCCACATTGAGAGAACAACGCCTATCTGACCTGATAATCAGCTGCAGTCAATCATTCAGATTCTTCCCTGTGTTGTGACACAGCACACTCAGCCCAGGTCATCTGGCATGTGTAGTTGTGTTGAAAAGGACCAAATCTGGATAAATCCACTAATTATGAACCCATTTATCACAGATCATGTTATTCCGGTCTTCTCTCTGAAATGCCGTGTATTACAAAGTGATTTCCACCTTAGCTGATTAGTGTAGATCCTGGTGTGTGCGCTCAAATCATCTGTTTGAGTGGATTTTCAGGCCAATTTTAGGACCAGCAAAGGTCTGAGACTCATTTCTGGTCAGCCACATCAAAGCTGAAGGAAAATATAACTTTTCCTCTTGGGTGCGGACACAGGCCCGGCTGCTGGGATTTTGGGTATGAGGACATGTGGCAGAAGCTTTGATCTAACAAGCCACTGGGTTTGACGGCGAGATTTGGTTTTTAGATGATGACTTTATGGCTTTGCTTTAATGACAGCAGGTTTGCAAGTGACGATCGGAATAATGTAGCTAAAAATCCCTGCTGACATACATTAATGCTCACACTTACAACAGAAATAGATCTGGAAATAGGAATGAAATCATCCTGAACCCATAAAACTAAAAATGTGGTGGTGTCGGAGAGCAGGTCATCGCTTCCATACTTTTAGGCAGGGCAGTGAAATGACACCTTTCAATCGAAAGACAAGCGTGACAAGTAAATCCTAAAAACCAGCTGAGAAAATTTCAAGTTTTATCTGTCAGTACTCTTGTGGTGATTAGTGAGTTGAGAGGCCACAATTTGTAAATTCGGCACTGCAAACGTCTGACAATATCCAGCCTTGACTGTAAAGCATGCTCCCTCTTCTTCACTGATTCTTCTTCTGTTCTCATCTCAAGCAGAAGGAGTTGGCCCTTAAGCTGGTGGAACACGGCCACAGGGGCACGGTCCTGAGCAGGGAGGAATTTGAGGAGAGGAAAGCAGCTGTGCAGGCTGCAGAGGCTGCAAAGAGCAACGCTTTCTACGACAGGAGCCGGCCAGTGTGAGTTAACTTCTCACTGACCCCACTGTGCTGTCTGAGGTGTTGTCCTTACGACTGACCAGGAGAGACAGATTCACACAAAGCACCAGTTAAATGCTAGAAGAGGTTGGGTTATATTTGGAAAATTAAATGAGGCTGTTTACAGTCCGAATGTGGTCAGAGGATTTTAAAATCAGTCACAGTGGAAAGGGGAAAAAAAAGTTACTGTTCTGTAGTTCATTATATTCACTTCTCATTTAGTGTGAAAGAATAATATTTTAGTTGAGTGATCCTCAGTCTCTTCCTTGGGTCTTTTTCTGTAGTTGCGGTTGAAGCCAGGGGGCTCCCCGTGAATCAGTTTCTGTGCTTGAGCTGTTTCCATTCCTAACCAGATCTTATATCCCGAGCCATATTTTTGTCAAAGTACCAACTTTTCTGTGTAAACAGTGTCACAGCTCACGTCAAGCAAATTTATTTGTCTTTACTGTTGGGGTGTTTCACATCGTTTCAGATTTGCAGGGGTGCATAATGAGAAGGAAAACCTAAGCTCCATCTGGTGGACTTTGATCCCTTGTTAAAGCAATAATATGTAACTATTTTCTTTTTAAAATAACAACTTCAAAATCATTTTGATGGTACACTGACTTGTAATAGGGCGAGCGGCTTCTCTTTCAACGCCTGCTCTGGCAGTATGTAACGTGGGTGAGTGGGTACAAACCTCCGAGAGAACTGTGTTGCCAAGAACACTGAGAGCGGAGCTCAGCAGATCAGCTACCGAAGACACGGTGCCCAGCAGCAGACGACTGGTGGAACAAGAGGAAGCGGCGTGCAAGAAAGCTTTAGAGGGGTAAACTGATCGGGCTTCTATAGAAGTTTAAGATTAGCGCAACCAGGTTAGCTAGTCCTGTGTTTGTTCCAGCCAAATTTTGTTCACTGTATAATAAATTATACCCGCTCCAGCTAAGATTAAACACACAAAAGGAAACAAGGAGCTATTTAGCTTTCTAATGACCAAAGCTTGGCTCAATAACAACTTGCCGGACTCAGCATTTTAGCTTGATTCGTCTTTTTCAAGTGGGCCAAGACTTGAAGTCTGGGAAAAACAGATGATGGCGGGTCTGCACATGTAGGTTGGTGCAAGAACTGCGCTGTGATTAACAACTGTTCAGTAGTAGAGAAATATATTACAGTCAAATACCCACCGCTGTGTCTTGTTTGATGTTTGGCTGCGTTAGCAAAGTCAGGCTGTACTCCAGTGTATGAACAGGGATTATTTATTATATATACTGTTTTTTTTTTCTTTTTTCTTAGACATAAGCTCCATCTGTTGGGTTAGCTTACTGTTGTTTTTACACATATCTTGACAGATACGGTAGTAGAATTAAAACTTCCACAAGGAAAGAGCTTTTTAAAACCTTATGTTGGCACCAAACCTTTAGTTTTTTAATTTTGGGGCGATCGTGGCTCAAGAGTTGGCAGTTCGCCTTGTAATTGGAAGGTTGCCTGTTCGAGCCCCGGCTCCAACAGTCTTGGTCGTTGTGTCCTTGGGCAAGACACTTCACCTATTGCCTACTGGTGGTGGTCAGTGGCGCCAGTGTCCGGCAGCCTTGCCTCTGTCAGTGTGCCCCAGGGTGGCTGTGGCTACAATGTAGCTTGCCATTACCAGTGTGTGAATGGGTGGATGACTGAATGTGTAAAGCGCTATACAAATACAGGCCATTTACCATTTAATACGAACCATAAGTAACCGAATAAAGGTCATGTTTTTATTAAGGCTTTAAACCAGACATTAATTTAGGTGATGTCAAAGTGGCTTTGTCCATCCATGGTGTCTCTGGCTGGATCCATTCTACCCTTGTTCAACATATATTTTGGCTAAACCACCAAGGCACAGCATCCATGGCAGCAGACATCTACACATTCACCAGTAAGTTCTGCTTAACACCAACAACAGGTGGAGCTTTTAGACTGTTACTGAGCAAAACTCTAAAAACAAAACAAAGTACTGTAGCTCTCAGCAATTTTGTTTGTGGCAGATGATGGTTGTCAGTATTTCAAACCTCACCAGTCTGACTAGGTGTTCATCAGTATAAAGCTACTTGCATTTAATCACACTGTGTATTCATGCAGTAGTGTTCAGAAGGAAAGTACCAGTTTGTTTTTCTCAAATGATGGAGATGGTGTGCAGGTACAATTACACATGAGGACACAAGTATTTGCCCCTCACTATTAATAATAAATGTTTGTCCTTCTTTAACAGAGCAAGAGATTTTTAACATAGCACTTTGAAACATACTTTCTTTAGAAAGCATCAATTATTTCTGTTATTTCTGATTGCTTTCAGACAAAAAAAATACCAGGGCCAATGTTATAAGGGATCGTTAGCTATTTTTAGCCATAGCACAAACCGCTGGCATGCAATGATATTCTTTAATTTTGCAATGCTCTAATCTATAAAATCAAGTTAAGACTAAGGGATTTTTTTTCTCCAATTTACGTAGTATCAAAACTTCAGCAAGAGTTTGAGATGTCACTTGAGAAAGCATCATGTTAAACACAAACGAAATCAGCAGAAAATGCATATACAAACTTATCACAGTGTTTTCAAGTGTCAAGAACTGAAGCGAGAAGTATAATCAGAAATTCAAAGAGAGCCACACAGTGCAGCACCAGTCTGGCAGAGGTAGGAAGCAAAGATTTGAACGACTGGGGGAAAAAAGTGAGAGATGTGTCTAAAGACCCAAGAACATCTGCCAAGACACTAAATTACTTAGCCAAGTTGTAAATTGTAGTCTCAAAGGAGACAATCATTGGCACCCTGCACAGTAAAAAAAAAAAAAAACAACTCCACTTCTGCAAAAGAGATGCCTTCAAGCCAGACTGAAGTATGCTAAGGACAACCTGAAGACAGATTATATATACTGGAAGTCTGTCCTTTGGTCAGATGAGGTGAAACTAGAGCTCTTTGACCCCAGAGACAATGTTTACATTTGGAGAAAGAAGGAAGAGATGTACAACCCAAAGGACACCATCCTCACAGTGAAACGCTGTAGAGATGCTCAAGTGTGCCTGGAACACCTTGAATTCTGTCAGGGTGGAAGGAATCGTGAAGAAAGAAGGATTCTGAAAGAAAAACTCAAGCAGTCAGTAGCAAAACTGGCTCTGGGTCATTTCTTTATCCTCCAACACAACAGTGAGAATGTCACTCCCTCCAGAAGACCAAAGTTAAAGTTACTGACCGGCTTGCACAAAGCCCTGATTTAAATCCCATTGCAAATTTATGGGGTGAACTGAAGACCAAGGTCCATGCCAGAAGATCATCAAATGTTGAGGAGCTTGAGAGATTTGCCAAAGAAGAATGGATTTGCTCAGGAGGCGTGTTTGAGAGACTTGTCGAAAACTGCAATAAATGACTGCAGGCTGTTATTCAACAAAAAGGATTCACACTTGAGTATAAGCATCAGGGGGGTAATAATTTTAACCCTGCTAATTCTTGGTTTTTCTGAAAAAGAAATCTTCATTGGGGGGCTAATAATTTTGTCCTCATCTGTAAAAAAAAAATACAAATGAAGCAAGCAGTAACTTGACTTTGTCTGATATCAACTGAAAAATTATTATGTTGACATAGACTTACTGTTTTTGAACCGCAACTGTATATGAGTCATGTTTTGTTTTGTTTTTTAATTTATGCATCATAGGTCACTATATCGTTTAGATTCTCCCTGTGGCTATGAGACACAATTTCTGTCTTCCTGAATGAACCATGTGTTGGAAAGGAAATGCATTTTTGGCAGAAGTTCTGCACTGTTAATAAAAGCCTGACAGGTTGTAAAATTAGATTTTTTTTCCTTATAGCTCTGATTTGCATGGCTGCATTTTTTTTAGCACTTTATATTATTTTAAAAAGACAGAGAAAATGAGACCAGCTCATCAACTTCACATCCTCTGACTTTTGTTTGAACAAGGTCTCCCTGTCTGTTTAAATTTAGATATAAAAAAGAATCTTAACAAAAATAAGCCAAAACTACAAACTGAAGTCCTCTATATACTGCCCGGGATAGTGATCACACAGATATTTGATAAAGCCAAGTGTTTGTGGTGTCTACTTTGATGACAAGCCAGACAGGTAACATCATATACACACACACACACACACACACACACACACACACACACACACACACACACACACACACACACACACACACACGAGTATCCAAACATTTACCTGCTAGGTGTTGAATTTGATTGAACCCTCAGATGGTTATCCAAACGTGCAGATGTCTCGTCGTTCCCCCTCCCCATGGCCCCCTAAACATCAGTGACACTCGTGAAATGGGAGCCTCCACACCTGCAGTTACAGTGATATTAGGGCACAAAGCCTTTCATCTTGTCCCAACAGGATCCACGGAAATGTTGTACTGGAACATTGGGATGCTATACACACAGTAGTCTGTTCCCTTTCCAAGAGCTACATCCATGAAACCGTTTCCAAAGGCTGTGATCATATTTGTAAGCTCTTAACAGTGTTTGGACTACAGAATTGGATTCTTCACATTATCCAATCAGACCGATTTTAAATGAATACTCCAAGGACGATTGATCTTTGTAAAAGCTTTTGTTTTTAAGCGGCTCTGAGAGATTTCTAGCTTGCTTCTTCTTAGAGGACAGCAGCTGTTGTCAGCTTGGATTTACAACACTTAGAATGGATTATGTCCCGTAGTCACCGTGGAAAAAAACCCATCTCCCTGTCCATGAAGTGTTCTTAAAGGATTCATTCAGCATAATCAGCTTCTCAGCTGTTGATTCATATGTTGACTGTGTTTCAAACAACTGTCTCTTCTTTCTTTTTTTTTTTTTGTAAGAGCTTTGAGAGCAAAAGGAGGCAAGGAGGAGCTTATATTGTAAAGTTGACCGTACTGTCACCCATTAGTTTGCTTGAAGGCTTGAGTCAGCAAGCCTTCTGCGTTTTGGCTATTGCCATCTTGTTTATTTTAAACCAGGTGTCACGTCAGAGTTGACATAAACTCATAAATTCAGCTGGAAAATGGTTACTGGGTACTTATGGTTAGACTTCTTTTACCACCACAGAAGTTTCCTGATGTTGTGCATTAGAATGTACTGCCCAACATCCACACTTCTGCATTGGCTTCACTTTTTTTTTCAAAGGTTTAGAGAGTACTTTGTTCATTTAGGTCCCAGTTACAAAGGCCTTGAGACTGGTCAGCAACCGTCTGGTAACCACTGGTTGCTAGGACAAAATGTGTATTCCCAAACCAGTAGTTGATTGGCTGCTGGAGAATTCTGTCTGTTTCCAGGTGAACTTGGTCGCAATGAGGGTGCTACACAAAAAGCACTCCTTGTGATTGCTTCGGTTGTTCGCAGATTTCTGCAGTTGCACAGAAGACTGATCTGCAAACACTCATTGTTTACTCTCTTTACTCTCTTTGCTTACCTCTAATGAAACATGGAGAAGTGTGATGCAGTATGCAAACATTTACTTTCAAAGTTGTCTTACACCAAATGTGTTGTTGCTGCATTCAGCATATTTCAGTAGGTGCAACTTTTACTTTAAATGTGAGCATTCAAATTTCTGGTTTGCAACACACTATTTCAAGTTTCACTACTTTTTGGCGAGGTGTTTGCGAGTGTTGGCAGACTTGTGATTGCAGCAACATGCTAGCAACCAAAGTAATCGCAATGATGTTTTTGGCACATTTTATACCAAGTTGAGCAATCAGTTACACACTAGCGACTGTCTGCAATCTCCAGCAATCACTTGGTCCAACTGGTCATGGAATACAAACTTTTACACACACATACACACAACTGCCTCTGTAAATAATGGGCCATAGCTGAAATACGCCTCACTCATACATTTTATGCCATATTTTTCTGAGCTGACTTAACTCTAGCAAATGATTTTTTTTTTAATCCCGTCAAAGGTATTTAACAGACGTGTTACATTATTTCAAAAAGAAAACTCTCCATGTGGGATCTGATTCTGTTCTCTGTCAGTGATAGCTTATAGCAACGTTAATGTTAATTTTATTGCATTAAATTTAATCCTTAAATAATCATCTGCTGTATCAGCTGTCTTTGAAGTTTTCTCACACTTTTATTAGTCAGTGTCTGACCCACTCCGGTGCCAACAACCTATAGCTGACTGAGCACCTTTTCACCCCCCTCACGTATGTCTTTTGAACTGATTAACAGCTTTCATAGCTTTCCCACACTTGGAAATTTGACATCCTGTAAAAGACCTTGACATGACAGAAAAAGAGCTGTACATCATTTACAAACTTTCCCCATCAAAGTTGCACGTCTGAGCTGCGTCCCCCTCTCTGTCTAAATGCAGATTTCTCTTTCCTCTGTGGTTTTTCTGATTGGATTTCCACCACACAGACCCCTTGACCTCCTGTTGTGGTCAGATTGTGAAAACATGGGCCCCAGGATGCAAAGTACCACCTGCAATGTGGCTGAACACAATCAGTACAAGGCTCTGAAAAACGACTTTGGCAACAAAGACTGGCAGCAGCACGGTAAACAGAATAAATGTAGTTGTTGGCTGAAAAAGAAATTGTTTTTCCGTATTTTCAACAAATCACTTCTGTTTGCTTCAAACATGTGTTCTTTCCTAAAGATTTCTGCACCTGCATGCTTCTCTCATGGCACTTGGTAGCCATGCTGTTTTGGGAATGCCTTTTGCCTTCTCTGCAGGCTTTAACCTATGTCTCCCAAGGCATGTCTTTTTTCACAGTTCTGTCACTACTCTGTTTTCTCCCCCCTTCCTTTCTCTTCTCTTCAGCCTCCCTGGGCTCTCTTAGAGACCTTTAGTGCCTGCAGGTGTATAAATAGAGCTGTTTTCAATTAAGGCCTAACCTCAACTATAGCGTGCATCTGATCAATGAATGCCCCTGCACCTGTGGTAATAAAATACCAGGGGAGTGGAGATAGTGCAGTGAATGCTAATCAGATGTTGCCCTGTTGTTGCCCTGTCTCATTTTTTTAGAACAACAGGCTCCTCCTGACTGCTTGGCTGTGAAAGAGGGGGGCTTTGCCAACACATCACAAAAAAGACTGAACAAAAGAGCTGCTGCTCTCATCAGACATAAATGAAATTCAATATGTGATTTGGAAAAGGAAACTTGGATGAATGGGATGCTTAGTGAGCTGTATGGATGTTTGGCTTGGGGGAAACCAAAGGCGTTATCAGAATTTGCAAATAGTTTTAGTCTCCTGGCTTCGATTGGTGGTTCCATTTTTTGATGTTAAAATAGATTTGTTAAAGGGAAAGTTTCCCACAAGATCAAATGTACGTATTTTGTCTCTGGTATGTAGTGTTATTTCTCCATTTATATAGATTATTTGGTTGTCAGTTGCTTAGTTTTGGAGATAACTGACTTGAATCTTGAATATAAGGGATCTAAATGGCAAACATGTCCCTGTGCAGAAGTAAACATGATCTAACCACGATGCATGGCTGTCAGATTATTTCATTTATATCTCTGGCTTCATAGATTTTGAAAAAAAGATAGTGAACAACAACTTATTGAAGTTCCAAAAGAAACTTCTCTTTGTAAATGTAGAAATCTTTTTAAAGTAGGCTTCCTTGAACTCTGTGCTGGTGACTGAGTTGGGCTTTTAGGGAGAGGCAAATGCACTCCTCTGTAAAGGAAATGGGTGTGCTTGATTTTATGACATGAAATAAAAGAGAGCTTTGCAGTGGAAACGAATGCAAAAAGCAATATTTTTATCCCAAATGTCTTGTTTTCTTTATATTGGAAGTTATGGTTAATTAAATTAAAATCAGATGAATAGCCCAGCCCTACCCCTTACTGTACCTCTCACCATGTGAAGGCAAGTAAAGAAGCTCCAACATGAAGCTGCTAACAAGATTTGTAGATACTTTTTTTGTGTGCTTTCTGGAGAGAGACATTTGTGCTGAATTTGTATTCTTAATCCAGTTCACGCCAAAAGGAACTATTATAGCGAAGCTGGCCTTTTAAGATCCTATCCAAATAGTTCAGTTAATGAATATGTAGTGTTGTGTTCTTTATCAAATATTCGTACTCATATCATCAACCTGCTGCACTTTGGAAACTGCTTTGTGTTTAATGTGTGCAGAATACATCCATGTCTGGGGTCTTAGTGTTGCATTTTGCATCAGGCAGGACTAACATTTGACATAAATTCAGAGACAAACAAGAGGAGCAGCAGAGCGCTGCTGAACAGACGTGAGGCCTCGGTTTCCCTCCGCTCTGGCTCTGACTCGGGCTCAGAAGTCCATGTCAGCATATGTCCTGACCTCGCGTGCTCACGGCAGTCCTGCGAGGTTTCCATCAGGCTCCCCGCGATCTTCCTACAGTCCAAACCACAGCCACGCTCATTGTCCATTGTGCTGCTACGTTTTTACAGTCTGCCTCAAGAATTCTGCGCTCTCTAACTCTCTACTCTATATTAAAAGTGAGCTATCATTTGTGGTGCCAAGTAAAACCAGTGCCACGAACACGCACACTGCACATTTCACTGCGGATCCAACCTCCAGATACTTAGCAAAAATAAGTTTGTGTATGTGACTGACATGAGAAGCCTCACAAAGCTGATCCCAAACTCTCTTTTTTTTTAAGAGAGCCAAACCCCCCGCCACTCTCCTCCACTGCTACTCTGGTGAGGGCCCTTGGGCGACGAGGTTTTGCAGTCTCTATTACATGTGCTGTCAAGCCAATTGCCTTGCTTGCACTTTGTGATTTTGGACGGGTGTGTAAATTTGGAGCTCTCCACTGCAAGAGCTGTCCAGAGACAGACATCCTGCAAGGCTTAAGCTTGCCACCACATCCCTTCATGCACCTCACAAATGAAAATATATGCCACTTTTTAACCAGCTGGTGCAAAAGATAATAAATAACAAGCTGTCATTTGACCGAAATGTTTCCACATTTTCTTTTCGTGTATCATATTAATGATTAATAAAACAGATGTACCTGCTTACTGCTACTTGTAACACAGTGCATCAAAGTGTTGTCACTCGCTTGCTTTCCTGGAGTTTTCCAAACAAGCCAAATTTTAACAATAATACTCTGAGAGTATTTAGTGTTTTACATATATTTCCATTAGTGTCCATGTCAACATTTGCAAAAGAGATGACGGCAAATTTTAAATTCTGTAACTTTAATATCCTAACACATTGCTGTTGTAGTTTAAAAAATAGAGTGAAGCATAGGAAAAGTTTAGCTACCTTAAATAAATATATAGTTATATTTAAAACAATACTTTTATTATTCTGTGCAAACAAATTGCTTTAAAGCTATAGAAAACAGTGATTCAGTCTCTGGTGATTCATAATATCTGACTCATAATATAGCTTAGCGGCCCTAATGATGTATACAAGTAGTTTTCTACATCATAAGGTCTTAGTATTTATGTATGCTATAGTTGGCGGAGTATTGTTATGGATTCATCAGGCAAGATCTGATGGAATTGCTTTAGTTTCCATCCATCCATCCATCCATCTATCCATCCGCAGCTTGTTTGTGTCTGGGTCATAGGATTAGCAGTTTAAGCAAAGACTAATGGAGTGTCTAATTGTTTTAATTCAGTTTAGAAGATAAGCAAACTTAAATACCAGCTCCTGAGTAGTTACACTGCTAAATAAGAAGAAATTAAAAATAGAGCTCTGCAGGCTCCATTGTGGCACTGCTTTGCTTGAGTCAGTGCTAGCATGTCTACATATTGAAGCTCTCCACTGCCACTTGGAGGCACTGCCAAAGCATCAAGCAGCTGAAGTTCTACTCTTAATTATGTTTGTGTTGGTTGTGTTACAGAGAAGACGAAGAGTTTCTTAGAAATAGTCTACTTGCTTGTTGGTGTGATTCCTATTATCCTTCTCTTTGGGTAGTTTCAGTAGAAGTGCAAATGGACACCAACACAGGACCATAAATCTGCTGTAAAAAAGTTGGTGCTAAGGAAATTCTTCACTAATCAGCAGCTGAAATTGGTTGAAAAATAGTTTTAAATGATTTCATATGTGTTGCTTTGGATTACAGTGTAAGCTAATAAGCTGATGAGGAAGAAACCACATTGCTGACATGTGCACTGCAGAAAGTCATTCAAGGATGAGAGCTCGCCCTCTCATTTTAGGACTAACAATTGGGTAGATTTTCCAAAACTTTCACGTTTCCTGTTGCTCTCTTTAAATCTACACATCGGATTCAAATTCAAAACATGGATTTGAATCATTGTAGTCTTACTCTTTTTCTGTTGTTGTTTGGAGGACATTATCCTTCACTGATTACAGAGGATTTGCTTTGTATGTTTCCCAAATGGAATACATCTTAATATGAGCTCCGCTGAAAAGAAATGACAATGACTCCTTTGATCCACATTTAGAAACAAGTACTTTTTAGGCAGGCGGTACACAATATGTAACCCCCACAACTCCGAAAGCCAAGGTGGCCACAGTATACAAAGAAAAGTCAGGTATAATATCATGTATGCCACATGTGTAACTGATACATTCAGCTCATTGTAATCAGAGGTGACAGAGGATTTTATAAACCCCCCCAAAATAAAGTAAATTGTCATGCTGTGTGGAATTTCCCTTGACGTCCACCAGCCCAAAATAATATTTTCCATAAGATTCATTTTCCCAATCATGCCGAGGAAAAATATTCTGGTACAGTATGTGTTGTTTCTAAAGAAATCACTGTACTATTGAAAGTTCCCATCTGTTACACTGTTGAAAGCTGCAGGCTAATGAAATCTTCAATCTGCTAATCTTTCCTAAGAATAAAATAAGGAATTATTCTATAGCACCACATCTGTTACCTGTCATTGGATCAAATTCTCGTCCAGTGGCTGCATATTTATTTGCAAACCAGTGATTCCAAATTAAGGTGGAATGCTACTCCACTTTTCCAGAAAGAACTTTTTAATGACAGTCAATGGTGGGAAATATTTCCTGTAGCAACTTTTCACACATGAAAGACAGTTAGCTGTAGATCAAATTTATTGAGTGTGATAAAATTTCACAAGCCTAGAATAAAACAAAACAAATGTTATAAAATCAATAAAAATTAGGATTCAAAGTTTTTTTTAAGAATAGAGTCATTATTTTAAAAAATAGGACGTAAAGAAAATATACTGAAGGGAAAGATATGGGCTTTAACCAATTAATTTAAGCATGTTACAGTATTCTTGGTCTTATCTTAAACTATCGTATCTTCTGTTAAAAATGACAAATTATTTGTGGATGTCATCACTTACAGTATATTATTTTCCCAGAAAACTTGTTTGGTTTTTTTTCTCATCCTGTCAGCTCCGAAGTCCACTTATTTAAGTTTCTTCTGTCAGACTTTCTGCTGTTTTCTTGCATTAGACGTACTCTCTTACAATGCTGTTACCATTTTCTCCACTTGAGCTAGAGGTAAACATGTTTTCCTAAATAAAGAAATGGGTGCAGGACAGTATATGGGTAGCATGTTCATGCTACTGCAGATGCCTGTTGGTTTTGATTTGCTAGCTTGCGTATAGTGGAAAGAACAAAATAGGCCAGTGCACAACTTCATGAATCTGACAGTAATTTTGTGTATCTGCTTGTTTTTTGCAGGGTATGAACCTTTTTATTTAAATTATTTGGTGGTCCAAACTACAGCATATTTTAGTGGTAAAAAAAAAAGTCTCACTGTGTATCTCTAGTGGGTGAGTGAGAGTGAGTGAGTGGACTGAATGAGCGTGTGTCCATGGCTGGGCTTGTGTTTGGGGCTTCCTGAGCCTTGGCCCCTGTGGGACATAGTCCCTGCTGGACTTTTCTGCCCCTCCCCCGGATACAGATGCTTGTTGGTTCCGGGGTACGTAACTGGCCCATTAAGGCGGCGGGGGGGGGGGGGGGGGGTTCTCTGCCGGGTGCTGTGTGGTTCTTGGGCACCTGGGGCCCTTGAATCGTACCAGGGTGCCCGTTGCCTCTGGTTCTCTAGGACTCTCACCCTTTGGCCTTGGGCTCCCCATCTGGGGCCTACCTCCTTCTCTTGCTTGGATGAACGCACGGATGTGTGGTCTCAGGTCTTTGGTACTCCTGGGGGCTGTGGTTGGCGTGGTTGTACTGTTTCCATCTCTGTCTGCCTCTGGCCTTGGGTTTGGGGGCAGGCTCCCACCCTTATCAAGTACATTTGTGACAAAGACATACATAGACTCACACTCTCTCTCTCTTTCTCTCACATTCACACTCACACTATAAGAACATTGCTGATTTACGTATGTGTGTATTTTCCAGTTTTTGGGTTCCAGGTGCTGTTTGTTTGCTAAGGCCAAGCTGTATGAGAAATTATATATAAGAATCTATAATTGTAATGCAGCTGACAAAGCTCCAGAAAATACAGAATTACGGGATGACAGAATAAGATCCGACTGTTTTCTGTTGTTTTAACAAACAACATGGACTGTCAGATTTGTTTTTGTACAATCAAACAGTATACATAATCAAATGCTCTTTCCAAAAAGATATTAGAAATATGAAAACATGAATTCTCCAGTGCATCCAATAAGATTAGTCAGTGTATACTAATGAGAATAAATAGTGTAAAAACAACAGTTTAAGAACCTTGCAGCTCAGGAAGAAGCCGTCTGGGTTTTGGTATGCAGTGCAGTGGTGTGTTTACACATATATAAACACACTTGGAAGATACTGGTTATGCAGTAACAGCTGTTCACCCCCAGCAGAGGTGAACTAAACATTACATAAACTCCAGTTTGTAACACAGCGACCAGGAGTTTTTGTTGAGTTTCTGATTGTGTCATATTTTCATGTATTTCATAATTTATTGAGTTGCAGTCAAGTTAACAGGAAACCCTGTTAACTTCATGGCAGGTGTTGTCGTTGCTTTTACTGAACACTGCAATGCAACATCTGGAGGGTGTGGTTGTTATGAGATGCTGTCAGTAGGTAGTGTTGCACGATATTCGCTCTGGATGTGTTTTTCTTTCTGTTTCATGCTTTAGGATTGCTAGCTATTTAAAAAAAACAAAACATTTTTGCCCACATATGCATTTTCTACTGCATACTGTTTTAGCTACTTTCTCACTTATTTAAATGGACTTACAAACTAGCATTTCAGTGTCAGAACCACAACTAAATGAACTTCAAAAAATGTTTATCAATCTTTGATGCAAAAGGCTCATTAAAAAAAATACAAAGAAAGAACGCTAGCAGTGAGCTCTTGCACAGACATGTCATTGGAATGGTGGTAAAGATCAACGTGACTGCACACTTGTGTCATCAAGCCAGCTACACCAGCCGTGCCAGGTTACAAAAATAAAGAATAAAACAAAACTGCAATGCCATCTAAAAGACTTGTGCACAGTTAAATTCATTCAGGTATATATAATAATATTAAGTGCATAGAATTGGTAGATGGCTTGAGCTGTTTTCCTAACAAGAGATAAAGTTACAACTGTAAAATGGTCAAAGTTGTAAAGTCCCGACTGTGGGCATTACACACTGCTGTGCAGTGTTTGGCATCCGATAAGCCTTTTAACGCCGCTAAGGCCACTACTTCAACTGGACTTCCTGGATCATATTTCGTTGTCTCACTGGTACCTTAAACCGCACCACCACTAACCCAGCCCCCTGCAGTGTTTTAATCCAGCCCCGTTTAATCGGTGTCTTTTTAATAATAAGAGTTCTTGTTAGGAAAATTTGTACAAGCAAAGTAGTGTTTTCGTTTTGGCGAGCAAGGTCTTAAAAGATTTTGAAATCCCAACTCAGGAAAAACTGTCCAAGTGTTAAAGACGCAGATACGCTGACACTTGCATAGCGTCCAAAATTAGATTTATGATGTTTTCTAGCCTTTCCCCCTTTGAACTGGCACACCAACACATATTCTTTGCAAAAGTAATTTCATATCTGCCGTACAAATGCTCTTAGACAGATTTATTTTTTTCACAAAGCCAGATAATAACTGCTCACCTCCTCCCTCATTTCTTTTCTTTGAATTCCATGGACCACCTGCATGACCACAATCCAAAAACAAGACACTGGGGGCACATGGGTGGATCACTGTGAGAGTAATGCCTAGTCATTAGCCACTAATCAGCATCATTTAATAGTGAAATTCTTGTTATTCCTAAATGAGGCTTGATAAGAAATTTGTTAATTGACAGGAAACTCAAAATCTCAGCGGTCCGGTCCATATGCTTTACTGAAGTCTTACTTACTGAAGTCTCCGTGACTGTGTGTGTTGCTTTAGCTACTGGATGGGGTAACCCCAGTCACTTGCCTCCGCAACACCTGTGTTTACTTTGGGGCCTCAGTCCCCATGACCCAGCAGCAATCCTTCACTCACTCAGAAGATGAAGTGAGCTTCTAGCCTCCAAGTATGTGCTGTCCATGCACTTTTACCACTGTGTGATTCCTCTAAGACTTTCATTATGGGGTACTGGCCAAATGACTAGTATAAATTACAATCTTGGTCCAAATTCTAGTAAAGTTAAACATTTAGATTCTGTTCTGTTTTACTGTAATGTCAAGTTAATCTAAGAGCAGAAACTGCCTGTTTGTCTGTGCTTGTTGTGGATGTTAAGGCTTTCTTAAAGTGCTTTGGGAATGGAAAGTGAATTTGAGGAGCCATTAATGTAGAATATAACTGAACCTGTCTGCTCTTTGGACAGTGAAGCAGACAGAACTGGATTCAAGATGGAAGAAACAGATTTATTACCAACTCACAGGTGTCTGCAGGAACGTTTGGGATCATTACTTCCTTTCACATTGCCTGTAAAGATCCAAGTACTGAACCTCAGTACACTGTTTGGTTCTGTTATGTGTCAAATATACCTACTAAAAGAATTGACCGCATATTCAGTCAGATCCTTAATTGAGAAAGATTCAGTGACTCCTCCTACAAAAGTAAAAATTATACCTAATTTAAATTTGGTGAGTGTCCCCTTTGAGGTTTTTTAGCAATTTTTATTCACACAGAAGGCAAACATCTGCCTTTGTGTCCCAAATTTCATGCTGACGCTGTGGTTTGAAATCTATTCCTCACAACCAGGTAATTCTCTCCGTGCTCATAGCACGTTTTTCGGCCACACCAGCACAGATAACCAGCAGAATGAGATGTGCCTTTGTCTGCTTTCCCAAGATCCAAATCAAGTTAAAGGTGCTGCTTCGGCAAAATGAAGACCAGCTCACATCACAGATAAAATATAGCGCACAAGTGCCCAGAAAACATTTTGACACTGAGTAACTGTTGACTGGAAGTATTTTCTAAATATCCAGTCTTGGTTAAAAGTTCCAAATTGATTGATGAGCCCATGTCAAGAGGTGGTTCGGTGCAGATTAGTAAGAATTTTCTGTTGGATCTAAAACTTGACACCCATATAAGCACTAATATTAAAGAATTGAAAATAACACCCAGGTATTATTTTTAGTTATTTTAATAGATAGATAGAACCTTATTAATCGCTCGGGTAGATTCCTCCGGGAAATTCAGTTTCCAGTAGCAGAACACGGAAACAAATGTTTCTTTTATTGTTGTAATCCTAATATGTTTGCCTAGGTCTCTCTTGTAAATGAGACATTAAGTCTCAGTGGAACTAATAAAATCAAACCCACAAAAATACATATAGCTACATGGTACAGACCATCCAAGAAGTTCTGCTCACTCCAAGTGAGTGAAATTCTGCCATTTTATTAGTGAGTTACTTAGCAATGGTTAGCATGTGCGTCTGTGCATTCAACCCATTCCATTTATAAATTCAGATTTGCTAACCAATCCGTATGGCGTTAGCGCGCCGCCATCTCGTCCAAATACTTTCACTCCTTGCAAAAAAATAAAAAATAACTAAAAAATAATGGCAAAAAAGCTTACTTTGGTCTGTTTAACTAACTAAAGAAGAAAGAACAGTTTGTTTGGTCTGTTTAACTAAATATTTTCTGAGTTGATTAACGACCATTTTTAATGGATCAATTTGTCCCACAATGCACTGTTGGGAAATGGGCTTTGATGATATCATTACAAATGAAGATGAAACTGCATAAATATAAAGTTGAATTTAGGTGAAAAAATATTAAAAATCTTCATAGTTCAGTTCCACGTTATAAGTGAAATACTTAACTCAACACTACTTGAAAAATTGGGCATAATGCACTCATGGGAAATCTGTCGAGAATTTCAGATTTTGTTTGTGTTCATCACTGTTCCAGAAAGCTGAAGTAACACCGGAGTTGCACGTTCTACTTTATTGTAGCTTATTTAAAGGCTGTTCTGCTTCTTCTTCTTTCTTTTTTTTTTAAATTTACATTCTTTCTTCTTCATGTTTTACCACAACTGAGAAGTCACCAATGGCCTGTTTACTGCCTTTAAGATGTTAACTTGGTGTGGGTCTGATGAATGTTTTGCACAGTCGCTTCTGGATGCGTGCCAAAGTTCTGCTGCTCATACTGCAGTGTTAACTGTTCAAATATTAGTGCCAGTGTTTTTTCAGGTGTGGATACGTTTGTGTGCGCCAGAAACAAGTCTCCATGGAAACAGGCTGGCCTAAGTGTAAAAAGTAAAAAGTCATTGAACTCAGATATGATTAATAGCATCTTGCTGGAACGTTCTGCTGATTTTTGTACATTTAAGATGTATTTTAGAATAAAAACCCCTACTTATTAACAACTTAATTTGATACCTTCCGTTAAGAATTTATATGTGGAAGCGTTCTCAGAGCTAGATAAGCTTTGGTGAAGTGCTGTGGATGACATACTAGATGCTGGCTTGAGTCTGCGGGATTATACTTGCAAATTGAAAGGAAAGTCATGCAGACAGAGAGCGGAAATATCTCTCTTCTACAGTGTCAAAGGAGATAAAAAACAAATCAATGGCCAATTTTTAATTCACTTTTTCTTTATAATGTTTGATTATTTGCTCATGTTAGAGCAGAAGGGGGTCAGACTGCCCTGTAGCAACACGAAGGTGAAAAGCTTCCATTAAGAACCTTTAAGGCTTCATGTGACTTATTTTCAGGTTAAGAGAAACATTTCAAACCGTTTGAGTGTTGTCTTTTCCAGGACACTGGCAAGTGCAGGAAAAGAACTCAAAGATAACTTCCTGAAAGCCCTGGCAGAGCGAGAGGAGGCCAACCGCAGTGGGAAAATGACTGTGAGTACATTATTACAGCACTCCAATTGCTACGTAATGGGATTCCCCTCAAATATTTCTGCAATTCCATTAGGATGGGAACAAAATCCATACTGTGTCAAGTTGAGTGGAAATGCCCTCCCCAGTTCCTTCCCAAATACCATGAGACCCGGCTGCCTACCCGTTTCTGATCCATAAAACTTTGTTTACAAAAACTCAAACTACCTGGTCCCAAGTTTGCTTTTTGGGTTGAACCACTAAGATCGTTTCTAAGGGGGCCTCACCTGTGGGGCTGTGGTGCCGACTTGAAGTTATATAAACTTTTAGGGGAACACGCTCAGCTCAGTATTTCATCTGGCATTGCACAATAAAATGGAATGATTAGTCTTGCTAGTGAAGTGAGCGAAGCCCTACCCAGACCTGCTGTTTTAATGTCCTTTTGCAGATAACCAGTAAATTTAGTCTTGGACTAAAGTGGACCTTGGAGAACCTTTCACCTGTAAAGATTATCCCGAGATTGTTACTTTATGTGTACTAATCACACCGAGTTTAAGGCCCAGATGTATTGTTAGTCAAATGCGATGGAAATGAAGGCCTTCAGTTGAAGAGTCATAAAACTGCATTCTTGTTTTGTGCCGAAGGTCAAATTTCTCAAGTTGGGAAGCACTTTGTTAACTTTATTGTGATCGTGTACTTCTAACGTCAATCCAGCAGGTCTTTGGGTGACTCACATAGGGTTAGGGGTAGTTTGAGTTGGATTTTTGGAATTCATATGAAAGGTTGTCTCATGGCGTCTGCATCTTTTTCACACATCTTTTCTGGGGAATCGTGGTTGAAGAGATTAAGTTGCTAAATGTTTCTCTTTCACAGTGCAAAATGTGGGAAGGAAAGTATTTAAATTGTACTGAATGTAATTCAGAAACAAGCACTTCCTATTTAGGCCTAATGTAGCCATGGATGGTTCAGCGCTGTGACTTTGTATTCAGCGTGAATGTTTAGAGCTGAGCCCCACATATTTCTGGTCCTCACCCATATGGAAAAGAAATAGTAAAAACTTATATGTGATTACTCATGAAAGTGGCCACTTCCTCATTACTTTCATACATTGTTTTAGTAAGTGTCCAAAACATACAAGTTTCATTATATAATTTTTAAAGGGATCTTATATCTGTTTTCACTCTTATATGCTTTTCATACAAGTTTCACACAAGACAGATACAAACTTTATAAGATTTATATAGATCTTTTCCATATGGACAGTAATGCTCGTCTTCTGATTAAACAGTGCTGTCAAGGTTGTTAATAATATTTTGTGAATTTCCCCTTATATCAAAAATGCATTCTTCTATAGCTGCCTCTATTCAGTCTGAATTGCTGTGCTGTGTACAGACTGAAACATATCTGTAAACCCTGAGCTTACAAAGAGTTATTTTGATTAGTACAATACTTGCTCCCTCCCTTAAAAGGTTTCCTACTTTTCGATCCACTGATTTGTGCTGCTCTTGGTAGGTTGCGATGCCGTTATTGAATTGAAACTACCTGAATTGTTTTTTGTTTATAAATTTCAAATCCCATTATCACATTTTTGCAATTGTCCTGCTTAGAGAGTCTGGTTCTAAACCAGAATCTGAAGACGACAATGATATTTTATTTCTATAGTCTCTGGTGTTTCTGTTTAAAAAAAAAAAAAAAGTTCACTAAACTGTGTTCAAAAACCCAGTTTTAATTTTTTATACCGAACTTCATTGGTTTCTTGCATTTGTTTTTCTCCTCTCAGTATATTCTTTCATATCCTAATACATAACTGTTCTTTGGATGCATTATTTTGACTGAGCCTTCAAAATAACTGCCCAAATAACTATCTGGAAGTGTTACTGTGTTACCAAGATGGTTTCTAAGTGGCAGGACTTGCTTATTTCTGGGTTTTACTTACCCATCTGTCCAGTCTCAGACGTAGCTGTTGAGTGAGATGTTTTTGGATCACAGGCAAAACCTGTATGCTTAATTAAACCTAGATGCACTAGGGAAAGATTTCAGCTCGTGACCATGAAGCTGACTATTTTCATTGCAAACAGTTACTTTTAACATAATTCTCAGTCTTTACTTATATGATGAAAGGAATGTGGACCATTTGAGGGCATGTACACTGCATTGTTCTGCAGGGAGTGTTAGTGTTGATAGACTTCAAACGATTCACTTCCAAGATGCTGGAGTAACAAAAAGGAGTTTTGTTTGACCTCCATTTACCTGCCCCTGTGGGCTTTGCAATTATGAGATCACATGAAGTGCATGGAGGGGAGTAGGAGTAGTAACACCAAAAGCTTCCCTGCTGGTTGTTAACAGAGTAAACCCTACCATGTAAAAGCCCCCACTCCCCTTTCTTTTATCCCTTAATAACTTAAGCCAACTTTTTTCTTTCACAGAAACATCCAGTGAAAATGTATTATTTCTTCCTGCATGCAGAAAACAGAGTCACAATAAAAACAAGCAAACCGTTACAGTTTACATCCCTACCTCTGTTTTGCTGACATATTTTCCCACCTCTTCTTATTTTTCACCTTTTAAGAGTTCCCTTTGCTGAAAAATTGGATTGGGAAGATGTTTATTTTCCTTTCAGCTCTTTTCTGCTTAAAATTGAACCCACATTGGTGCGCTTAATACTCCTCCTCTTTGAAACTGTTTATGTAACAGGTCATCTTAATGCAGTTTGACGAAGCTTGACCTCATTGGTATATTTACATTACACAGATGTGTTCCAGAGACAACATTTGCACATGTGTCGACACAGAGTAAAACATATGTTGAGGCCAGTTCCATACATAGCTTCAGACTGGTATTGTACCATATGTATTGTTTATAATACATTCACTGTAATCTGTTAGTGAGCGCTGATCCCAGTGTTATTCATAAATACCACACATGCTGTATTTCCATACTAACATGTGCAAACCCCCCCGAAAAGACACAAATACAGTCATGCTGCATGAAAAATTTGGGCTCAGTTTAAATTTCTTTCCTCTTCTCTCAGTTACACCTAAAGTCCCTTCAGTGAAAGTGTAAAACTACACCTGTTTGTCTTCGATAAGGTTCGATAGTAAGACCACCCGGCATCATAAAATGTCTCTCACACTGTTTAAAGTTAGCTTTTGGAAGGACTAGATTTAAGCTTCCTACCTGCTACGCACCTCAAACCTGAAGATCAGTCCCTCCAATGCATTCCAGGTCCTCGTGTCTTCATTTTCTTACTGTGCTCTAATGCAAAGCAGTTCTCGTCCAACATGTGTTTTTACTTTTTCCTTTCTTTTTTCTTTGTGTTTGCACATTATTATTATTTGAAGCATTTAATTTTAAGTGTGGTGCATGCTTTAAAAGACCCACAATTAAACACAGACACACTCAAACACTCCCAGCCTTTCTTCTTGGTCAAATCCACAGGGTTAAGTTTGTTGCTTAAAAACTATCACATTTGAATTGAATTGAAATTAAATGATCAAATGACCTTATCTGTATGATGCAATGTGGAAGTTTTTATGGTTTTTCTTGTAAATCCATCTGGTGTCTCAAGTTTCACCTACCAAATTTCTCATAAAGGATTTCATCACTGAAAGGCTGTGAGGAGAAAAACCACACAATGGACAAGAAAGCAGAGTAATAGCTTTTCCTTTAGATGCATGACACATTCATTGTCATCTCTTGTCTGATTTGTCAACGGGGTCACTCCTTTGTCTTTCTTTTATTGTCACACTCAGCCTTTCAACTTTTAAGATTGAAATTACACCTGTCAATTAATTCACATGTTGGGTTATTCTGTCTCCTCTGTCCTTGCCCTAACAATGGTGTTAAAAAAGATTGATAGCAGACATGACTGTTGATGAAAAGAACTCATCTTTCCTTTGTGTGCTGTGTCACTGCACCCCTCCAGGAGCGTGACCTATTTAGTATTCACAGTGTTGACTTTAATGTATTTTTTAAATTTAGTTGCTTCATAAGTGTTCAGGTTGTAGTCAGCAGAAGGAGCCCTTTGCTAGCCGTCTGATCCAATGAACCTATAAGGCTTTCAGTGCCTTGCCTTTGTTGTGCTATTGGTTCCCAGACTCTGTTGCGAAAGCTGCTGCACTGCCAAAAGTTAGACACAAACAAAAGCTGCACCTGGGCAGCTCTGACTTTATTTGCACTGGGTAAGAAGTTAAGGGTTTTATCAAATCCAGGTCACACCTGCACAGGATGCCTGAGGGTGTCCATTGTTGCGAGGTTCACATTTGAAACTTAAGGTGTGCTGCCACCACCCACCCTGCTCCCTGTTTGTCTTCAGCTGTTTGTTGAAAGGCTCTGATGTTGCAATTTCACAGCCAATCTAACATTACCTATGGAAGAGCACAATTCTGTTATATATGAAGCAGGGAAATGATTGACACTTCACAGGGCTATTTAGCCAAGGCTGTGACAAAGATTATGTTATAGACTAATAAAGATTAAATAAGAAAAAATTGTCAAGCTATGGTCAAATACATTACATTTTAATATTTGAGTGGAGAGTGTTAAGTGGTAACATTGTTTTTGTAAAACATTTAGTAACAACATTTATCGTTAATTAACATTAACCTGTGGCAACGCGAGCACAACATGAAGCTTTTTATGGTTTTGTCCCGGAAAATCAGACCTCAGTTAAATTGTGGTTGTGAATTCATTAAAAAACAAAAAAGTTTACGAATGTTTCCCCTTGTTTGTCTGCTCTGAATGGGAAGTTACTCCTGATTATCCTCCTAACACCCCCACCACCACACTCCCCTGCTGTTAAAGTCAAACCTGCCAACCCACACATTCCCACCCCATCCTACCTCCTGTTGTCGTGCCAGTTATTCCTGTTAATTCATTTAACTTTGACTTCTGTTCAGTTTTCATGTTTCACTCTATTCCAAAAGAAAGAAAAGTCAGTTCGACTGTCGACCACCTTTGTTTGCTGGGTGAATCCAGTCCTGGCTGTATCCAGAACGTTTTGAAATGTTTAGTATTAATTAAACTTAAAATCTCTCTTCTTTGTTATTTAGGACCACTATATTCAAAAGTAGATTATTTTATATAGCCAATAGTTTATGAATTGAATAAGTTGCAAGGTGGCTTGCAGATGCACTGTGTGCAAATTAAAGTAGTTCCTGCAGTATGATGGAACTTCTGTGTATCGTGATACAGCACACAAAACTTTGCCCCCACTTCTTTTGGGGGCTTTTGAATTTGTACAAGAAAATAAGACGCGGTACACAAAATACTGCCAGTGAACATAAATCATGTGATTAAAATTCGCCTTAAACCATGTAGCAGTTTATTAAATTAATTCTTCACACAGCAGATTTGATTAAAACTTGTTTAGCTGTTACATTTGATGGCTAAACCTGTGCCTAGCATGTCTAAAACAGTAATGGTGAAGCAGGTGAGCAGTGTTTATCACGGAGAAAAATACCAAAACAGGAGTAATTTTACTTTATCATCCTTTAAAAGGCACTTTGTCAAACAGGCCACAAATATTAAAACAGAACTGACAGGTTGATATAGAATAGTGCTGCACATTACAAAGATATGACATGCTCAACATGTAGTTTGCTACTGAGTAACATAATATACTGTCATCAAATGGTGATGAATCACTTATTCAGTTACAAAAATGTCTTCAAGTGACTGCAGAACATAATATACCCTGAAAGTAAACACCCACCGCCTTTAAGAAGCAATTACATGTATTTCTTATACTTTTAGTAAAGCCATCAGTCACTCCGTAACAGCAGGCAGCTTCATTCAAGAATGCATTGGGCAAAATGCCTCACAATCAGAGTGTAAGGTATGTTTGCTCTCAGATCATTTCCAAGCAGCAAGGCTGTCACAGAAGTCAGTGTCTTGTGTAAGGACTTGCAAAAAAGTGAGAAAACTGTTAGGAGCTGAATTTGCATACTAAACACTGCCTGCTTGTCACCTATGATCATCCCTCAAATTAGATCCAGTTTCCAATTCTAATATTTGCTAATGTTGCCTCAAACTGCGTAACGACAAACCAGCTTTTACTGGATGACTGAGTGGTTTAAGAATTGGCACTAATATCTTTGTTTTTTGTTTTGTTTTATTATTATTCTCTATTTTAAAAGAAAATTGCAAGAAGGTCACAAAGACGTGGGTATTTTTTTCCAGTGTACTCAGTGTACTCGTCTTTTCAAACCTCTCACATGTTTGGCTTCCTTTAGTCTGGTGTGTTTGCAAAGGTTTAACCATACATATATGTCTTAAAATCATATCCTGCCAATACATACAGTTATTCTGCTGTTGAATAATGGACAATTATTGGTTGAAAATCAATTATCCATGAAAACTCAGCTCTCGAGAAAGAGTAAAACATTTCTCAGCTTATGTTCTGGGTTTTTTTTTGTTTGTTTTTTTTTTTTTTTATGTTATCCGATTTATTTTACTTTTTTGTTAGACTAATTTGGCTGTTTAGAAATTATTTTCAGTCTCCCACCCTTTCAGTTGTGGAATTCAGCTGGTTGGCCTGCGCGGCGTGTCTCATGCCCCGAGGGTACATCCTGCATAAAGGAAGTGTTTGTCTTTGGTCTGTGGGCCCAGCGAGTTCTGTATTGATAAGCTCCTGTCGCTATAGATAATAAGGTGGTCAGTCATGCAGCCCAGAGATCAAGTATAGCATTGAAATTAAAGAGGAATTCCCAGCCCTATTGCATTTCAAGCCGTGTGTGTGTCCCTGCTGCCCAGTCCCTTTGTCCTTGTCATGGGCAGTAAAAATAACAATGGCAAGTTTGATTTCAAAGCAGCAGGACCAAGGTGGACAGCCTTTAGAAAGGAAAGAGTCCTGCAGGGCTATCATATGACCTTGACTTGAATGGTCACAGAGTTGTGGAGAGGTGGGGATAAGGCCTCAGCAGTTTGCAACCATCTATCAAGTGGACAAAGAGGACATTTTGTCTGGAAAAGCAACCATTGTGATATTTGAGAATCACCTAATCAGGATCTATTTTCTTTTTAGTTCCACGGCTTGATTTTACCTGAGAGACACACAGAAATCTCTATATGATATACCCCAAATCACGCAGAAAAGTTATTTATTCATTAGCTCTTACTTCACGCACCTTCTCCTTTTTTCTTCTCTCCAGTTTTGCTGGGGCTACACTTTCTCACAGTTGCAGGTCTTGAGGAAAAGCATAACATTTAACTGTGAAATATTACTCTTGGCTGATTACAAGACATGGATTTCATGGCTAGTGTCTTAGTCTATAAAAAGAAAATGGATAGCCAGAGCATTATGTATTATGTTAGTCTGTGCAGCCAACATGGCAGCTGTGCCCTGTCTCTCAATGCATTGTATCTGCCACTGGGGGATATAGAAAGGAATTTGGAAACTAAAGATCAAACTGGCCTCATGTTTTATGCAATAATCTTTTAGAGCGCTTGATAAATGGCAATCAAACGATGCTAATAATAGATTGATCTGAATCATGCATATTTTAATTATTTGGACAGGCTCTCCTCTAAGAGAGGAAAGCTTTTGACAGGAAATAGTTCCTTGAATGAAAGCACAATTAGTTGGTTGAACTTGCAAAAGCCAAATCCAACGAGAACATGCCATGGGCCATTTGGAAGCTGTTTCAGGGTGGATGAAAGGCTTGTTTACCCATTTTTTGGGTTGTATGGAAGCCCCAAACGCAATTTCATTGTTCTTGACAATGACAATAAATAAATAAATACTAAATACTAAATACTAAATCAAACATCACATCGCACATCAGATCTGTACAAGAATGCAAGTGGCACTTATATTGGCTCGCCTCTCTGTTTTGCCACTGAAAGCCTGGATGAGCCCCACTGTAATGATTTCTCCTGTTCCCCCTGCATTCTGTGAACAGCTGCTATTGTCCAGAGACAACATCACCCCAAAATTGGGGCCCCTGGACCAATTTCAGAGCAAATGAAAACGGATACACTTAATCTAATCTCTCTGAATTTTTTCCCTTTTTTGCGTGCGTTAAAGTTGATATTCTTTTCAGATACACTGGGATCACATGTGGGCTGTGGACCATCATCATTAAAAAAACATTTGCCACTGGGAAGATTGAGAGTCATCTTAAGCTGTCTACTTGGTATCCGAGGAAGTCTTGCATTAAGTACACACCATCTGGGTGCCTGAAGAAAATATGATATCACTTTGTCTTCAACGGCACACATATTTGGACACAGTTAAAGATTTATTCGAAGGCTGATAATTGAAAGGATTGCTTGGTTTTCTTTAGGTCTTGTGTTTTATCTTGTATAAATATCTCTTAAATCAGGACACCAACTGTAAATACACCAGCTTCCTCTATTTTGTATATTTCACAAAGTCTGAAGTTTAAGTTATGACGGCAAATGTTTCCACCAAAACCATCAATCAGTACTTACTATCCATTATTTTTATGTGGTGTTTGGTGTGTTATTGGAG
This sequence comes from Rhamphochromis sp. 'chilingali', assembly GCF_963969265.1. Lineage (NCBI taxonomy): Eukaryota > Metazoa > Chordata > Actinopteri > Cichliformes > Cichlidae > Rhamphochromis > Rhamphochromis sp. 'chilingali'. Next base: position 36,126,413 of record NC_137937.1, read on the forward strand.
GAAGACATTTGGCTCGGTTAACCGTTTAACAATTGCTGCTGGTAATATAAGCAAAATGTATTCTTTGCCTTTTTTAAAACATTGGATACAAGTTCACAGAAAGTGAAAAAGCGTCAGATTCAAGCAGCAGACATGAGCTTCCTCCATAGAGTGTCTGGGCTCATACTTAAAGGTAAGATGAGGAGTTCAGTCATTTGAGAGGAGCTCAGAGTAGAGCCACAACCTCTTCATATCAAAAGGAGATAGCTGAGGTGACTCAGGCAGGATGCCCCCTGGATGTTTCCTAATGTAGGTGTGGTGAAGTGGCTTAGAATCACATTATTGTTTCTCTCTCTCTAATCAGATCCTAACCAATGGTATTGGTGATCATTGAGGGGGACTTTATGAGCAACCTGAAGTTGAGTTGAGTTTACATGAGACATTTATTAAAATAGGACCGTTCCACGAGGTGTTGCGGGCATGTCCCACTGGCAGGAGCCCCAGGGCAGAACCAGGACATACTGGAGAGATTGTATCTCTCGGCTGGCCTGTGAACACCTTGACATTCCCCTGGACAAGCTGGAGGAGGTGGCTAGGGAGAGAGGGAGGTCATGGCTTCTCTGCTTAGGCGCGTGCCCCCGTGACCCAGCCCCAGATAAGCAGCAGAAGATGGATGTATGGATCGATGGATAATAGTTCTTGTGGCATCACAAGTTTCTCTTGCACAAGCTTGAAGTAATTGTGATCTATCATTATTTACTGTCTCGTTATCCTTTTCATGAACCTTGGTATGTTTTTTACTCGAACTCCCAACCATGTATTATGAAGATAGAGGGCTAACATCTTAAGTAGGGTCAAACATCTGCGTTAAATACTACCTCAAGGTTCCTGGCTTGTCCCTGGAGGAATGTGCACCTGCTGCAGCGCAGGCAGGTTTTCTTAAGACTCCTTGGGCTTAAAATCAACACTTTGTGATGCAGGGCCTTTAATAAACCTGTTATGCTCTGAAATATAGTCACTAAAATACCTTTAAATCAGCAAGACGCGTTTAAGTGCAGCAGAAAACACCTTGCCTTAAATCTATACTCTCAGTCACGTTCATTCTGAAATAACAAAATATTTAGTTTAATTGCGATGACAATGCAGCTGTATATTTAGCCCCTGTTTACATTTCCTCTCCATCCCATATCTCTTACATCATCCCTTTGGATTTTCCAACAAAACAGTGATTAGACTATTACAGCTTGCATCTGCACCCATCTTCTTCCTGGCCTCCTGTTCGGGATCTAAGCCAAAGGTGACTCACAGTCTGAACTCAACTTCTGGCACCAATCTTTAAGTAATTTTTTTACTACTGTGTCAACATGTCTGAATCTGAACTATTCCAATAATCCAGAAAGACACTTTCATGAAAAATGGAAAGCATCAGTGATCAAGGAGCAATGTGGATAATGTTTTTCAGTCGTGAAAAGATGAAAATTTACAACTCCCGATCTAAAAAAAACGACTCACCTGTTCTAAAACACAAGAGGCAAAATTACAGTGGTGTCTGGTGACATTAGCCAGTCTATTCATCATTTCACCTGCTTTGGTTCAGAGAAAGTTTGATGTAATTCTAAAAGTATGATTATTGAAATCCATAGGATACAAGTGTGATGGACTGGAACCACAGAATGTCACTTTTGTTCATTCAAAATTAAATGTCAGTCAGTTAAAACAGGCTTTAGCAACCACGAGGAAATGATGAGAGCCAGGCAGAAAATGATTTGCACTCCAAACAATCTCAAATGACCGTTTGGAAATAAGCTGGATTTTGGTCAGTAGATGATAAAATGTTGGAGTCCTCACGGTAAAGTTGTGTGACAGTTGTAAGCTCCACCTACTATTCCAACACGAGCAAGCTTTGAAAAAAATCCTTGATAGTACGATTACTTTGTATCATTTTAGGAAAACATAACTGACATAACATCAGTTATGTGCACATGTCTTCCAGAGGTGTGCAGTGCATGCTTCAGCCCCTGTACCTTCTGGCTTACTCTTGGGTCCAGTAGCTCGTTGCTCCCTGCCATCTAGGAGCAAGTCCTGGAGTCTTTTTGATTTGTATCTTGAGAGATCAGCTGCTGCCGATGGACAGTTTCTCTCTTTCTTGATGTTTTGAAGAGGGAGTGATGGATCTGATTGGAAAACTGAGGAATGTTTAACCCTTTAAAGCCGGCCGCTCCATTTTGCATAACTATTTTTAAATCCCGGTAGCACTGCAACCACGTAAGCTAGCGCAATAATTTTTTTTGCATATGAAACCGGAGGAGTTGTACTTACATCTTATACCATCAGCTTGTCCTAGGTCACGGTTTCCCTCCACATATAGCTTTGCAAGAACTGCATAAAAAGCACTAAAAAACACATAATATTCCAGAAACACGCTTTGCCGATCCGATCAGCTGTTTGTAACACTTCCTACGTCCATCAGCGCGAACTATCGCATGTCCGCCATTACCTGCCCAAAACCGGGAGTGACGTCATTATGCGGAAATGTAGTTTTTGTTTTTTGGTTTTTTTTACCATCAGGGCCTTATGAGCCTATACTGGTGTTTTTAAAAGTTATGTTTGACTTTTTGACTTTCTGTTTCGTTTCTGGGATGCTTAGGACTCATATTGCACTGCTGGAAATAGTTTATTTTGATGCATATGCTGTTTTTTTTTTTGCAAATTTGCACTATAATATTTATTTTCGTTTTTCCTGCAATGTATAAAAATTGGTGTATTTCAAAAATAAAACTATGAAGACACTTAAAATAAATTTCCTGTGGTGGGAAACTATTTTGTGCAATTTTTTGGTATTTACAGTTTTGAGGGATAAGCCTGTTAAATTTCTCTAACTAGAAATATATGTTAAAAAAACAAAAACGATTTTAATTTTTTTTTTGTAGTTTATTAGGTAGTCTTAAAGTATATCTTGCTTTATAGCCTTTATAGACACTTCTAGGGACCATATTTTGTAAAATAAACATGACACATTCTAAAAGACTTGAATATGAAAATGATAGGAAAATAGGAAAAACTCATAAGGAAAACGTGTAGTGGTGGCACTAAACGGTGTTCAATGCATTTATACCAACAGCTTTGCTTTTCAGACAAAGTCTACGACTATGTTTCATGCATAGTTCTTGTGTCTAGATATGGTTCATTAACTGGTGGTTTTGAATGTGAGGGAGATAACTATATAGAATAAAGCACTGTATGAATGCGTGGTTAAACGTGACTTACTGTTTCAGTGGTCAGTATGTCTAGAAATGCTGGTATATTATAATTTTACACTTAGATATTTAAAAAAAGAAAATCAGACTTGGTGTGCGAACAGTTTTACATTTGATCCTTTAGGGACTTCCAGTATTCCCTAGCTAATCTTTTTGACTAATAAGGTAGCCCAGAAAGTGTTAAAGGAATCCATTTATGGCCCAAACATTGATACACAATCTGGGACTTAAGCTAAAGCTTATCTCCTCTTAGCAATATATGGAGCACATTTTTCAGAATCTTCTTTGTTTTATGACTACACACTGTACAGCTTTGGCTTTGTATTATTCCACCTGAGTAAATATTAGATGGCATCTCTCCTGCTCTCCTGCTCTCCTAGCATAGTGCACATGTCTTGCAGAGGTGTCCAGTGCACACTTCAGCCCCTGTACCTTCTCCCTTAGTCTTTGGTTCAGTAACTGTCTCATCGCTCCCTGCCATCTAGAATCAAGTCCAGGAGTGTTATTGATTCGTATCTTGAGATCTCAGCTGCTCCCGATGGACAGTTTCTCATTGGGTCAATATCAGTGTGTCTCTCTGTTTCCTGCACAGATTCCCACTGAAATACCAAAGAATTGAGCTCATGTTTTTACTTTTGAGCTCCTAAAAGTCTTACAGGCCAAATTCTCAGCATATTTTCATGTCATTGTAATACATATTACATGTGTATGATGCTCTTGCCAGAGAGAAATGCAGATGGTTAGAATATATTTACAAAATCTGGAGGTTTAAGTTAATTATATTTAAATCACCTCCTTTTAAACATGGGGTATCTGTTGTCGACATCTGTTTTAATTCAAAGTGCATTCAGCTATATTACTTAACCTTTTTCTTTGCCATCGGGTTAAGAAATTATTTTATGAACAACTCGAAACATTAACACTAGGCAGAAAAGACTCACGCAAAGAACATAGTGTTATGGTGAGTCACATTAATTACACAAGGCTTTAGACCAAGTGGATAAAATGAAAAATAAAATGTATATCATGGTTAAGAATTATCTGACACTTTAAGCTGCTGTATTTAAAAATAGGTGCTAAGACTGATAGATGTATTTGCATTAATGAGTCTGGTTGGAAGGTAAACAAGAGTGAAATAAGTATACACCCTTATTTGTCCGAAAAGCGATATGTAACCCATTTATCTGATTCAAGATAACGAGCTCCGAAGACTTGTTTGTCATTTATTTTGAATGCTTTGGAGTGGCTACTCTTAATGTAATAGTCTCAAATTAAAGCATTTTCTTTTCCTTTTTAGAACTTGGTGTGTCACAGAGTAGTGACATGAAGAAAAAAAAGATTTTACTGGAGTTTCTGCAGCCCTGTGAAAAACTAAGTACACTCTGCTTCCATTGGAAATAAGATGGTAGGTAGCAGGCAGGTTCACGTGCAGAGTTTTCTGGAGTGAAGCGTTCAGGTGTGCGTCAGAATGCAGCAGTTACCTTAGAGAAGCAGCTGTTGTGCCCATCCATCTGGTAAGGCTTGTAAGGCCATTTCCAAGGAATATGAAGTCCATCATTGTAGAGCGAAAAAGACTATTCACAAGTGAAAAAAAGTTCAAGAGAGTTGCCAATCTTCCCAGGAATCACTGTTCCAGCAAATTCAACTTAAGATCAAACCACGCAGTTACCTTCTCTTCCAACCAATTTCAGTTGATCTGTTTTTTAGATTTTCCTTAATGTTGTTTCACCTTTAGATTATCTTTCCAAAAAGTTGATTCTGTTCATCAAAGGCTGGTGTCCTTCAGGTTTTAGATATCACCCTGGGTCAACACACCTGAATCAAATGATTAGTTCATTTACAGATCTCTGGAGAACTTCAAGACATATTGAGGAGGATCAAGGACACATCTAAAACCTGCAGGACACCGGCCCTTGAGGCCTGGAGTTCAACACCCCTGGTCTAAACGTAGCGTTTTCAGTGGGAGAGACTGAAGATGTCACTTGGATGAGTGACAAAACGTTTCATCCCACTGAAAACGTTACGTCCAGATGAACAGAAACTTTTTGGGATTTCCTTACATGGATGATTAAGCACGCATCAAGACATTTAGCTTGTCTTAAATATTTTAGTGTGGTTTGTTTCAGTGTTTGAAGTGATACACTTTGCTATTTGAAGGTACGTTTTAAATGAAGTTTATTATCATCAATATTATTTTGAATTTGTGCATCTTCAGCAGACAATCTGCAGAACAGAGGTGCAGTTTTGCAATTGTGGCGTCAAGCTTATTTATAGTGCCGTGCAGGTTGAGAGACATATGTCTGTATTCAGTGACATATATGTCACTGTAATATGATTTGATTATGTGGTATGCCTCTACACTTTGTTTAGTTGTTTTTAAATGTGCTGGTGGTAGCACTACATTTTCTTCTCCAGTAATTGTTGGAATCGGGAATGCTTATTTAATCTAAAATTCAATATACAACCTGAACCTAAGTAAGTGGCAGGGAAATGGATGGATGGATTTTCCAAACCTGTGTCCTTAATGTGGGAGCAGAAGCTTTAATGAGCTGCCAGAAAAGTCTTAGAAAGTATGTTTAAGAATCCAGTTCTGCATTTTCTGGTTGCAGTAACACAGTTTTTGGTTGAAATAAATACAAGAATTTGGCCATTAGCATGAAACGGACTAAAAAAGCTCACACCTATCATCAGAAAAGCCCAAGAACCTATCACTCTGCTATTTTCCCTTCATTTGATTCCAACATGGAAACAAGTCTAGCAAGTTGCTAAATAACAAAGTTTATTACAAGAGCCTACCACAGCATTTTTTTCCCCTTAACATCACACATGCACACACAAATTAACACTTAACCACAGTTTCCTCAGTGGCTGGCAAGAACTCACCTGCTGCTTTAACTATTTTCTTTAGTTACCTACCAAAGTGGCTGGTACAGTAGATAAACTTCCAGACCACAGCCAGATTTCCCCCAGTATTTAGCTAAGAGCTGGTATTTACTTCCTTTCCTGCCCTCTTGCTGTGTGCAATGTATTTCCAGGCACCATCTGGCTGAGCTGATATGCCATTGGTGGACTGGCTGTAATATTGATATCTCCCTCATTTATCTTATCCCCTATAACACAAAAACAAAAGAAGATCAGCTCATCTTGTCTTAGCAGAAAATAGTCAGATATCAGGCAGCAGAGGCCAAGAAAAGGGTGAAAAAAGATAAACATGTTTGCACTACCAGACATGCAGCGTTGTTCTTATTGCTTTGGACAATGTTAGTGTTGTCTTAAACCACAAGCCCCCTCTTTAGTTATTTCAAAGCAAAGCAGAGATCAAATGAAATCACAGTCTCTATTATTCTTTTCCTCTTGCAGGGCTGAACTGAAGTGCATTTCATGCTTTAAAAAACACAGTAAAAACACTGTGAATTCCCTGCATTGCAGTGTGACAGCCGGCGATTGCAGGAGCCTCATGGCAAGCCCAAAGGGGGAGCTTCTCAGCAGAGCTGCAGGCCAACTAAAACAGAATCATGTTTGAACACCTATTTCCACTGGGATGGAGGAAGGAGGGGGAGCGCTCCTTGCTTTAATCAGTCTTAAAACAGGCAAGCCTTTGATAAAGACCTTGCTCCTTACATTTATCTTCTTCCTCCAAAGGTTGTGCTGGCTTATGTCATCTACTTTGATCCCAGTTTTTTGGAGCGCAGTTCTGGGCATATCTCTGCCGCTGATAACACAACGGTCAGGTTGCAATGTAGAAAATAAAATTTAAAAAAGAACAACCCCGAAACCCTGACCCCCACCTTCCCTTCTGTAAGTGTATGAGAGTGTGTGGTATATAATACCTCACACATTTTTTTTCTTCCTCTTTATGGAAACAGGGTCATTAATTTTCCAAGGGCTGTCATAAACATCACCTCCTGGTTAAAGAGGAGCTGTGACAGGGTGCTGCCCCACAATGTGTGAGGGCAACAATATTTGACTTGGACGTGTTCCTGGTGATGAGGCCAAACCCTGCAGCAGGCCTCTTGGCAGATGTCATGCCTGAGTGCTTTGGAATAATGCTGATAGGAGCTGAGCTGGACTGGACTATACCCATGACAAACTCAGCTTTTATCTGTGCATCAGCATTCAGGGCACGCCAGGCAGTGGCACAACTCTTTGTCTGCACAGACTCAAGTTGTCATACAGTTAATTTTACGTCACTACTCTGCCTGACCCATTGAAGTAAATGGCTGTCCAAACTACACCTACCTGCTGGATAATAATAATAAAAAGGCAACTTTCCATCAATTGGAGATTGATGTCACAGTATGAGCAGCACAAGACACAATGGCTGAAAAACGCCCTTTTTTGAACACAGTGCTCCCCGTATTTAGTAACAAGGTATCTAAAGTTGGGGAAGGGAACAAAATTCAGCTTTGTGTTTGAAACCCTGACCCACAGCAATTAGTATAGATTTAGGAGATCATATTAACCCGAGCTTAACCTTCCTGTAAACACTAAAAGAATATCTGAAGACTTGGAGGAAGTTCACCAGGAAGACAATGGGAATATTGAGAATTCTTCTGCGTCATTAGGGAAGACCGGGATTAACGGACTTCCTGTTTGTGACTAGCTTGGGGCCAGACGAGCCTGTGATGTTGGCATTAAAGCGAGATGATAACCTTTGAAAGTATACCCTAAACAGGCCAGCCACAGGGGGCATGTTTTCTTTCCCGTGACACATTGAGCTGCCATTTAGGCCCACAGAGCAAATTCAGCTCGCCCCCTTCTCCGTCCAGCCCGGGGCCAACTGACGGATCATAAACTGATACTAAAGAAAGGGCTCACAAAGAGAAATTTACTATTATGGTTTGTAAAATAACTTTCAAATTACAAGGAGTGGAGGCGCTCTGTTTTGTGTCACAGTGGTGTGGTCACTGTAGCGCAGCCGTGTTTAAGGTCCACAGGTGTGAGCTATATGGTACAGAGCTCTGCAGCACTTGACCCCATTATCATTCGTCATGCCAGCTCAGTATGCTTTATTTATTTGATTGCCGTTCACTACAATTTGTCTGGGGAATCCTTATTAATGTCTTGATAATGTTTTCGACACACATAAGTGTTCTCACACATTTGTTCTGTGCTTCATGTTTTTGACAATCCAAGATAATTCTGTTTAAAACGAGACGGGGACACACCTTCACTGTGGAATCACATTTCCTATGTTGCTGTCTTGGTGACAGTTTGTAAACATACAGTTTTCAGTCATATAATATTTTAGTTTAATATCGCCCCATCATATGGGTTTAGAGGAACAGATCCACGGGACATGCAGCTTAACAAACTGCACGAATGACAGTGTTGACATGTGATATAAACATATACATATAGCATTCAAACTCTAACAGGTAGGCATGCAAGCCTAAGAGAAATGTTTGGGTTTTTTTTTTAATATAAAATAATTTATGTATTATTTTTAAAAATGAAAATGTTTCTGAAAATAATCCTTAAATATAAAATCTTATTAGAAAATCTATCAAATTGCACATTGAATCCTGTAAGCAGTTAATCTGGAGTAAAACGCCCCTGGTGTGTAAAACACATGGCTTAATATAATGTGTTTGGCAGAAAACGACATTAAAGAAAATGTAGATCTTGATATGGAAATCACTTAGAGAACATAAACAAATTCAATTGCTGCTTGATATTTAATAAAAATGTTGATTATAGTTCAAAAATACTGTGTAATTAAAAAAAAAACTGAAACCTTTTGAGGCCTTTCTACATAATACCCAACAGCTGTTGGAGCTTATTCTGCTCCAACTGTCACTTCCACCAGAGGATGCTTTTCACAGTATTTGGTGTGCTTGGGTCATAGTAACATCCACATGAAGGTTTTCCGCCAGCGCAGAGCATCACTACATTGCCTGTTATTCCTTCTTCTGATTGTGCATTCTGCTGTCTTCAGGGCACCCAACAATCTGCATCTTCATATGCCATTTATTTTTACCAATAAATGACGAACCCATGACCAGGATTGGCTAAAGAAAGCACACTCATTAATGCAGTGTTTGCTGGTGCACCAGTTTGCCTACACCCCCCCCCCCCCCCCCCCCCCCCCCTCGTTTTGAAGAATTGTTGACCTACCCATCCATCAAGATTAGGTTCTTGTCACTCAGGTCTTTAGGTCATTAACAGTTCATTAACTTCCAGAACTGACACCCACCGACCAATATGCCGGTTCCAAGTGCCTTTGTAATACAGTTGTTAACTTAACCTGTCAGTCATTATAATATATTCATGTCTGTTTTGGTAAAGGTTTTATTTAGAATTCAAATTAGAGTTTAAGAATAACACTAAATATGTATGGGAAAAAATTACGAAACAAATCATAATACATTTCTGTTGGAAACAACACTTTCCTTATGGGCGGGCTCTAACTCTGTAGAGCCAAGTCAAAAGAGTTATTGCCTCTATTCACTCATCATGACCACCAAACAGGAGACTCCTGCCTCATTGAGATGGCTGGCATTCTTGGTACTTTCGCTGACATGTTTGGTCTGTAACGAACAGGCTTTGAAAGCTTCTGTCAACGGCAGAAATGCCTAATAACGTGGAAAGAGTTTGTCTCAGGTCAAAAGAATTAACCTCTAGTTGTGTGCGTGGCTAAACTTGGATAAGAGTCAGACAAGGGGCATGATAGTCAGGTCTTTCAAGATTTATTTTGGGTCCCTCCCACTCTTAAAAACACACTTCAGTTAATTTTACGCAGCCTGCTTGGTATGTGTAAGATTTCCTCCTCATACCACCACACACCCTCATTGTTCCCCACATAAGGACACTCAGCATACTTTCAGATTAGCTGAAACTGAGGCCGTGGCATATTGGGTCGCACTATCAGGACATATGTTTGCCTTGTTAGCCTATGGTACTCAGTGGCTTAATGCTGGTATTTTAAATGGGCAGACTTGCAATCCTTCCAAACATTGCATTTTGTTTTTATTTACATTTTAAAAAGCATTTTAACTTCTTTGGAATTGGCGTTGTACTCGAGACGGAATGGATGGATGTTTTCTGGTCTGCTACCTTTACAGTTAAGGTGTAGAAAACTAAAACCCTTTGATAAGTTTAGAACAAGATTTTAAATAATTATATTAAATGCTTACCTGGAGATTCGGCAAAAATGTGCCATCTTTGTAGTCACACACTTCGTACTCCCAACCATCTACCCTTACTTGCCCATACCGTAACATAAACTTCTTAACAAAAACTAAGGTGGTCACAATTTAAAATCCCCAAAACAATATGCTCATATGTTTTTATTGAAGCAGTTAATAGCTGCAGTCCTGTATTAAAATGCATGATAAAAATTTTCCACATGAATCGATGAAAAACAGAAAAGTACAGCATCATCCAGAATCAGAGGCCATTCCCCTCTGTTATGTTACCTAAGTTGTGCCTTTAGAAATACATCTCTTACAGAAGGCACAACTTTTACTTTGAAGGTAAATGTAATTGGCAGCTGTCTGCAGACAAGTCAGTGTCTTCCATGCAAACCATGGAATGCAATAACAAGGATTTGTTTGGTGCAGTACTCTCTTTGCGACTGATTTCACAACAACTGCCAGCAACCTCCAGCAACCCCTCGCCAACCAGTCAAAGAATACACATTTTTCCCTAGTGACCAGAGGTTGCCAAGAGAGTCCAACTGGTCTCCAAGCCTGTATGGTAAGTGGACTAAGTTGGTAGGTGTGAATATCACAGTGAATAGGCACAAGTTAGTCTGAGGATTGGCCTTAAAACAGAAGAAAACCAAGCTAAAGAGGACAATTTTACTTTCGAGTTCTGCGTTTCTTTCTCTTTCAGTGTGTTGCCTTCTCCAGCTTCAGATAAAACATGTGCTCACTAGCAAATGCGGAATTGTGACATTGCTAAAGAACCACAAAACCTCGTAAGGATGAGGTGGATAGATGGGTCACAACTGTGTGACTTTTATATGTAAAACCACTTTCTTATTGCCAATGTTGGCTTCATTTAACCCTGCCAGAGTTCTTTCCTCATCATTCATTAAGAAGTTCTTTTAAGGCCGTGACCAAGACTATTCCCTAAACTTCCACCAAGTACTTTCTATAAACCAAACCATAATCTATATTTGCTTAACCTTACCATGTGTGCACATAAAACTGAAACCATATCCTAGCCACAGAAATATTAGATCAGTCATTTGCTATTGTTTTTATTGTAAATAATAATAAATATTACCATTTAGGTGCATTTGTTGGCAACAGTTAAACCATAGGCCATTTCCGCACTCTGCATCCGCAGTACCACTTTGATGAACAATCTGACCATTAAACAGTTATAGCACAAGTGGACTATTTAGACATATATATTATATTTTTATGGCATTATAAGCTTTAAAATGCAATATTTAAGAACTCTATAAGCAAAGCTCTCATATTACCACATTGAGATTTCTTAACATAGTTTCATGTCTCCTGAATCCAATCTAGACCTTCAAAGGCCTAATCATTACCTTGTTTTGCAGTGTTTATTTCTGTCTGCTCAATCTTTAATTACCAAACTGGAAATCAATCTCTTGCAGGTCTCTCATTTGTTTGTGCTTCACCACTTAAATTATTAGCTGCATTTACCCACCAATAAAATTGTACCACTGTTTTTTGTTTTTTTTTTGAGGGAAGATGAATATATGCCAACTTTCTTCCACTGTCCCTCTGACAGAAAGTGGTAATCTAGAAGCTTATTAGTGGATGTAGCAAGTTTGGTCATATTATACTTAATTACAGGCCACGTCTACAAATCTTCCCATTTGAAGCTGGTAAATTGTGAACAAAGTTTTCACAAGTTTTCCATCAAGTTTTCATAGTTGCCGTGTACAATGCTCTCAATGTCAACCTAATGCTCTGTAAGAATCTAAAGGTTAGCATGCTAAAGGTTTAGCATGTTTAATACTTACTCCATGGACAAAACTAATTGAATTAAGTGCAAGCATTTCCTTTAAGCCCTGCCCAACCCATGCCCTAACAGTCATTCATCTGCCTTAAGAACCGATTGTGCTGTGTACACTTTCCCTTTCAAGGCCTTACACCTGTGGCTTTGTCTGCCTGGGAATGTGTCCACAAACATAAAACTCTGATAATACTGCACCTGTTTTATGAGTTATTTTAAGCAGGGTAAACAATAATCATGGGACAACTCATCATTATGCCGTGAGCTGAGCTATTAACATGGTTATGTATGCGTGTACGTTAGCTTCAGTTCATAGTCCCACAATTCTTTATACAGCTGCAAAAGCTCAAGAAGTTGGGGTTTTAGTTGAAGGCAAGTTTTTATATTAATGATTGTAGTGTTGAAAAGCTGTCTTATGGCTTTCAAAACAGACAAAAATTATTGTGGTCTTGAATAAAGAGGGGCAGAGAGCAAAGTTCATGCACTTCGGGCTCAAACAACCTTCCTCGGGTCATTATTATGTTAAAATACACCTGTGTAAGCATCCTAAATCATGGTTCAGGGTCCAGCAGTCTTGTTTGTACTGACCGAGATGCACTAGATTCAGACTGTTTCCTAAGTCTACAAGTCTTCTCCCCATGCAGAAGCGATTAATTAAGATTTATGAGGTAAATATCTCAAACACGAGGGAGTGCTCCGTCTGAGAAGAGAGTAAGAGGAAACAATGTAAAAAGTTTTAATGTTCCTGTTCCTTTAGTATCTGTTTATACAGGATAATTGTTACAGATTTTGTACGTTGCTGAGTACAAATGCTAATGTGAACAGAAGCCTTACTTAAAGTTGGACCCAGTCAGTCTGTACCTGGCCTCATAAATTTCAGTCAGAGCCTAATCACTCAGACTTTATTCTGGCATATTTATGTTTAACTTACTTGTGTCTTGGCACAGTCTTCATCAAGGTGTTTGCAGATTTCAAGAATCAAGAGTTTTCTAGGATAAGCACAAACACACCATGAGAATAAAATCATTTCACTTCTTATTTAAAAGCCTATATATATACCTCCAAAAGAGCACCTTCAACAGAAACCCCTTTGAATCCAGGGAGCACTCCTGCTGAAAATATTGTTCTTAAGGTTTTCTTCTTTCTTTAAGTCTTTTATTTTGATTTTTTTTTTTCTTTTATTTACTCCACTTAGGTTTGACTTTGGTACTATTGCTGTGTTAATAAGGGCATAGTTTCATGTTGCCTTCCTTTTGGTTGAAGACCTAAATTGTAATAGCAGTCACACTTCACGGTACATTTCTGCAGCAGCCAAAAAAATGACAGCTAAATAAAAAAACTGGTGGCATTTTCTCCCATTCCTCTTTGCAGAATTTCTCAAGATCCATCAGGTTGAGTGGGGAGCATCAGCAGCCATTTTCAGATCTCTTTAGTGGTGTTTAGTTGGGTTCAGGTCTGGGCTCTGGCTGGTGCACTCCTTTGTTATTTTTGGCTTTGTGCTTAGGGTTGTTGTCCTGTTGGAAGATGAACCTTTACCTCAGTCCAAGCTCTGGAGTGCTCTGGACTAGATTATCATCAAGGATGTCTATGCACATTGCTGCATTCTTATTTCCTGTCGACCCTGACTAGTCTCCCATTTACTGCTGCTAAAAAAACCCACCATAGTTCACTGTAGGCATGGTATATACCAGATGATGAGCAGTTTCCTCCAGCCATGATGACAAAGTCAGCCTGACAAAGGCCCTTCTACTCTGATCCTTTAGATTCACCAGGCAGCCAGCTCTAGGAAGAGTCCTTGTGGTTCCAACTTCTTACATTAATGGATGATGGAGGCCACTGTGCTTATTGAGACCTGCTGATTTTTCTTTGTACCTTTTCCCAGATCTGTGCCACAATACAGCCCTATCTTATGGGTCTTAAGACAGCTCCTTTGGTTGTGCATGGCTTGGTTTATTATGGTCTGACATTCACTGTCAATTATCGGACACAGGCGTGCCTTTACAAATCAATTCCAATCAACTGAATTTACCACAGATGGACTGAAATGAAGTTGCAGTGTCATTGCAAAGGCTGTGAATATTCATATACATATTATATTTTGGTTTTTTTAGTCTGTTTTTTTATCATTTATAAGAATTTCAAGCAAACTTTTTTCTCATTGAGAGGTTTGTGTGTGTAAAACGTTGAGTTGAAAAATAAATTTTATCCATTTTGGAATAATCCTGTGGAACAAGTGAAGCCCTGTGAATACCTGAAATAATCACCTGATTTACTTCCTTGTACACTATCCTGGACTTAGGTGCACTGTTATTGCTGCCTTAATGTCAACGATCTATCACGAAATAACAGCAGGACCAGATGTTTATATTATACAAAATAGTGGTAATTATGGGTGCCTGGTTATATTTTAACCAATCTTGAAAGTATTTAGAATTGGCAGGAGAGTCTAGTTTTCTTCCCCCAGGAAAAAAAAGGGTATTTATAACTGCATTTTCACACCAACTATTCTCTTGGATTACCTCAAGAAAACACCTGCTGCACAGATTAGTTAAAGTTGCTGCAAAGACCAAGAATGCATCAGTTATATTCAGAAAAACATTATATCACCTAAAAATGGTCTTCATGGCTTTTAGTAAATCCTGACGCAATTTGACACATTTGTTATTCATCTGGCATTTAGGGAACGTTAATGTGAATAAGTTTGGTCTCAGTTTCAGTTGATCTACATATGGGCCTTTGCAGGCATCATGCCTGTGACCTTTTAGTTACAAGGTGGTTGCTGCAACCACAAGGCCACCCTGCCGCCTTTAGCTCAGTGGAGGTTCCTGGCTTGACTCACTTATATGCTTAAATGTTAACAGACTTAATACAGTGGAACTCCATCGTGTCATAAGCAGTGTGTGGTTAGAAAGGCTGCTTCTCATTAGCTCATGGACTGGAATCAATATTGTGTGTGCACTTTTATGCACACGCGTATGCACATGCAGATGTGTTTGTGTCTGTATCTGTATTTCACGTGAAATCAACAAGTAGGGACTTCCCCTCAGTTTGGATCTAATCCCCGGCTGCACTGGCCAGATTAATGTGCACTGGGAGCAAGAGCTGACAATTAGAAAAGTGCTTGCTCACTTCAAACCTTCAAAGAGAAGCCTGCTGTGACAGACACGCACCGCAAATGTTAACATTTCAAATGGGGATCCTGGAGATGTGAAATGTTGAAACGTCTCTGAAGACAAGTGTAATAATGCATAGCATACTTGCTTTGAACAGGAAGGTAATGGCTTCATGTCTGCAAATCACGCTGTGGTAGATTTGCTAAGATCAAACTAATCTCCAAACATTTAAGGAGGAAATTGTGCCCCACCCAGTGGCTTTGAAGTCTGATTTCTTGTCAAAAGATTGACAGTTTACTAAGAACAAGTAAACTAAGTAGAGAACATGTGTGCTTGAGCAACGTGATGCTCTTCATCATTCTAAATCCAAGCAATTTTTTATTTTACTAGATGCTGTCAGCACACAGTAGCTGCTACTGGTTGCTTTTTTTATCTAATAGGAGTTAAATGTAAGATATAGAATCTAGTGTCTAAATCAAAATCGTGGCTTTCTACTGTCAAAAAAGTATTTTTTAAGCTGGCATGCCTTTCCATTTAGACTGGCAAAGCTATCCAGGCTGTACCCCTCCTCTTGCCCTGGACAGCTGGGATATGCTCTAGCCCACAGGTGTCGAACTCAAGGCCTCGAGGGCCGGTGTCCTGCAGGTTTTAGATGTGTCCTTGATCCAACACAGCTGATTTAAATGGCTAAATTACCTCCTCAACATGTCTTGAAGTTCACCAAAGGCCTGGTAATGAACTGATCACTTGATTCAGGTGTGTTGACCCAGGGTGATATCTAAAACCTGCAGGACACCGGCCCTCGAGGCCTGGAGTTCGACACCCCTGCTCTAGCCCAACTGTGATCCTGAATGGATAAGCGGAATTAATGGATGGATGCCTTTCTATCAAACCTCAAGAAATTAATCAAATCAGTTATAGTGCTTGTGTCATGTTAGGGTTTTAGGTAGCAACCTGTTCTGTGGGGACTTGCTACATTCAGTTCAAAGATTCAGTGGATAAAAAGAAAGTGTTTAAAATGAAATATGATAATTATTAATTGAACTGTAATGTTAAGGATTTCAAGCATGTGGGATTCTTTCATTGTAGGAGAATATCAATTTTATTTAACCTTTCAAGACTTTCATCTTTAGGAGCAAAATCTGGTCCACATGTGTTCTGAAACATATTAGTATTTAGACATTACACAGTTTTCCATTTTTCTGAAAGTCCTGTAGCAAAGTCTTTGTTGGTGCCGATTCTCGACCTGGAGAATGTTGAGAATTTTTTGGGGGGGGTTTGTCCCATGAACACAATGCAACCTAACATGTGAGTTGAAATGAAAGCTTGGTGTTTAGATTGTGGTAAACAATATCAAGCTGAAGCATTTACTGTGTGGCTTCCTGTCTCAGAGGATGCAAGATGTTGAGGAAATGACTTTGAGATTCAGTAATTTTTACAGCTTTATGTGGTTGGTCACGGTTTTGAGTTATGTTGCATTTGGAAATCTTGCACCAGCAAGATTCGGACAAGAGGGCACAAGAGGGCATTTCGTTGATCCTGAAACATTTCCAAAATCTTGTTTTTACTTGTGTCAGGTATGCTGCGGCATTTCTGTAGTTTTCAGTCCTTGAGTCCCTACAAGCCGACCCTTAGACAGCACTGTTTCTAAAATAGGTTGAGATGCTGTGTAAAATAAAACTACGACTTTTTTTTTCTTGAAAATGTATATACTTATTTTGAATTTCACACCAGTAGCACTGCAAGTGTTTGGAAACTGTGACTTTATTTTTTGCTTTCTAATGTTAAAATTGTTTATAATACTGTGTTTTCTGGGATATTTTCTTCAGCGTTAATAAAGTAAACATTTGCAAGTTACCCATGCCAGTGTTTGCAAAGCTGCCCTGAGGACACAAAGTGAAAGTGATATACATTTCTAACAAAAAATTTGAATTAAGCACTGTGTAACTGATCCTCAGATGATTGGATTATCTTTTTAAGAACATTTCACACAGCATCCAAACTGTGTGAGACAGCGTTGCATTACTGCTCAGTGTATATAAAACTCAAGAAGCAATATTTCTACACAACGAGTGAGCAACTTCACCACATTTGGACCATTGCAGACATGTAGTCAGGTAAAAACGTGGGAAATAAAGACATTAAACCCCTTAGTCTCTCTTCATCTGACAAAAGCAAAACTAACCTTTGTCCAAGACAAAGAAGGAAGGAAAATAATTATGCCTCAGGGGATTTCTGCAAGAGTGTTTTCACAGTGGTCAGCTCCCTCAAAGCATCCTTTTTTATTTTTTTGTATTTACTACACCTGTGTTGGCTTTTGAAGTCTTTTGATTTTTTTTCTTCATGCCATATAAACAACCCTTTGACAACTTTTTTTTAACACTGTCTCATAAAGACATTGGCGTTTGACTTTACTTCCTGTGTTGACTAGAACAGATAAACTATCAATCCTGGCAATGCATTTGCTTTGTTTCACTGCAACAGAATTAAGTAAGATGTATGTTTGCTTTACATTATTGAGATCTTTGCTTTTAATTTGTGTAGCTTGAGTGGATTTGAAGTAAGAAACCAGGAAACGGATAATGGACGAGTGTAACACATGTACACGTAAAAATCTAGGCTTAAATTTGTTGACATTTAATTTTATGTTAGAGAGCAGCTTTTGGTTCATAACGTTTGCGCCACATAGCAAAGACTAAATATTGTCAGAAGTATGAAGTGAATCTTCAGATACCAGCAGTCCTTATAGAAGCTGTTGGTCGCCCTTTAAATTCTACTAAGTGTTGCAGTGAAAGATTGGTATGTGTTTACTACTGCTGGATCATCGTCATGTGGTTACTGTAGCCAACATCTCCGCTTAAAATAGTGACTTTGTGAGCCAGGGCACTGCTGTATCTTCTAAGCTGCAGATGCAGCTGACCAATGTAACATGTATTTGCCTCCACTCAAAAATCTGTTAAAACATCCGTCTCAAATAACAGGAAGGGAGTGCACTCAAAAATAAAGTTGTTTGTGGCAGCCTTGTTCGAGCCTACTTTAGAACTACGGGCACTGTGTAATTTCTGCATAGCTGCACTCTGAGTAACTATACGACAACTTAAACCACATTAAAGTTATTTGTCCCCAAGGTGATAATAAGTATTCGGACCACTAAGATGACTTCCCGATTCCAGCCAAATGATTCAAGAATTTTTGTAATCTTGACTTTTGCATCATTTGCTGTATGTCATCTTGGTTTAGGCCAGTTGTGGAGATGCTGTCATACTGTAGTTCATAGAAGCTCATAAAATGTGTTTAGTAGCTATTACTCAGTTTCACATAACATGCAGAAAATCTTCTACTTTACTTTCCCCTTTACTGACTTTTCTTTTTTTTTGCATAGTTTCAGATCACCAAACAAATTAGAATATTAGACAAAGGTAACCAGAGTAAATACAAATACAGTTTTTAAATGATGATTTCACTCATTGAAGGAAAAATGTTGTCTAAACCTACCTGGCCCCATGTGCAGACATAATTGCCCCCTAAACCCAATAACTGTTTGTGCCACCCACCTTGCAATGAGTCTTTCACTCTCGGTGGATGAATTTTCACCCACTCTTCCAAGCAGAATTTTTGTTCCATTCAGCCAAACTGGAGGGTTTTCCATCATAAGAACGTGCCAAAGCATCTCAATCTGATTTAAATGTTTTCTTCTTTTTGAACCATTTAGAGGCAGACCTGCTGGTGTGTTTAAGGTCATTGTACTGCTACGTGACCTGAGTCCACCTTTTCAGGGCACAAGCTGATGGCTGGTCATTCCCCTTCAGGAGTTTCTGAGTTCGTGGTCCATCAATTATCAAGTTGTTCTGAAGCAGTAAAGCAGCCCCAGATCATGACACTATCACCACCATGTTTGACTGGTGATATGATGTTCTTTATATGATACGCTTTTTTTTTTTTTGTAACGGGACGTAAACCTTGCAAATTACTTTTTTTTTAATGTAAGCAGGTGGGTTTGGATAGTTTTGGCTTCTTATACCACTAAACATGCATATTTTATGTTTCCTGATTCAGGCGTTTGTATTAACCAATGAGGTCATGTGAAGTCAGTGGCAATAGCTTTGATAGCTTTAGAAGGCATAAAAAACAAAGGAAGCAATGAAATAGTTTGGAGAGAAGATATATAAAGAACGTTGTTTTGGCAGTGAAAGCAATTTAGTTTAAAAATAAAATGTCACTGATTGATTTATGAAATTTTCTTTATTTTAAGCCTGAGTGTTGTGTTTTTACTGCTGCTATGAATTTGTTGTTGTTGTTGTTGGTTCAAGAAATTACCATATTTGGGCAGGGAATGTTTTAGCTATTGCTAACCAGACTGGTTAGCAAATACAATAATATATCATATGATATAGTTTACCACCAGCAAGCCATATTATTGCTTAGATAATTCAACTGGAAAAACTTTAAAAGGCGCCATCAGTGCAAACACAGTAGAGAAATCCAGTTTAAATGAGCTTTAAGCCTTAACAAAATCCAGACAGGTGAGTTTTGAGAACATTCACCCTCTTGCAGTTATCATGAAGAGGAAAACTGTCCATAGAAGTCTGTTCTGTTTGCAAATGTGTATTGTTGAAGGTAGACATTTTAACAAATGTCTTAACTTATGTGGTGATGCGACATTATGATCCTCAGTGAGAGGAAGAAGCAGCAATACATGTGTGTGAATGGGAGGGAGACAGGTGCTACAGGTGCAGGTAAAGCTACAAGGAGCAGAGGTAGTGAAGCAAGATGTGTTTAAATACCTGGGATTAACCATCCAAAGCAACAGACAGTGCACAAGATGAAGAAGAAGGTGCAGGAAGGGTGGAGTGGGTAGGATGATATGTGACAGAAGGATAGCAGCAGGAGTGAAAGGGAAAGGTTTACAAGATGGTAGATCTGCTATGTTTTATGGTTTGGAGCAGGTGGCACGGACAAAAAGACAGGAGGCGGAGCTGGAGGTGGCAGACAGATTTTCACTGGAAATAACCAGGATGGATTAGAAATGAGTTCCTCAGCTTAGATTGAGTATTTTGTAGACAAAGTTCTAGACGAGGTTGAAATGGTGTAGAGAAGGGTGGTGGACATACTGGACAAAGGATGTTGAAGATGGAGCTGCCAGGCAGGAGGAAAGAGGAAGACCAAAGAGAAGATTCATGGATGTAGTGAAGGAGGCAGGTGTGACAGAAGAGCATGCTAGGGAGAGGTGGAGGTGCAGGTGGAGGCGCAGGTGGAGGCATCCACTGCGGTAGAAGAAAAAACAAAAACTAAGTAACTACTGGCCATCTTAGCATGTTGTTAGAGCCTGGCTGATGTTGACGGGCCGATCACATGCATTTACATTTGTGTTTAGATATTGTTTGAAATGCATTCAAATTTGAAACATGAGGTTTTTCGATTGTTTCTTCTTTTCCTCCTGGCTTCAACCCTATAGTTTACACTGCAAACTGTCTTCATCACATGTGACAGAGCTGAGAAAGCGGTGTTCACAGAAAGTTACTGACTAGTTTGTGCAACATTCAGTCATTCAGGTTCTCCTGGTCCCTTTTTATCATAACTCTTTCAGTGAAAACAACTTTGTTCTTTCACAGCACTAAATCAGTTGTTACAGATGGTACAGCATGTAGCACAGATGACAACATTGCTTGCATGGCCCATTTTCACATAGATGTATAAGAAATCAAATCCTCAGCACGGCTACAGTTACCTGAAGGTCTTCGCCTTTGTTCCACCAAGAAAACACAGCAGCTTACATTCTGAGCAGCTTCCCACCGAAAAACAAAGACAAGAAAACCTCAAGTTTTGTGTGTCAGGCATTCATGAACAGGTTCTCAAGGACTCAGATTTTCATAAATGCTTGCTCATAAGCTGTTGGTAATTTCATGCACCTGCACAAGCAGATCTCTGGAAGTAAGTCAGGAAGTTCTTCTTTTTGTGTTTAGGTGTGTTCATCTTTTGTAATAATAATAATAATCCTGTCAAGAAAATACAGTTTCCATGTGATCCACTTTCTATATCACGAAATCACAAGGAGATACAATTTATAGAAACAAAAAATTCTTGGTTTTCGTGGCCCCTAATGCACCAGATCTTAAAGATGATCAGTAATGATTTGAGATAATAGAGGTTTGTGTATTTTCTAGAACTTATTAAAGGGCTTTCTCTTTATTTATACTGTATTCTGTACCCTTGAATAAAATAAAATAGGGTGGGGCCTTCAACATCACTCTTAACAATGAATATGCTCATATTATGCTCAAGTTTTGAATCACATCCTCAGTATATTTGATCTGAACTTCATGACTGTTTTGCTAGTTGTGGTGTACCACAGTTTGTACCCTGCAGTCTTTGGTACAGATGATAAAAATCTTGTTTTAATAAGGGAGGGTCTCAAAATAAAACTGTTTCCTAAAGAAGCCCAGAGCACAGAAAATACCTGTGTTTGCAAAGCAACTTCTGGTCTGTAGAACACTGAAAGATTTTCTTAATGTCTGTGCCAACGATGGGCATGTGGTCAGAAGTGGAAGCCTGAACTGACCTGGAAAAATGAGATTTCTTGAAAGATGGATAGAGTTGTAAATGTCACTGTTACAGTTAAAACCCCCAAAAGAAGTTACAAAAATAAAAATCAATCGTCATGTATGTAATTTGCAGGAAAAATATGAATAACTGCCCTAAAAAACTGATTGGAGGGAAGCAAGATTAAACTATAACTCTAAGATGACTCGTGGTATGCAAGGATTTCTGTAAAGTGTAAAGCTGAGGTAATTACACAATAAGAAGCAATGTTACAGTATTATAGTGACTACTGCAGTAGTCAAGTCAAGCTGAAAGGTTTATTTATGCTGTATTAATAAGTAAAACTCTGAGTCTTATCTTAGACAAATTGAATATTTAACAAAAGATTACATATAACAGATGAAGGTAGAGTGTGGTTTTGAAAACTGAAGCTATTGATGGGCGATTAGAATCAGAATCAGAATACTTTATTAATCCCGAAGGAAATTATGGGTAAATTAGATGTTTTTGTCTGTCCTACCTTAAAAGCTTACAAAAGCTTACAAAGATTACAAAAAGGTGCCTTTGGTCAGCCCACCACATGTATTTTGGTAAATGTACATATCAATATCAATATTAATAACAATTTTACAACATAAAAATTATGAATATTTTTGCTACAATCAAATAGTCTAAAATGAATCCCATTGCTGTGCCTTGAACTGTCTTTAACCGGGGGCGTGGGGGTACTCCTGCAGTTAAGATGTCTGATTGTATATGGGTTTATGAGAAACTGTCCTCTGGCTTTCTTGCTATTTAACCTGAGAAAACTTTCTGTTCACCCATTCGCTAGTTTAAAAATTAATGTATATGTTTTGTTTGTAAATCATAGTCCCCATTAGAGTGAAAATGGACGATAAAGCAGGGTATGCTTTTTGTTTCTCAGTCAGATCCGCCCCTCACTCATTGCATCCAGTTTGCAAACACCAAGATGTTGGTAACCTAAATGTGGACCTCAAGTTTTCACAGCTGGACCTTGCTTTCCAGTGATGTCACAATGTCTTCATCAACTATATTCGATACAGATGTTG
Source organism: Rhamphochromis sp. 'chilingali' (assembly GCF_963969265.1). NCBI lineage: Eukaryota > Metazoa > Chordata > Actinopteri > Cichliformes > Cichlidae > Rhamphochromis > Rhamphochromis sp. 'chilingali'. The sequence goes on from NC_137937.1 coordinate 36,149,312, forward strand.
CATAAACGATGATGCTGCAATTTAAAATATAAAAAGCACTGGTCATTATGGATGTGGAATCTTGAATTTCTTAGTTACTGCTGAAGCAAACTGTCATAAACTGAGGATTTTTTCAGGTTTAAGACATGCAGATTTACACCTTGTTTGCACCGATACTTAAAGAATATTAGATGTTTTAAAGTAGAAGTAAAGTAGGAAGGCTTAAAGAAATGTTGTTTTCCGTCTATACATGGACGGTTGTGTCAGCCAACCAGGTTTAGCGTAGAATTTGCACAATAAAAGATTATCTCTACTTAAATAGGATTAAAGTGGCCACAAAGTTAATGACACCATCGCTCTTTTAGACTGTGATTTGCAAACTTGCTAGTGGACAAACAGCTTTGTTGCACTACTCTCACATATATTTTGGGCTAAACTTGTATTCTTCTTCCCACTGGTAATTTAAAAGCCAGTGGAATGTGGAAAATGATTGTAGGAGTGGAGGGGAGGGAAAAGATATGCCTCGCATGGTCACTTTGGTGTCTGAAATCCGTAGCTGAGATGGCGTTTGACTGATTTGTGTTGCGACCACATGTGCCAGACCCGCCCGCTATTCTCAACCCGTAATTCCTCTCTGAATTCAGGCATGCGACTAATTTACTGTAGGGCCAGGATTTTTTTCTCCTCTCGGGAGTAGAAACTTTACCCTGTTTCTGTTACAGGGCACTGCACCGAGCGCTGTAAGTGATGCCACCTGTCAGGCTGACAGCTTACTCTCCATATGGGGAAGGCCTTTATCAGCTGCAGTTGTGGGGAACAGGAAAATGTATGCCACCTGCCAAATATTTCAAACCTTTTTCTCTTCTTTAGCAGGCTGCAGAGTAATTCTAAAACTTTACTGTCTTTCTGTCTATTAATTTAACAGTGACGTTTTGGCCATCATGAAGTAGCAGCAGCAGTAAAAGCCTTTTCTTTAAACTTAACTCCTTCCTGATACATCGAGGTGCATAGCAGATGATTCACTGATGTTGATCTTGCAAAAGAACGCGGCTTGTTCATAATAGGCCTGCATTTACTGCTCATACACGCTCCCTTCTTAGTTCCAGATTAGAAACTAAACTGATATATTGGGTTTTCTACAGTGTTTTCATTGAGTTGTGTCTACAGTTGTGTCTACTCCACTCAGAGTGGCTCCAGTCGATATGAACTGATGCAGTCAGAGGAAAAACTGCAGAGCTGCACCGTGGGCCCAACTGAGGAGGTTTTAATAGAATTTCTAAAACATCAATTGCAAAAAGCAGGATAGCATTTTCTGATTTCGAGTGCCCTGTAATTTGAAGTGTGTGGGTTCAAGCCACTTATTTTGTGGTGATGGCTTTACTGGCGGGTTCTCCAAAAAGACAGAGGCCAATGCAGCCAAGGGTTGAGCTAGCTGCCTTGCCTTTCCTTGCTGACTGACTGAGCCGCTTCCTCTTTGGTATTTGGCCATAGTTGTTCTGCCCGTACGGCTAACCTCAGTGGGTGTAGCTGTCCACTGTTGGGTGTTTAGAAAGCTCAACAGCAGGACACCTGTTTCTGGATTTATTTACTTCATTTCTTGCGCAAACAGTCATGTAATCTGTTTATGGATGCATTTGAAGAGCAAATAAAGTAAACACATGTTTTTGTTTTTGTTTTTTGTTTTTTCAGAAATGACGTCTAAACCAGAATTAGATATCCTGTATTTTAACATCCACCTAGAATCTCATGCATGTCCAGGAAAATATATCCAAACATACTGTGCATTATAAAAAATTTATTCTGGACCTTAGGTCGCATGACTTCAAAACACTGTATTCTGTCTTTTGTGCACTTTTGGACATTTTTATGGTCTTTAGCAACAAAAGCATGTGTGCATACACTCTGTGACAATCTAAAACTCTTTTAGCTCTGTGCTTTTCATACAATCATTTAAAAAATATTTGTACCATTTTGTGTGGCCTGACCAGCCTTTGTGCAGTGCCTTAAGTGAATACAGATATAACATTAAACCACAGTGTAGAGCTTGAAGTCCTTTTGAACAGTTCACTTGTGCATTTTTGCATCCGGTGCCAAGACATCTGTCTAGAGACACACCCTGTAATTATAAGTGAGAGAAAAAAAGAAATGTCTTTTGATTATTTCCAATCCTTATTGCATACATATACTACAGCGTCTGTTAAGGCAATTACATCTTTTATCTGTAAATTAAAGATTTTATTTTTCTATAAGGTAAGATAAGCCAATAACATGATAAGACGAAAATGGCGAGGTGTAGAATAGAAGTTGTTCCCATTAAAGCTGCTGAGCAGAAGTTACCAGCTTTATTTATTTATTATTTTTGTAGTTATAGACCTGTTTTAAAATTCCACTCGGCTGTGGGTTAATGCAGCAACATTCACTGGAAAGGGTGGCTGCAGTATATCAGTGGTTGAGGGTTGTGATGAAAGGGTATGCTAAAGACTGCTTCAACAGATTATGGCTAGCAATGCACAAACAGTTCACAACCCTCTGCTCTTGTACCTGCTCTTGTAAGACGCAAACTCTAACACATTTTAATCATTGCATATATTAGATGTCTCTGTGTTGTGGTATCTTTGTAGCTTGTTACCTAAAGTCTCTTCAAAATAGCTCTGATACACACTGAATTCAGCTGCTGGCTCGTAGAATGAATTCATAGCAATTTAAACCATGTAAGTATTTTTTGTGGTCTCAGTAGTTTAATCATAGGTGATGACTTCAACCCCAACCTCTGTGCTGTTCTTCCAAACCCTGGCAATTGTGACAAAAGATAATAATCATTCTGAGGGATGCACATCAAATCTATTTGCAGTTTTTACAAAAAAAACCCCAAACCAAAACATGCTTTCTGCCTGCCTTCAACATTAGGTTAGCATTAGAATTCAGTGCTAGGGTTTGGGTCATTACTGAGGTCAATTATTCTTTACCAGAAGTGATTCGTCTGCAGGGAATACATGAAAGAAAAATCACAATTTGATTAAAAAAGGCTGCTGTGAGCCACAATAACAAGATAGAATAGAATAGAATAGACCTTTATTGTCATTGTACATGCATGTGCAACGAAATTGTAGGTACTCCACAACAACTGCTCTGGAATAAAATATAAGTAGTAAACAGCAGGAAGAATAGCAAACAGGAAAATGTATACAATCAAGAGGGATATATCCAAAACAACACAAATATATATATATAAATAAATAAGAGAAAGGCACACATTGGAGAACAAAATACTTGCAAAGTACTCAGAGGTAATGCAAAGAAAAGACTTGGTCTGAAGGAGGCTGTGTGTGATTCGCCTGAGTGATGAAGGTTACTCACACCATGGCTCAGATTGGTGAGGTGGGTGGGCAGGGGTGGGGTTTGGGATGGGGGTTGTGTTTGTTAACAGCCCAAATGGCCCAGGGGAAAAGGGTGTTTGTGAGTCTGGAGGTGTGGGACCTGATTGACCTGAGGCGCTGACCAGAAGGCAGCGGGTCAAACAGGTGGTGGGCGGGGTGCAAGGGGTCACCTGTGATGGCCCTGGTTTTCCTGAGACATTAGGATCTGGCGATGGTCTCCAGGGGTGGCAGAGGGAAGCCAGTGATTTTTTTTGGGCGGTGTTAATTACCCTCTAAGGCTTTCCTGTTTTCATTAGTGGCCCCTGCGTACCAAACACCCAGGCAGGAGGAGAGCACGCTCTCCATTCAGCAGCAGTAGAAGGCCAGCAGCAGCTTCTGGTCCAGGTTATTCTTCCGCAGGACACTGAGGAAGTGCAGCTGCTGCTGGGCCTTCTTTATCAGGGCGATGGTGTTGTGGGCCCAAGTGAGATCAGCGGAGATGTGGATGCCCAGAAACCTGAAGTTTGACTCAGATTCCACCCGCTCTCCACTTATAATAAGAGGATAGAGGACCTGTTTGTGCCTCCTGGGGTAAAAATACACAATGACTCATACTTTCTCCTGTGTTTGCATGTTTTGTATTTGTGTTTTTCGTTCTCCTCACTGTCCTTGTGTCTGTCTACTGTTTTGCAACAAAATATATATTAGTATAATGTTTTTACTTAAACTCTTAAACCTAAAAAGAGAGGGGGGGGGGGTTCTCTATTCAGGTTTCTGCTCCACAGCCCAGCAGCATGAGTTACAGAGGATGGATGGGTGGATGAATGGATGGATGGCATTATTATCAGGCCAGTTCAGATTTGGTGAAGCCTTTTCAGAAGCAAAGCTGTTTGGAACGATTAGCATGTCATGCACATAGCCTGGTTGCTAAGATTATTGAGTAAGTTGTTAGCGTTGCTCTCTTTTTTTTTTTTTTTAAGTCACTGCCATTAGTGCCGGCTAATGTAGGTTACTGACTGCTTTGACCTGGTTCATTGCCTACACTCTTCAAGTAAGTGAACGCGGGCTCTGGATCACATGTCCTACAGGATGTGTAATTCGGGTAGATCCCCACAGATGCAACACACCTCACCACATATGGTTTCTGCCATTGCATCTATTACACAAGCAGCCTGTGTGAAGTCACTTCCAAGTCAAATAAGCAATGAGCCCCCCCCCCCCTTATCCTACTCCTGAACCCCTCCTTAAACCCTCTGACAAACACACATATGTTTCTCAAGAAAGGGGACAAGGGTAAAGCCAAAAAAAGGGCTCTCACCTCAAAACATTCCTGCAGTACAGGCCATGTTTTCCTTACCCCAACAAATTTACACAGTTGTTAGTGATGGCCCGGGATTCCTCCTAAAGCGTAGCCTACCAATAATAAACAGTATGGCAGCTGACACCGCAAGACACCTGCACGGCTCCCTGACACTGCAGGATTGTTCCCAGGGACTGGGGGCATGTGGGTGTGGGCTGAAGGATGGGGGAAGTGGGGGCCATGAGGGCCTTCAGACAGGTTGGTTGTGTGTGTGTGTGTGTGTGTGTGTGTGTGTGTGTGTGTGTGTGTGTATTTGGGATGGGGGAGAGGGGTTGGTGAAGGTGGTAGTAAACAATCAGTTCTCTACACAGGTTTACTGATATGATTTTATTTATGTGAGATTGTGTACAACGTGCAAAAGATAATACATTTTGCTGTTTCACTATTTGAGACCATTACATTACAGCCTATTTTATTACTCTGTTTCTTATTTTTAGTGGAACACTTGTTTTTTCAATATGAATTCTTTGCTTTACCTATGTATTCTCTTATTACCTAACACAACAAGTAAAATACATCAGAGCCAGCCCTACACACAGGGAATTACAGTCCAGTCGCTAGATTTAAAACCGTTCAGATCCACTGAATGCCGAGTTGATTAATTAATGTCTTTTATCCTGTCTTCCTTCTCTCTCCCCAACCGGTCGCAGCAGATAGCCCCGCCCCTCCCTGAGCCTGGTTCTGTCGGAGGTTTCTTCCTGTTAAAAGGGAGTTTTTCCTTCTCACTGTCGACAAAGTGCTTGCTCAAAGGGGTTCATATGATTGTTGAGTTTTTCTCTGTATGTATTATTTTAGGGTCTACCTTACAATATAAAACACCTTGAGGCGACTGTTGTTTTGATTTGGTGCTGTATTAATAAAATTGAATTGAAGTGAATTAATGTGCTTCGTCTTGTTTTATTTTGCGTTTTCTCAGATGTCACTCATTGACTGACCAAAAGCAATGTTGACTTAAAATTTAAATAAGGAATCATTAGATTAAAGGATATGTGGTACTTCAAAAGATAATAACACTCACCAGCCATTTCAACTATATTTATATATAGTATATTCAAATATTTTAATCAATGCAGTTGTATTTTTATAGCAGCAGTTCACAGAAACACTTGTTTTAAGGTGCTTCATATTGCAAGGTAAAACTCTATAACCCCAACAATCGCTCCTTTGACCACGTGCTTGGTGACCCTCTGGACAGGAAAATACCCATTTAAGAGGAAGAGACCTCCATCAGAACCAGGATCAAACCGGTTCTGGGTTGAAGTAAAAGAAAAGCGTTAAAAGGTTATAAGTAACAAATGGGGCAAAACACAAACTATTGGAAATGAAACTTTTCTTCTCCAGCTGGGCACTTCTACTACTCATGTTCCGATTACTGGACAACTCTCTCGATCTCCTGATCTATGGTTGCCTCCATCTATCCTACAGACATATTTAAGTGGCTTCTAAAATCGAAGCTTCAATTTCCTTGTTGCCACTTAGCTCTATTCAGCTCTAATTTGGCATTTTTCTTTCTTTCTGTGTCGTACCCACTACACAGGCAAACATCTACAGTCACACACACATTCAGATGTCTCATGCTCCTCTACAGGATTTCAAGTGGTCTGGCCATTGTGTCCCCACCTGTAGAACATTGTCAAAGCACAAAGGAAGACCTCCTGTCAGCTTCTGTTTGATGTGATTTGATTTTGTATAGCCCTCTCAAACTGTACGTCCATGGGGCTTTGAAAGAAAGGCCAACAGCATGTGGAGTAATTTACATGTGTGTGTCAAGGAGGTATTGAGTTCCTCTCAATTTGTCACAAACCTCAAAAATCCTGCTTACTAACAAACATGCTTACTTTTGTATGGAAGTGCTTTTATTTGGACTTTTTTAAGGTTGTATAGTCAAAAGAACTTGTAGATTGTTTGTTGTGTTTCGTGGCCACAGGTAATACTTCACTTGCGTACAAAAAAAAAAAAAAAAGAGTTTCAAACTGAATATTGAGTATCACAAAAGGCTGGAATCTCTACCTGAGACTAGTTCAGCGCTCAGCTGCTCAAGCATTAAATAGACTGATGTTTGCCATAAAGTGGGGCCCCTTACTCGCCGCCCTGTGAGGTCACAGCACCTGTTCTTGGTAATTGCTGGCAGGTGATGTAAGGCCTCCACTTGTTTTCCATGGTGTAAGGTGGAGGTCCCCCTGCTCCCTCCTACAAGGCGGCTGGAAACTCATGTTGCTTGTTTGGAGCAAATAATAGAGTCTGACTCGTTTGTTCTGCTTTCCCTGCGACCTGTGAGTGAAATGGCTCTTTACCCACCTAATTCTAGTTCCAGAAATATGCAGTGGCTTGTTTTTGATGGATGGACCATATTGATTTGATATAATTTTCAGTTCTAATTTTCCAGAAACTTATGTCAAAGACTATTTTCTCAAGAAGTTATACTACAAAAAAATAAACTTTTACAGAAAGAGAAATGCTAAGTAAGCAAAACATTTAAAATACTGTTGCATTTGTTGGTAATTCTAAAATTTTAGTCACATTTTAGTGTAACTACTAGAGTCTTGAAATACAGTTACTCAACTCAACACAATGCATATTGTTAATATCATGATATAACCTTGTTGCAGTTACGTCCACTCAGATTGACAAGACCTGAACACATCTAAGAGCTGAAGGCTGTATAAAAATGAGACGTTTTAAGTGTTACAGTGTGAAACTGAGGACACTGAAAATTGTGGACTATTTTTTTTTGTTTGCACCCCAAAGACAAGCTAAACTGTTATTGTTTTAATCAGAATTTCTGACCATCTTTGTCTTTGCTGGGTCCACCTGATGATGTCTTTTCAAGGCTGGCTGCAGGAGGACAGAAGCCAGTAGATAGGGTATATGGCTCAGTCCTCCAGCCAGCTGTGAACCTGATAGCATCTGTTTTAAACGTTTGAGAGGTGGAGAGAAAGCAGCCCTCTTTTCGTCTGAGCTCTGGAGTGCTAGTTATCTCATGCCTTTTTAGTAAAGGGATCCGCAGATGGCCCGTGTCCTGACAGCTATACAAATGTGATATCACTAGCTGAGGTATTCCACAAGGATCCTCTTACTGTGTTACTGTAGGCCGAGAAGTGGGACTCATTCATGCTCAGAGTAAACAAAACAAGTCGGCCACAAAAAGACTTCTCCTATCTCAAGACGAGGCAGAAAAGACAGAAAGAAAAGCTGCTTTCTTGTCTTTGTGATGGCAGACAAAACAACCTCTTCACACCTGAGTGTGTCTCCTGTTCAGTTCTTTCCACGCATTGTCATCCTGTGTTATCGAAACCATCGAATCGACATGAAAAGATCATTTCATGTTCGGCTGTCGCCTGAGGGGGTTTGGACAACTTGGCTTCCATTTGCTTTGTCTGATTCCAGTGACGGAACCATTCGTCATCATCTTTTTTCTCAGGTTGTGTCTAGTTTGAACTAATTTCAAAGACATGATGAGCAGTCATGAAGCTGTCCTTAGAAGTATGTGTTTTGCTGGCAGTGAAGAATCCAAACCTGTTCATGGTGTTTTAATCAGATCGTGTTTGAGTTAAGGTGGCCCAAGTGTCGCCTGCACATCCTGTGTTATGGTGAATGGCCTGTATTTACTACTCCCTAAGGACCCCAAAGCGCTTTACACATGCAGTCATCCACCCATTCACGCACACATTCACACACTGGTGATGGCAGCTACATTGTAGCCACAGCCACCCTGGGGCGCACTGACAGAGGCGATATTTCATATTCTAAGCTAAACAGGCATTCAGCTTATATTTTGCTCCCAGTTTTGGTGGTCTCTGTCAAGGCCTGCACTGTTTTGTTACATAAATAAATGTAATGTACTGGCAACCCTGCTGTTAGAAGTCTACTGTAAAGGGTGATTGCCTGTGTGCCTGATAGGACCCCTCTTGAGTTGTTGATTTATGCCTGTCTGGTAGGTTTTCAATTGTTTCAGACCAAGTCCAAAGACTTTAAACATCAAGGCATGGGTCTGTCATTTTCATGTAATTTTACTAGACTGACTTGGTCTGAAATCACAACTTTGCTTCAAAGAGCTTACAATAGGCACAACACATGACACCCTGTGTCCTTAAACCCTGAAATCTGGATAAGGAAAAAAAAAGCGAAACCTCAAGTGGAACAATGAGAGAGGGTTCCCTCTACGGGATAGGTTTTTTCTGACTTGACTCTCCCTCCCTTTCCACCAAAGAGTCCTTATATGACACACAACATCAAGTTTTAACTAAGCACTTCATTTTTTATGTCATTTAAAAGTACATTCTTCCCCCAGCTGTAGGTGTTTTGGAACGGAACTCAGACTTTAGTTACTGTAAGTGGAAGGACTCAGACCGTGTCCCACGCTAGTATCTGAGCAGGATATTTTGTAGACATCCCACTTCTGCAAGCGAGGCCTATTGAAGTATAACATAAGTTGGACTCATTGCTGATTTGAACCTGATTCAAAGTAAAACACGACCCTTTATATTTCAAAGTGGGAGGATTTGTAACAGATCCCTTCTATCTTTCCACAAGTGACTTTTTCCTCACTGGCTGTTACTCAGGAGAGGTTTGATGGTCATGATTATTTACACAGAGGGTTTCCTTCTTTTTCTCTCTTTTTACAGTCGGTCATTTTCATAAGGGATCATAATACTCTTGGACAGGAAGTATCTGGCTATATAGACTACACCCACAGACTCAAGACCCAAGATTTTGAACCATATTTCAGTGGAAAGAAGAGGCTCATGCCAGCACGCTCAGATTTATGGTAAGTCTCCTTCCATTGTAACATGTCCACATTGGTTTAAGAAGCCTTTACTCAGGTGGGATTTGACAAAATTTGAAGTGTAAGGAAATCATATTATCCAAGAATAAAAATTCACATTGTCGTGAGACACCAATATAGGTTTGGAAGGAGCTCTTTAAAAAGCACAGTATGGTTGATACATACAGAGCAAGCTGCTGTGAGCTGAAAATGTAGAATAAATAAATAATAATAAAGTAGAGCTGCCAAAGTGCAGAACTTCTCTGGCTGACGCAGACGTGACTGAAGTCTCGATTTAAACAGACTGAGATCATGAGATTATTTTTAATGTATAGCTGATGACTGTAAAACAAACTGAAGACAATCCAGTTTCTTCAGTGTGACAGCGTTTTAGATTGCTCTTTAGTTCGTGGGGGGCCTGGACACAGTTCCTTTAAACAGGTTCCTTTTAGGTCTTCCTCTTTGTTTGTAATTCTGTTTTCCACTGTGCCAAATCTCCCGGAAGAATTTGTTGGAGAAGGCAAAGATAGAGTGACAAAAACAGAGGAATGGAGAAGCATCACATTAAAGTTAGGGTCCTTGAATTTAATTCAAAACCAGCTGTCAGTACTGTGGCATCTCTGTAAGGTTTAAGTAAGGTTTCATTAAGGGTGAAGGGATGGGAACATTTCACTAACCCACAGTGACTTTCTGTGCTTTTATTTATCAGTCACCAAAGTTAGACTAACACATTTTCAGTCATACATGTGTACTGTACGTTTGACAATTCGAGGGTCAGCACCGGTCACACAATCCCAGAACAAGCCATCAATGAACTGCTGACCTTACAGGTGTAAGCTAAAATCTCCACTCTACTATTCAGCAAGGCAGGTGACATCTTTATAATTCCTGGTCTATCAGGATAGCTGTTTACACAGAGAGCTGTCAGCAGATTACCAGAGCCAAAACCATTCCCACATTCCACATATTCATGCAGACTAACACCTTACCAACATTTCAGATACGTGCGAGAAATCCCAAAAGGACAGACACAACCGGAGAAGGGTGAGAATGAGAGTGTAATACGTGGTTTTATTCAGAGTTCAGCCAAACGGCACACAGCCTGTTTGACCTCGGTGACAGAACAAGGTCTATAACATCCTAATGTAGATAGCTTTTCACGCTGAAATTCTGCTTTGTTTTTCATGCTGTGAATCTCATTTTTCTACTTTCAACATTTTTATAAACAACTTTCCGTCTTCATGTGTGAACCCCACATCACTGAGGACAACATATTATAATCATGACGTTTTTGTCTTTTTAATGTGGTTACAAAGAAATACTGAGTATATTAATAAAAAGTTTGGAATTTGTAAACAGCATCTGTAGTTTGTTGGAACCAAAAACTGCTTCATAAGCACATTGTCCAACAACAATATTCAAAATGCTAAATGGCAGTCTTAGAGAAAACTGCTATTGTTCCAGCAGTCAGAAGACAAGAATGACAGTTGGGGTTTTATTTTTGGAAGTGGTTTCCCCTTCCTTTTGAAACCAAAGTGTCAGACATGTGAAGCTTTGTTGTTTTATTTATCCATTTCTCACCACGTGTTCCGACACACAACCCCGCTTGTGGCCTTGAACTCGACCTCCTCTCTGGTGAGTAGAAGCCCTAACAAGCTCTAGGTGTGAGTCATTGGGTGAGCATGCCTGGAGGTAAAACCTACTCTCTAATGATGCTTTTAAGACACCCCTCACCACCCCGCCCCACCACCATCGACCCGCACCCCCATCTGACTTGCCGCTCCCTCTCTCCGACTCATTTTTCAGTCACTAAAACTTCATCAGATTTACACGTCTCCTTGTCTTTATTTAACTTCTCTAAACTTGCCTTCCATGCTTCGCTACCGCTCCCCTTTTCTCCCCTCATATGTCATCTTCCACCCCCCCCTTTTTTTTTTTCATCTCTGTCGGGAACAATAACACCCAGTGTGGTTGCCGCTAAGAGGGAGCAGATGCTGGAGCTGCTGCCCACTCAGTGCACTAAACCTCCCACCGCAGGACTCTGAATCCTGTCCCTCCTCCTCCTCCATAGCCACAAAGAACACAGGGCAGCGACACCAGCGCCAGCTCTGGCCTCCACCTCCCATCTCCAGCAAGGAAGGGTGGATAGGTTCACGTACGCAGCCTTATGGGGGTGTAGCAGTAGCAGTACTGTCCTCTTGGACTAAAGTATGAAGATTTAAAGATATAAAATACTAGAGAAAAAAACATTATCGTTGAAAACCAAATGTGTTAAATGTACAGTTTATCTGTTCCACAAGTTTGATGTGGAAAATATTTCTAACTTTCCAACTTTGTGTAACAGGTGCCTGTGCTGTTTGGAAAAAAAGAAAGAAAAGGATATTCAAGACTAAATACATACGACTTCCCCTCTGAGTAATAATAATAAAGGAGAAGAGTTGTCGTCTCTTATATCTTACTACAACCTTTAGTTCCTATTTAAAATCACATCTGGTTACACAGGCACAATCATTTCACAGTTTAATTTCTTACATGTGAGTTGCAAAAATGGGAAGTGCTCAGTCATGTGACCGATAGAGCTGTGAATGTATTTGTACATAAACAACGAGCCATCCTTCTGAATATTTCCATGGATTCTATAAGAGCAGCAACAATATTCAGCTAAATGCTGGATGTGATTTATTTTAGCACGCACACTCGGCAGGTGGGTCATATAAATATAATTTGTAAGGACACACGTTCTGAGCCTCTGACCTCCAGAGGAAACCTGGTTAAAGTATGTCAAGGACGGGATTTTCCCAATTGCTTCAGAAGAAATTTAACATCTAGAAACTAGTAAACAAGACACAATCTCATAACCAGAAACACAATATTTGCTCTTCTGCTCTACTTACTGTCACCTCAGGGGAAACTGTGGCGTAAGCCTTTAAGTAAATAAAAGCAAAACCTGACACTAATACTGCAAATGGAGGGTGAAAAAAGTGTGTTTTTAGGTTAAATTTGTGAGCTTCCAACATAGACACGCACTGAAGTTCTGACCCTGATCTAATTAACCCACAGATCTGCAGCTCTGTGCACCCACCTTCCTGCCACTCCAGATGTGCCTACAGCATCTCTGATGTCTATTTAATGTTCACCAGCTAAGTGACCATCTGTTTATGCACTCTAGCTGTTCCCTTCCTCCCTCTCTTTATCTCTCCCTCTCTTCAGGCCCTGTGTTTAGCCAAGAGTTTTAAGAGGCTGAGCAGCTCACTATATGGGAATCCTAATTGATTTACTGGTTTTTCCTGCTTTACATTGTTTATGTTTTGTTCTACTTGAAATCATGCCTCTTCCTAAAAACAAAACTTCTTTCATCTGAAGTATAAAACATCTTTACTCTTCAACAAGTCGTTCAAACGCAAACATTTTAAATTGCTGAATAATATAAATATCTCCTGCCTGCACTGCACTGCACTGCACTGCACGCCCAACAGACTGAAACAATGAATCTAAAGGATCAGCTCGACTGAAACATATAGCGCATGCCTCTTCTGGAGCCAAAACCATGTTGCCGCCACGCTCGGCCTCTGCAGTGCACCTGTGTGTCTGGCTTCATTTTCTGCTGTGAAAATATTTGCACTGCTGTCCCATTTTATTAAGTTTTAATACAAAAGAGAAACTGTTCCAGCTCTGAAGGTGATTTAGCGGCTCCGTCTCAAGCGTTGTGCCTGGGCTTTGTGGGGGTCGGTGGGACGTTTTATCAAAGCCAGCATGGTAAATATTTGCGGGAAGATTTCATGTCATCTTTGCTGATCTTCACATATGGCACACACATACCCTTTTGGCAGGGTTAAATCCAATCAGATTCTTCCCAGTGCTTATGGGTATAGATTGTTTTTGAGGGTTCCAATGTCAGTACCATCGTCAGTCTCTTACCATCTTTCTATCTCATGTGCGTGTAAAATGACAGCGGCGACTCTTTAAATACCATAAGAACAAAGGCATTGTGTGTTTCACCCCCTACCGCTGCCCATCAGTATGCTCTTACTCAATGGCTACATTCAAATGGAACATAGCATAGCACCCAGTTCTGTCAGTTGACATGTAATGCATGTAATACACACAAACAGTTTCACCTTTTCTAAGTTACAAAAATCTTTGCAGTTCAATAATTGGAATAACAGAAGTAAAATACATTTATCAGCTCTACAGTGGCTTGCAAAAGTATTCGGCCCCCTTGAGCTTTCCCACATTTTGTCACATTATAGCCACAAACATGAATCTATTTTATTGGAATTCCACGTGAAAGACCAACACAAAGTGGTGCACACGTGAGAAGTGGAACGAAAATCATACATGATTCCAAACATTTTTTACAAATAAATAACTGAAAAGTGGGGTGTGCGTAATTATTCAGCCCCCTGAGTCAATACTTTGTAGAACCACCTTTTGCTGCAATTATAGCTGCCAGTCTTTTAGGGTCTGTCTCTACCAGCTTTGCACATCTAGAGACTAAAATCCTTGCTCATTCTTCTTTGCAAAACAGCTCCAGCTCAGTCAGATTAGATGGACAGCGTTTGTGAACAGCAGTTTTCAGATCTTGCCACAGTTTCTCGATTGGATTTAGATCTGGACTTTGACTGGGCCATTCTAACACATGGATATGTGTGGACAGATTCCCCCACCTGAGCTGTAGATCTCTGCAGCTCGTCCAGAGTCACCATGGGCCTCTTGGCTGCATTTCTGATCAGCGCTCTCCTTGTTCAGCCTGTGAGTTTAGGTGGACGGCCTTGTCTTGGTAGGTTTACACTTGTGCCATACTCCTTCCATTTCTGAATGATTGCTTGAACAGTGCTCCGTGGGATGTTCAAGGCTTGGGAAATCTTTTTGTAGCCTAAGTCTGCTTTAAATTTCTCAATAACTTTATCCCTGACCTGTCTGGTGTGTTCTTTGGACTTCATGGTGTTGTTGCTCCCAATATTCTCTTAGACAACCTCTGAGGCCGTCACAGGGCAGTTGTGGAGCTGTTTTGCAAAGAAGAATGGGCAAGAATTTCAGTCTGTAGATATGCAAAGCTGGTAGAGACATACCCTAAAAGACTGGCAGCTGTAATTGCAGCAAAAGGTGGTTCAAGTATTGACTCAGGGGGCTGACTAATTACGCACACCCCATTTTTCAGTTATTTATTTGTAAAAAATGTTTGGAATCATGTATGATTTTTGTTCCACTTCTCACGTGTGCACCACTTTGTGTTGGTCTTTCACGTGGAATTCCAATAAAATTGATTCATGTTTGTGGCTGTAATGTGACAAAATGTGGAAAAGTTTAAGGGGGCCAAATACTTTTGCAAGCCACTGTATATACAAAACCCTTTTGTAAAAACCATCGACTGTATGTAAAAGATGAACTGGACCACATTTTGCGGACATGAAGTACCATTACTGCATTTTTTTCTAATGGTCTTAAGTGGGCAACTCCTCGCATTGCAGAAAAAACTTCAATTATGTAGAAGTCCATCAGAAAATGGCCATACTGCTCACTTGATGCGTGGCCTCAGTGAACATTTCTCTAATGAATTTATGGTCTAAATGATTTTTAATCATCAATTTTGATGTTCATTTTGTAAATTGTGTTCCCATTTAGATAAAAAAGATAATGATGGTAGCACGGTACGCTATCATTTAGCACAGTCAGATCCATGTGTTGGGTTTCAAAAAAACAAAATCCAAAAGGTTTAAGTCAAGGCTTTAAAACAATACATACAAAGCAGTGTTGATGTCATGGACACCAAGTTAACCTTTTCTGTACAGTCAGTGGTAAACGCTTTTTAGTCAAACTGATACACCAGAAGTGTGTTTTACAGCTCGTCTTCTAATAAAAAAACAAACAAACACCAGAACAACACGATGTTCACCTGAGTACTCAATTCTAACAGCACATTATACAGCTATGTTTTATAATTTAATATAAACATAATAAATTCTTAGATGAAACCAAAAATAATGATCGAGTGTGTAGGCGGACAGTTAGTTATGTGTCTGCTAAAAGAGCTGTCAGCTGGACATGGTCATAGACATGATTTGCTGTTGAACTAGGCCCGTGACACTCCCAATAGGTTTAACAGTAATTTCGGCACATTACACTACTCCTTTCAACATTGAAAAGGCCTTTGTGATTTACACTGGAAACATTAACTTCTGAAACACTTGCTAGACTATTTATTCTGCAGCCGCTAAAGAAAAGAATAGCTGAACGAATACACATGCTGAGTACTTGCACTTTATGATATATATCATCCAGCTCCTCTGAGCCCTGTAATGAGACTGTTGACATTACACTGGAAAATGACTGCCTGGAGATAACAATAGAGCTAAGCAGGGTAACTATGGAAAGTGAAAGGACACACTGCACGTGTCAAACAGCCATTGTAAATGCATAGGCAACCAGGAACCGGTGCTGAGAGCAGCGTCATTGTTTCCACCAAATCCAGGTTCTCACACTTTTACTGGTCCATGTGTCTGGGTGTGGTGCCATCCAGCAGCTGGAGCTTTGTGACCAAATGTGCACCGACCATGCAGTTAGTTGCCCTAGTGAGAGTTCATATAGGACAGCGAGGGAGGTGGGTCCAATAAACGTATGAACAAAATTCTCGGCATTGCTTCAAAAAAATTTTCTTTTACTCTTTCCGTCTTTTTCTTGTTCAGTGTTAAAATATCTCACATCTGTCCCAGTAAGCGGTTCACCATGGAATAAAAGTGGTTGACCAAAAAATGTTAATTGTTGTATGGCATTTTGGTATAAATAGTCACTGAAACACTGTCAGGCCCAATTTACAAAGAGAAGAAGGATGCATGTGCCTGAAAGCAAATCTTGGACAATGTAATTTTCTTCTGAGTCTTAAAGGAAAAACCTCAATTTGTATTTCATAATTGGGTCATTGCAGCAATCTATTCTGAACATGCTTTATTCAGCTCTGTTGGCAACTTGGAAAAAAATGCCAGACCTCTCATACCTTATAATTTTATGCATCAGTGTATTTCCCCACACAGTTTGGACTGTAACAGATTATGTGTTTTCTGGAGAGGGAGATTACTTTGACAGCTGGTAGGGAATGGCTGACAGATAGCTGAAACATCAGATGCTGTTCATTGTCACATTTTCTGACAGCTATTCTGTAATAGTAGTACCAAAATATAGCAATGTGTAGCTCTTTATATTGTTAATTTCTAACAAAATAAATAAAGAAAATCTTTTTTTCCTGCTACATTATCATTAAAAATGGTAAATGGCCTGTATTTGTATAGCGCTTTTACTAGTCCCTAAGGGGGACTGGTTACACATCCAGTCATCCACCCATTCATTCACACACTGGTGATGGCAGCTACATTGTAGCCACAGCCACCCTGGGGCGCACTGACAGAGGCGAGGCTGCCGGACACTGGCGCCACCAGGCCCTCTGACCACCACCAGTAAGCAACGGGTGAAGTGTCTCGCCCAAGGACACAACGACCAAGCAACCTTCCAATTACAAGGCAAACTCCCAACTCTTGAGCCACAATCGCCCCCCATCATTAGAAGTCTTAACCTATTAAGGTCACTGACCCCGACACTAACACTATCTAACCCTAGGCAATCACAATATGTCATTTTTGTTTTGGTAAAAGTCTCTCCCAAGTCTTGGCAGTCAGGTAACCAATAAAATAATCATTTTACCTGAGACCGAGATGTTAAGCCACAGTAACACAAAATTAGGACTGGGATTTGGGTTATCGCCTATAAAAACTTAGACCTCAGAGTGTTGTCTGTTTTGGTTCTTAGTCATCCAGGTCATGGTAGTTTTAAGCACTTGAGTTGAAGGCAGCTGGGCTTCCTTTTTGGGTTTTTGAAAACATTTCACCTCACTCCAAAAGCTTCTTCAGCACTAAAAGGTGATGGGGCATCTCAGGTATTTAACCTCTAGTGGGGCTGGTATCTTGAAAGTGTTCTGAGCATCACTGATCCATCCTGTCTTCATGTGAGTTGTTAAAGTTAACATGAATCATGACTCCAAAGTAAAAGCCCTAAAAACAAGTCCACTTGTCTTCCTCCAAAGTTAAATTAATAAACTATTCTGACCATCTGCACATCTGCATATGCAATTTAACCAATAGCTTCAAGTGTAGGCTGAGAGAAAACATCAACTTCTGTGTAAAACTCTAATTTGTGTCAAGGATCATCACCATTAATGAGTTTTGCACAGTGACTTTATCCCCCAAGAGGGAGTTCTACCCATGAAGGGCCTGAGGACATTCATCATGAACCACCTGTAGTACACCACCTGTCTTCACACACCTGCTCATGTCGCACTGAGAAGGCAGAAATTTTCAGTGTAGATTTTTGCTTTTTATAGGAAGATTTGCAGAACTATTCAATCATACCTCATGTAGGTCAATGACCAATCATCATAGTGAATCTTTTACCAATGTTTCAAGCATTTTATCTGTTATTTAAACTATGTTTTATTTTTATTGTTTATGTCACATTTCTTTTTAATTTAACAGAATCATTTTAACCATCCGTGTGTATCGTACGCCCTTTGTTTTCTGTCTTGGTCTAAAGGCAGAAGCTTTCCTCGGTAGCTGGAGCAGGGTCTTTATCACAATGCTAAATACTAGACCAAGCCTCCAGGGTCTGACATTGGAGATCAACTGTCTGTTGGAATATGACAAATATCCAATCCAGGAAAATATGTCGCATGGAGTCACACAAACCACCTGCAACTCAACATCTCAAAGACTAAGGAACTGGTTGTGGACTTCGGGAGGTCTAGAGCAGGTCCACTGCCGGTTCAGATAGAGGGGGAGGAGGTGGAGGTGGTCAACAAGTACAAGTACCTCGGGCTGTGGGTGGACAATAAACTGGACTGGTCATGCAACACAGAGCACCTGTATAAAAAAGCCCAAAGCCGACTGTACTTCCTCAGGAGGCTGAGGTCTTTTAACATCTGCAGGAAGCTCCTGAGGATGTTTTACCAGTCGGTGGTTGCTGGAGTACTTTTCTATGCTGTGGTGTGCTGGGGGAGCAGCACAGCAAAGAAGGACTCATCCAGGCTGGAGAAACTGATCAGGAGGGCTAGCTCTGTGGTCGGCATGAAGCTGGACACTCTGGTGACAGTGGCAGAGAAAAGGACATTAAAGAAACTGATGGACATTATGGACAATGCTGGGCATCCTCTGCACACGGCCATAAACAACCAGAAGAGTCTGTTCAGTGACAGGTTGCTTCTCCCAAAGACAAGAACTAACAGACTTAAAAACTCCTTTGTCCCACACGCCATCAGACTGTTTAACTCCTCTCTGGTGGGGAGAGGGAGGGGAAACAGGAGGACAAAGGAGGGGGGAACAACTAAGCTGTAGTGCCTCTTCACCTCACTGTGCAATACCTTTTGTGCAATACTTTTGTAAATAGTCAACGGTGCAATAGACTCAATACTTGAAATGTGCAATTCACTTGTATTTTTATTTTTATTCCTATTTATTCTATTTATCCCCTTCGTATATTTTATTTATATTGTCTCTGTATTTATATATATGTGTGTGTGTATAACTCTGTAACTTCTGTCGGTGCTGTGCTTTTTTGGAAATCGAATTTCCCAGAGGAACCCACCCGAGGGATTAATAAAGTTCTATCTTATCTTATCTTATCTTATATGTTACCAGGATACGAGCAGTAAAGTCACTTTTGTTGTTGGCTGGAATACCTGGTCCTTTTCATAGCTATTCAGAAACTGACCATTCTGCAGAAATATGTATTTACATTTCCCAAAATTGCATAGTGGGGGTCTGTGGGTTTTGGAAAAACCACATGGTTGGATTTTATATTGCTTGTACTATATGTTTGCTTGTAATTTGTAGCAAGCATGCTTTATATGTTGCAGGGAGAAAATATTTTTATGGCTCAAATGCAAATAGTTTTTTGTGAGCAGTTTTATGTTCCACTAGAGATTAGCTCTTAAACAGGTTCTGGAGAAAACATCCTCACGTCAGCCAAACTGCCAGGATATTTCAAAGATCATAGGGGGGCCTACAGTGTAAATGCAAACATTTTGAGATGTATTTTACCTAATGTGGGTCATTAATACTTTATATCTACTGTTAATCATGCACTGCTCTAGTAATGCATCACAGCCAGAGAAATATAGCCTGCAGAATGCTGGCAGTCCTTCATTATGTTACTATCCCATGTTAACAGCTTGCTGCTGCAATATCAGCCTGTTCAACTCCCCATCATAATATAACTCGTCTCAGATTTATACTCAGACTTCTCCCTGAGCTCCATCTTTGTAGTTGGACCACGATCTGCTGTTGGGGACCAGCCAAGGCTCAGTAAAGCAACCTTTGGGTACTCGGTGTGACATGGAGTTGTGTTGCTAATTATGCCAATTGTTAATGATAAAAACCACTAAAAACTAGTGCTGTTTGAAGATTTTGAAAACTTGTTGATGCAGTTTGTTTTCTGGGATTCTGGGATTATTTGCTTGTTTAGAATTTTAAATTTTTTTAAAAAATGTGCTGGGTCATTTTTGTAAGCAAGCTAGCTAATAGCCAGATGAAAGCAAGCTAAGGATTGGCTTTGATCCCTGAAGCCAACCAAACATTTCTTCATCTATCTAGTGCCCCATTCACATTCAGTAGAAAAATCTGTCGTTTTTCTGCATGATGTTAACTAATGTTAGTTTACCTGCTAACACCAGAATAAATTTGACAAGCTTGAGTCGAGTATATTCATAACACCATAATTTTCTTTCTTTCAACATTGGGTGTAATGAGTGAGGGATAGATTTCACTGAGAAACTGCACACCCACAGGCTAGCAACTTGTGAATCACACAGAAAAGCACACTTGGTTTTATTCTCTTTCAAGGGGGCCCCATTACAATTGGGACCATAATTTACTAAATGAAAATTATATTTTGTATAAGATATTGAGACGATCGTTTACGGAGGTCACAGACAAAGACACTGAAAGAATGGAGGTTTACAGTACTTTCAGACCTACACATTTTACATATAACACAGACTAATTGTGAGATACCCCAAAGGCATGCATGGCCATCTTGCCAAGGCAACTTTTTTCAAACTCATGTGGAGTTGTGTTGGAATCTGTGGGTACTGGGAGACACTGTGTCCAGTATATGTGCATTTTTTTTAACACCAACATGGTATTTTTACAACAGCAAACCCTGTTTTTGGATTCTTGAACTGGTTAATGTTCTTAGCATGCATTCTGGTTTTATCCAGAACATTCACCAATTTTCTTATGCAAAAATATTTGAAGGCCGATAGTTATTGTTAAGGCCTCAGACTTGGAGAATAGTCAGAGACCTGGTTGCTAGGGTCACTTGGTGTATTGCCCAACCACTTAGCAAGTGGTTGCTCGCTGTCATTGAGTGAAATCTGTTGCTAAGAGGGTTCTGATACAAAGCCTGCATGGAAGAAGCTGATTTGTCTCGCTGATTAACCATCTAGGGGTTGTATAACTTGAAAAAGCACCAGTTGCTACGCATTCTTCACAGCTTCACTATTACTTAGCGATAGGTTGGCAAGTGTTTGCAGTCAACAGTGTCTTCCATATCATAGTCACTGCTAACAACCATTCACAACCAGATGGGAATACTCATTTTTCCCTGCTGACCAGTGCTTGACAAATGGTTGCCAGCTGGTCTTATGAATGTGTGACTAAAGCCTAATATCACTGGATGTGGGTCATTGTGTGGTTAACATTTCTGGTCCATTGTTGAAATTTTTTTGTTTGTTAGCAAGTAAATAAGCTGAGCCAACATGGCTAATGTTGCTCATTGTTGGTGCTGTAGTGTCACAGATGAGAGGTAGAGCGAAGTGAGCATACTTTTTTTTACATTATATATATGTGTGTGTACTTACATGACATGTATTAACACTTAAAAAATGTACCTTTGAGCTTCTCAAAGTAATATCACATTTCAGAGCAATCAAATACCAATTACAGTGTGTGCAATACAAAGAATACATGTTTTAATACACAAATATGTTGTAAATTAAACACGTATTAATTCCAGACCGGGCATTGTAGCTCAGTCTGGCATCATTTAAGGTTAGTTTAGCTTTTTTTTTCTTTCTTTCTCTAAAAAAAAAGTTTAACTAATTTTGAAATTTGTGCCTTTGTTTTATTTATTTCCATGCCTGGCTTGTCTCGACTGAAAGGCTGAGCTGAAACCAAATCCAACATGGGAACAATGCAGGACTCAACTCTATCATAATGAGATGTTTTCAACTCACAAACTCTCATATTTCATGTTAACAAAGGGTAATGATCTTCCAATTTTATGGCTAAAGGATGTTAACTTGATGTTTTATTCTTTTTTTTAATCAGAAAGCGCTTTGCTTCCAAGACACTGCTTGAGAAGTGTTTCTTTGATCAATCATCTGAGAGGGTTAAATGCTATCTAAATGCATATTATGTAAAAATACTAATAAATCACAGCCTAAATTTTATGCACATGCTTATCAAATTATCCTCACCTGCAAGTCCAAACATTTTGGTTCCTTTTGCTCCATCAAAAAGTTGCATATTCTTGTTCTGCTGTATCAGAAATAGCAGAAAACTTAAAAGCAGATCAGGATCCAGTCGGATGCTGTAAATTAATCAGTCATTTATTTTGGAATTCAGACCTGTCTTTGGTTTCACTTGGTTATTAGTCCCAGCTTTACTCTAATGCCTGGCTTGGCGAACCCACAAACAGCATCCCAGAGATCAAATTGGAAACAGACTTCTCGCTATTATAAAAGTTGCATTACTCTGCAGGTTGCTTTTCTTTCTTTTCTGTAAAACAGAGTTCTTTTATAACCTGTTGTTGAATAATAATATGATAATGGTGGCTGTGAAATGCTCTGAAATCCATCAATCTTTTTTTTTATTCCTCATGGTAAGTCATGACCTCAAAGTGGTCCTTTTTCTTTATTTTAAGGCCTCCTGCTGCGTGAGCCTATAAAGAGAAATGTTCCACAAAAAAAGCAGAGGGTCGAGTAGCACGCACCACTAGAACTACGCAGCAGTCGTTTCCTCCTAATAAAGTCTTAGAAAGTCATGCAAAAAATGTTCTACTCTCATACTTTTCTTTTTTCTTTGTAACATATGAAGTCATTATTTGACAATTTAAGATAAAACGTATTACAGTGTTCTTGTCATGCAGAGATCACTCTCTGTGACTTTCCAATGCTGCTTTCAACTTTTGACTGTTTGATTCGATGATTATTTCTAGTAATGCTGCAAATATGCTGCCTAACCAATCTAAAAAAATGCCCAAATTAAAAAATTATTTACAGAGTTAGAGGAAAGATGTCATGCAGAAGAAATGGTCATGATGATTGTTTTCTGTTTGTTGTTGTTGTTTTTCATTTTAGTTCAGACCTGCATATTAGTTTTATTTTCCAAAAGAAAAGTCACGGCACTCCCCACCAAGTGCTATAAATTACCTCCTACATGCTTTAAAACTGTGTTTTAGTCACACAGGCTTGGAGACCAGTTGATGACCGCTTGACAAACGTCTTGGTCGATAGGGAAAAATTTGTATTCTCCCGCAGTACCCTCTTTGTGACCTTTTTCACCTAGTGACACCCAGCAGGTTCAGTCAACTACTCACAAGCAATCAGGAAATGCACCTTTCTTGCCTAGCAATTGAGGGTTTCCAGGATGTCTCCAGGCATTTCTATGCACGGGTCTCTAGGCCTATGTGAATGAGATCTTAAGCACTATGCTTGTGCAGCTTCAAAGCAACAACAGAAGCCCAAAAGGACAGTGAGTAGAATGGAAAACACTGGTTCATAAGTTACATTCCCACACTTTGTCACTTCAAAAAGTGCCAGATGTTCTTCTGCCTTTCCAAAAAAAAATACTTCCTGAGATACCTTTGCTCCCAAAAATGATCATCACTAAAGTGGATTCAGGTGGTTTGGTGGATAATGCCAGCCCTTTTGGTTTTCTTTAAGACACTTAAACATGATGGTAGCTGTGCCATCATGTTTAAGTTGGAGTCATCTTCCACTGTCCGCACAAGCATCGGCTGCTGCCAAGATTGCAACATTTTCCAGCTGGCCTCAGGGAAAACCAGTGGTATATCAGTGCAGCAGTAACCCCATGTGATTATATAAAATCCTTATATAAAGGATATTCAAGCTTTAAATAAAATGACCCCAATCATCTTACATTTATTGTTGCCTCTTTTTTACAGCTACTACAACTGGAAGACGCAAGTGTCCACTTCCAACTCGAGCCCAAACTTTGAGGTGATTTATGACGACCCTAACGGCCTTCTCTTTAAGAACAAGAGGGACAAAAAGATTCTGAATTTGGACCCTTTGGTAGGTTTTTGTGTTGCTGTTGTTATTGTCCTGCTTTGGTTTTAAAACCTAGGGAGACAAATGGTGCTGCTAATTAGACCGGGTCACCTGTTCCATCGCAGTAAAAATGTCTCAGGGGAGCAAAAAAGGGCTTTAGGGAGAAGGCTCTTTTCTAAATTCTTTTTGCTGCACAACGGACTGCTTCTGAAAACAGATTTTGTTGTCCTTTTGGCTCAGATGACTGTGATGCACCTCCAATATCCTGATCATTTCCTCTCTTGTTACCTTTAACACCTTTTACTTTGTTGCACCATTTTAACGAACTGCAAATGTTCCAAAGAAAATCGCTTGTTTTTCAACTAGTCACAAGTTACTTCAGAGACTGCACTCTAAGGGAAGAGGTTGGGGAGACAGAGAGAGATAAAGAAATCAGTGGGAGGGAAAGATATTTGTGTTCCACCTGCACAAAGAAGGGAGGATCAAGTGGTCGAGACAGGTGCTTCCTCTACACTCAAAGGCTGACAGGGGCCCTGGAAGAATAACGACTCCCTAATGTTTTTTTCTCTCCAGTTTCCTTCTTTGCTGGGGGGTAGGGAAGTAGTTGGTGGGGCTGAACTATTTTGAAATTGCAGACAGAGCTGTGGGGACTGCGTTTTTGAGGCCAAGCGCCAAAATGGCAGCACAGTGTTCTAGCTGTGGTCGAGCACCGCCCCAACCAGGCTGTCTATTAAAAACACAAGCGAAGGCATTGGGAGCCAGACACAGCAAACCACCCGTGTGCCCAGAACCCAGCTCAGCTCAGCCCAGATTGGCTCGACATGGAGCAGCACAGAACCATCCGGCCTTTAACCCGCCATGAGCTCACTAGCTGCTCATGTGGCCTTAGAGCCACCGGAGAACCTTCCAAAATCAAAGCTCACATCAACTCATTTGGGGTGGCTTGTTTGTTTTTCTGCCTTTGTCATTCCATGACCGCTTTTCTATCCCTGCCAGAAAGTGGGTTGGGGTGGAGGGGTTGTCATTTTTCAGTTATGACAATGGCTTGATTGGCTTGGCAAAGTAAAAGTTAGAGAGAAAAAAACCCCTTGATGCTCAAATTTGAAGAACAGGGTAAGCTGACATGAATTTAAATGTGAGTGTTAATGACAGTGTTTGGTTTCTATAACATTTGAAAAAAAAATGCTTGGCCTTAAGCAGCATTTCCCATTATCTCTCACTGTGTCTGTGACATCAGGTTTATTGGCTTATTTTTATTGATGCTCTTTTCAACTTGCAGAGGAAGACTGTCTCAGTTATTAGGACACCCACAAGTGTGGCTTAGGTAAAAGTGTAAATTGAGTGTAATGGTTCGCTATGGTTCCGTTCCCTCCAGAAGCTTTTGACACACTTAGCCTGAAATAAATGTTCCCAGCTGGTAGTGGCTTCACATCTTAGTGGTGGGGCTGTGTCAGCTTTGACAGCCAAAGTAACACAAAACATCTTGGAAAATGAACAGTTACAGTCACTGTCAAATTATGCAGCACTTGGCCTCCCCTTTAATATACCTGCTATTATAAAGAGGTGTGCTCTAGAGATGTGCGGTTTTGTTTAATTGCTAACATACTCTCTCTGTGGCAGCTGTCACATTTTCAGTATGGTGATATTTTTAATTTAACACTGAAACTAATATTCCCATGCACTGGAAAGCTATCTTTGGTATTTCTAAAACCACAGCAACTCTGTATTTATTTGAAGATTTTAGCTTCTTTCAGCTCACAGTTTTGGTTCTAAATGATGCAGGTTTGATGCAGAAAAAAGTAATAAAGATGATGTTTAAAAAGTCTCATGAATTCACCTTTTTTGTTCTAAAAAAAACAGAAAACTTTCATAAATACAGATCATAAATTTGTACAGAAAGTCCTTAATAATGTCATAAATCAAGTGACAGGTAGGGGCCTTTTCTTATAGACTTCTATAGAATCTGACTCCTTGTCTAATGCCCCCTGCTGGCCATTAGAGAGAGTGCAGATTTTAGAGTTGTCCACATTGGCTTCACTTTTACAGACGGACGCTACATCCATCTTTTCTTATACAGCTTCTGAAAACATGTCTTGAGATCTTGAAAATTCATGAGACCAGTCGAAAACATCACAAATGTTTAGTTCTTTGCTTTGCGTTTGAATGCACGATTGTAGACTGTAGACAGCACTACCCCCAAACAAGCACCACTAACTTCTCTGTGCTGGGTTTCAGTCTGGTCCTGGCGAGGACTCCAACAGGACATTCCTGCAGTCGGACATCTACATCCATGTTGTCATCTACGACCACAACGTCAGGACAGTCTAAACTTCACAGGCCGTCGCCAACACTTGCATACATATGGCACATATTGGAGAGCACTGGAAGCCTCTAATTTGACTGAGTTGCTGTAGTTGGACCATCATTTACACTGTTCCCCTCATATCATGCATGCCATCTGGGTGGAGGTGTTGTAGTGGAGAAAAAAAGGCTTTAAACTGAGGAATCCCAGAGGATGAAGTTGATGGACTCGTGTGACAACTTGGAAGTTTCTTTGCAAATACTCTGGGGTTTTATGTCTAACTTTGGCCTTAAATTGTTGCATCCAGGTCGGGATTGACTGTGCTTTTGGCACTTACCCAAGCAAGCAGAGTTAGTTAGGGGCAAGAACCTGCTCAGAGACCCCAGGCTCGTATCATCATTTGGTCTGGCATGTTTTGGGCTGTTTGTCTAAACAAATTAAAGGCGTAAGAGCTTTGAAAGATGATGGGGGTTGCTTTCATGTCCTCCCCCAGGCTGCGGTAGCTCCAATTGGACTGGAAGAGTGGGTAATGGGCTTAAAGCATTCCGTATGTTTCCAGATGCAAGGCACACGTTACGGGACATCAAAGTGCCCTATCATTTACATATTAGTCATTCACTATGACATTTTTAAATTATTTTCTCAGAGGGCTTTTGGTAACTTAAATCCCTTTAATTTCAGGATTATTATTTGTTGTTTTTTGTAACAGTATCTAAATCTAGAAGTTGAGTCTTTATTAGTTCATAAATTTGCTTTCTGTACATTCTGCTGACTCAATGTCTCTGCATGTAGAAAATTTGGGGGGATAGCAGTAATGCTGCTTCTCAGACTTATCTACCTCTGTTTATTGTGTTTAGTCCTTTTTTGGACTAAACACGTTCACTGGGCGAGATTTAGGGTGCACCCTGGACAGGTCATCAGTCCGTCACAGGCCTAACAGAGGGACAGTCAACCACACACTCTCACATCCACACCTACAGCCAATTTGGAGTCACCAATTAACCTAACTAGCAAGTCTGAGGGTAGAAGACTACCCAGAGGACACCCGTGTAGGCACAGTGATATGCAAACTCCACACAGAGAGGCCTCAGCCAGCCAGGAGATTCAAATCAAAAACCTACCAAAGGTAAGTAACAAATAATGAACACATTAAATCTTGGTTAATTAATCCAGACATGCACGCATAAATAAATAAATGGCTAGGGGTTAGGATTGGGGTTTTATGAGTGGCTGTTCTGAACCTGTATCTGAACATTTATCTGCTGCACAGACGTGCAAGTGGTATCAATCTTTTCATCTAAATCAAATAAGCTTATTTCCTTAACTGCTGAGCCTTTAAGCTCACACTGTCACCTCCACATTTTATCTCACCTTTATATTAATTTTCTCATTACTAATCTATCACCTGTTTTTCCCCTGAAAGTCACAAGCTTCAAACAAATTAGTTCATTCTAATACAAACGTCTAATGTTTCTCATCTGGCTTGATACCAGAGAAGCCTTCCACTTGCTGCATCTGTTTGCTTTTTTAGTTTATGTGATAATCCTGGAGTTACTTTTTCACCAAGTATGTGCGATGATTTTTTAGCATTTTTCAATAACAAGATCTTATCGATTAGGGCCCTTGTTTCGTTGTCTGTTGTCTCAGTTCAAAGCCCTCCACCTGTGTGTTCAGCTGTCTTAGAGCAGTTTGATCCCGTCTCCCTTAAGGACCTGACCGCGATAGTTAGTGGCCTAAGATCATCACACTGCCCCTCTGATTCTCTTCCCCCGAGTCTGCTCAAAAACACTTTTAATATTGTTGGCCCTTTTATTCTGAAATTGATTAATACGTCCCTTACTACAGGCTGCGTCCCACTATGCTTCAAACAAGCTGTAGTTCAGCCTCTTCTTAAAAAACAAAATCTGGACCCAACTGTTCTGTCTAATTACAGGCCCATCTCAAAGCTTCCTTTTCTATCTAAAGTTTTGGAGAAAGTGGTCTATCTACAGTTGCAGGCACACCTCGATTCTAATATGATCTCAGAAAAATTTCAATCTGGTTTTAAATCATTACATAGCACTGAGACGGCACTTTTAAGGATTTTTAACGATATTCTCTTAACTATGGATTCTGGCAGCCCTGCTGCCCTTTTACTGTTGGACTTGTCAGCAGCTTTTGACACGGTTGACCACGACATCCTGTTATCACGGCTAGAATCGCATGCTGGCCTAAAAGGATCTGCCCTTCAGTGGTTTCGCTCCTACTTGACAGAAAGGTTCTTTTATGTCAATATGGGCCCCCACAACTCCAAATTAGCTCCTCTTAAATACGGCGTTCCTCAAGGCTCTATTTTGGGTCCCGCCCTCTTCGCACTCTATTTGCTGCCATTGGGCTCAATCTTCTCGCGGTACAGCATTTCATTTCATTGCTTTGCGGATGATCTACAGATTTATCTACCTTTAAAATCAGGATCAGATCAACCGCAGCTCTTATTACGCTGCCTTGACGACGTTAAACAGTGGTTATCATTAAATTTTATACAGCTAAACGAAAACAAAACTGAGGTTGTCATTTTTGGCAATTTCAATTATATCGACAGCACGTTGGGTACCCTCTCCTCGTATTGTAAAACACATGTAAAAAACCTCGGAGTTTACATTGATGGTTCTTTTAAATTGAATAAGCAGGTGAGTGCAGTAGTTCAGTCCTGTTTTTTTCAGCTAAGACAGCTAGCCAGGATAAAGCCATACCTTCCGGCTGACGTCTTCGAGCGTATCATCCACCTTTTTTTTACTTGCAGATTGGACTACTGCAATTCATTGTATTATGGCCTAGATCATGCCACCATCCATCGCCTTCAGATGGTTCAAAATGCTGCTGCTCGCCTGCTAACCGGTACCAAACGGAGAGAGCATATAACCCCAATTTTAGCCTCTTTACACTGGCTCCCTGTCCCCTACAGGATCCAATTTAAACTCTTACTTTTTGTTTTTAAGTCACTCAACGCCCGAGCCCCCCCCTACTTGTCAGAGCTCCTTTCTGCCTATGCTCCAGGAAAACCCACGAGATCTAGTTCAAAACTATTGTTGTCCATTCCACGGACTAACCTCAAATCTCGTGGTGATAGATCCTTCTCTGTGGCAGGTCCCAGACTTTGGAATAGTCTCCCCTTTAATATTAGATCTGCTCAAACTCTTGAGCAATTTAAATCTTTACTAAAGACACACTTTTACGCTCTGGCTTTTAACACATTATGACCCAAGCATTTTGGATTTATCTGAATTAGTTAGTATTGTTTCAATTCTTCTATTTTATTGTTTCTATTGTTATTATTGTATTACACTGTAGTTTCTAATTTTATTGTTATTGTTAAGCACTTTGTGCAGCATCGGCTGTTGGAAATGTGCTATATAAATAAATCTGACCTTGACCTTGACCTTGACCTTTCACCGAATTGGACCCTGTTGTCCTCATTGAAATAATATGTGTGGTGACAAGGCTATTTGGGCTGTGGTTCTGTAAAAACTGGGGTTAGGGAAATGACGGTCTGGTTTGGGGTTGTTAATCATTACTGTTCTTTTGTTTTTCCTTCCCTTTTTTAAAGACGATAGGAGTTCTGGGCCTGTTTTTGTGGTTATCGTGAGCAAAGCTGGTGAAAAGTCTGATGGAGTTATAAAAGTGACACAGATGGGAATGTAGGATATGCCTATTTTCAGTCTTTAACATGTTTTCGTGCAGTTTTATGTATTTTTTTTTATCATCTATTTGTGGTTGCTGGTGTGTAAACTGATCTTAAACTGTTTCTTTGTTTCTTGCTGAAACTACAACCTAAGTAGCAGAAGTATATTCAGACCTGGTTTCTCTGTTGACTGCCTTGTTGAACAGCATATTTAACCTGAGTGCAGCGCGTGTTGTAATTGAGAAACCTTCCACCTGCCTGTCTCACTACTTGGTTATTTGTTGTTGTTTTTTCTGTTTTCAGTTTGGAGATTTTTTTGTAATTGTGTTTGGAAATGAGAAGTCAGGCAGCAAATGAACACTTCACCCTCATCTACAGCTGTTTAGGCTTACAGGCCACGGCTCATTTATGTGGCCAGGTAATGGCGATGGAACTGGCTGCTTTATTCTCTCTCCCACCCTGAAAGTTGCATCAGTCATTCCAAATACCTTCCAATGAAAACAGCAGATGTGCACAAGACGGGGAAAAGGCCATCTAAAACAAACAGGCAAACAAGTGCACTGCATCTGAAATGCATTGGTTGTTCTTTGAATGCCTTACCTCTGTAGAAAACAGCATTTAAAATGATTACTGGAATCCACCCAGATCATGTGTCTGCAAACAGGGATGATTTCACAATAAAGTCCAGGTTAAACAGTAATATTCCCCTTCATTTCCTTTATTGGGCTTTTAAGCTGTTGGGGTTTTAACTGAAGCGTTAAAACCCCTAATGTTAAAACATTAGTTAGAGGTCTGAGGTCTAATATGCACAACTTGAGTCAAAGTGGTGGATTCAGACTGCAGCAGAGGCACGATTCAGTCTTTTCTATGAAACAAGCTCAGTTTCACCTCAGTTTGTCTTTTTGTGTAGTTTTCACTCATAGATTATTGTGTTTGACATCTCATTACGTACAACCTTATGATTAATAGATTAATATTGGCATGCAGATATTACAATAACCTTGTGAATCTAGTGATAGCTGCCGACATGCAAAAATAAATTCCAAATTAAATCCTAAGCTAAATTACAGCGCTTTCACTTTCAAACACACAACCACTTTTTACCCCTCAGCCAAAAAGGCTGATGGGTTATTGTTGTCACCCGTTGGATGGGCGAGTGGGCAGCGTAGACACCCAAGTTTTTGAATGCGCTAACTTGAGAAGGATGTCACCTGTCCAAAAATACAAACCCAATAAAAATGTCTAATTAGCAGAGGTGTGGCCTAGCAGACTTCTGCTGATTGGAGCCGCCTGTGTTGTTATACCTAAAAGCCTTTCTGTACAATTTTTAATGAAGGGTGAAACTATCGAGACCAAAACCAGGTTCAAAACATCTGTTTTAATGCTATAGATTTGGGAATGTTATACAAATATACGAGATTGACTCACTTTTGGGGCCAGTCTCAAGTGGCCACAAGTGGAACTGCAGTTTCTGACACTTCATGTTGGCTTTATTTTCAGAACTGACTTCGGGTGTTAACATAAAAAAAATAGAAGATTTAAACTAAATATTATAGCTGAAGTGTTGTTGGAACATTTGTTTCAATCTATAAAGTCATGGTTTTTTTGAAGTGTCTTTCAGCACAGGAGTCAATTAATTGGTTTTTCATTGGATAGTTAAATACCACGGGCACCGTTGTTAAAACTCACCAGTTCAACAGTCACGGACATACATGTTGAATTTGACCATTTGTAAGTTCCTTTACTTGAATAAGTTTTCTTTTCCTTTGACAACTGTTTTATTACTGAGGGCAGTACTACTCTTAATCACTGTCCACTTTAGGGACTGGTTTTAACTCTGGCTTACAGTTAAATCCAGAGTTGTCCAACATCCAACTTACAAAGTGCTAAATGATCAGGCCCCGTCATATCTTAAAGACCTCATATTATCTCATATCCCAATAGAGCACTTTGCTCTCTGAGTGCAGGCCTGCTTGTGGTTCCTAGAGTTTCCAAAAGTAGAATGGAAGGCAGAGCCTTCACGCTCCTCTCCTGATGCTTCTTGCTTATCTGGTAGCAGCTGAAGACGTTAAAGTCATTCAGCCTGTTGACTGCTATGAAAGACATGGCATGCTAATATTATTGCCATCAGATGTCCAAGGGCGGGGAAATGCCCTAATCATTTCCTCCCGAGTGCCCCTGAAAGAGGACCAGTGGTGGGGGGGACTGCAGGCCGACTGGGTGGGGTGTTCAAACCCCGCCTGATGGCTGTTTGGGGGGGAAGGCGGGGAACAGTATGCATCCG
This sequence comes from Rhamphochromis sp. 'chilingali', assembly GCF_963969265.1. Taxonomy (NCBI): domain Eukaryota; kingdom Metazoa; phylum Chordata; class Actinopteri; order Cichliformes; family Cichlidae; genus Rhamphochromis; species Rhamphochromis sp. 'chilingali'. Next base: position 36,181,354 of record NC_137937.1, read on the forward strand.
GATCGGACTGTGATGGTACAGGATGTGTGTGCTTAACTCCATTGAACTAAACTAAGTAGGGAAGAAAGCCTTTAATGCCGACAATAAGCCGCTTCATTCAGCAGCGCGGCCCGGACGCGCAGCTCTGCGGAGTAGAAATTGCGCACGGAGGGGCTGTTCTCTGGCAGCAGTTTAGGTGTTGAAATCAGTTCAATAAACCTCTGGAATGTCGTTTAGTAAAATATTTTCACGCTCTCCGTCTCGAGTCAACCGACAAAACACGCCCCCTTCGGCTCTTGATAACGAGATAATTCGAGATAATTTGTCCCCAGGCTGAATGTGCGTAGAAGTATTTTGAACAGGAAACTCTCTCTCTCTCTCTCCCCCCCCCCCCCCCCCCCCCCCTCTCTCTCTGAGGGTGAGCATGTGTACGTGTGTGTGCGCAGTGTGTGTGTGTGTGTGAGAGAAAGGAGAGAGGAATACCCAGCTGGTCCCACAAGCCCTATAATACCAAGCACAACATGCTTTACCTTCAATGAAAGCTGAGACTGAGGGACGGTTGACTGCTGGACCTGAAATCAGCTTAGAGTCGGAGAGGCGCAGTTTTTCTCCTTCTGCTTTCTCACACCTCATCCTGCGCGCCGGAACCTTTTTATCATTATTATTTTTATCTTTTTACTGACTTAATTTACTGACTCAAACACATTTAGACCTGCAACTTATCAAAAGTAGAGACAACTTGGATAACGCATCTTCCTCTCTTGTTGTGACCGGTGTCAAAGGTGATGGTGTCATTTTCTTGCAGAGGACTCAGGTGATGGTATGTGTTTCTGGAGATAGGGGCCACTTTCGGAAACGTGTTAGTTTTTCCACAGCTGTTATTTTTTCGTTTGCTACGTTTCCTTTGCCTCGAACATGGCACTCTACTCTCGATTTGTGATCGTGCTGCTTTACGGATGGAGTTATTTGTGCGTTGGATTGTGCGCGATGCTGAAAACGGACAATATCCCCGAGAGACTAAAGGTGGATTTTACGCATTCGGTGGATAAAAAATACGCGACAAAAGAAGACCGGGATGCGCTTTTACAGGATACGATGACGGAGCACATGCAGATGCTTTACGCGAAGTACAACAGCGCTGGATTTCCCTTCAAGGACGGCAACACTGTTCGTAGTTTCAAAGCGCATTGGGGTACGTATCAAATGTTTTATGTATATTAAGAACACCGACTTCTACCAGCATAGAAGTCAGTGACCGGCATGCCTTTTTGATGTTATATGTTTCCATTTTGCCTCAATCAGCTTGAATCACCTGCATAGTAAAAATGCAAATCGGCACATTTTTTCCATCTATAGATGAAAAACTTAAAGTAGAAAGAACATCTATAATATTGAGTAAGTCTTATTTTATAGAACATAATGTAAAATTCGTTAAGACCGATGCCGTTCATGTGTGCGGAGCTGAAAAAGAAATACACCTGTTGATCCAGTAATGGAAATGTGAACAACCTGTTACGCATTCCTTTTGCCAGTAAGAGTAAAAGATTCGCATCAGATGGTGGCATGCAATTTAACATAGCTTGGCCGCACAACTGTTCACACCTTCAGATTTTACTGTCAGATAGTCTTGATAAATTTTCTCTCGAGCCAGCATCTGGCAGCTGCCCAGACTGCCTGAGCTGTAGCAGCGTTTGAGTTTCCACTGCAGCGAGCGCTAATGTCCTTTCAGCTGGAGCTTTTTTTCCCCTCTTCTTCAGGTTCATTTATAGTAACTTTAATCCAATAAACCCTCAAGTGTTTACACTTCGCTGTGTTATTATCACTCGGACCATGGGGCGACCAGTTGCCACTTAGGGTTAAACTTTGTTAGATTACACTGCCTCCTGTCGCCCGGCTGCTGTATGGTATAGCATTAAAGGGCAGGTTCACCCAAATCACAAACATATTTCACGATTGATCCTCAGAAGAATTTGGCCATGCAGGAGTTTTTGGTTTTTGCTTGAAATTTCTGCTTTTATCCCAAAGCAGTGGAGATATGTGGGAGTTTCTGCTATGCTGTTGCAAGCAATGACATGTTTAAAATGTTAAAGAAACCTTCTAAAGTACTGGTCTGTTTTTCCTTTTTACTGTGACAATTTTCTTTTTGATTGAAGCAATCCTCAAAATGAAAGCCTGTTAAAGCTTGGGTGAATTGTCCTGTGTCCTGCCGATCTTTAAAAATATTTTGTAATTAATGATTTTTTTAATACGTTTTTTAAAATCCCAAAATAATTCTATTGCATTAGGGTGAACAACTGTTTCATGACCTGAGCAAAAAAAGTGCACAACATAAGCCCGATGATGAAAACGCTGGACTAAAAAGAGGAAATACAAACATATAAATTATTATTACTAGCAGTAAAGTTTAGGAAAGGCCATGGTCAGTTTTGAAATGATGTGAACCGTGTTGCACTCTGTTCATGATATTACTCATTATATGCACAGGTACTATAAACAAGAAACAGCTGCAGATTTTCAACCTCACCTCCCTCACCAAATCAGAAGACATCCTGTCAGCTACTCTTCATTATTACATTGGAGACCTTCAGAACAGCACCCAGGGCTGCTCCAGGTCCAAAAGCTGCGCTCGCCATGGTCCCAGGAGGCACAGCCACATCCACATGGTCATCTGGAGCTTTGCATCTGTGGATAACAAGATGAGGACTCTTGGACATTTTCGGATCAATGTGTCCACCCTCTACAGGGACTTCATATCTTGGCAGTGGAAGGACATAACTCGTGTGGTCAACCAGGCCAAACACCACGACGAGCTGCTTATTGGGATTGAAGTGGCTTCACAAGGTTCCCAGCCGTGGAAGAAGCTCCTGTCAGACCGCTCACCCTACATCCTGGTCTATGCCAATGACTCTGCCATTTCAGAGCCTGAAAGTGTGGTAGCTACTCTCCAGAGGCCCCACTCAGTGAGAGGTGAGGGCTCCATTTCACACGGCTTCCATAAAGTGGGACTACAAGAGCAAAACGACACCGAAGGACAGCCGCAGCCCAGACACAGGCGCTCAGTGAATGTTCTCCTACCTTTGCAAAATAATGAACTTCCTGGTCCCGAGTACCCATATGAGACGACCGGCTGGGACGAGACAACTCCCTACGAACCATTTGAAAACAAACAGGCACGCCGGCCGCGTAAAAAGACACGCAAGAATCAGCGGCATAAGATGCCCTTGCTACAGTTTGATGAGCAGACGATTAAAAAGGCGCGAAAGAAGCAGTGGAACGAGCCCAGGAACTGCGCTCGGAGATACCTGAAAGTTGACTTTGCCGACATTGGATGGAGCGAATGGATTATATCGCCCAAGTCGTTTGATGCCTATTATTGCTCAGGGTCCTGCCAGTTCCCCATGCCAAAGGTGAGATTCAAAGCCCGGTAGCGCCACACTATAGTGCTTTTAGACAGTACTAAAGGTGCCAAAGCAAAAAATTAGTGGGTTAGAGAAGGTAAAGCTCAGTACGGTGGCAATTATAGTATTTCTACCAATTAGCTATATGAAGAGGGAAAGCTGATCTTTGGTAGACTTCGTCATTATAGATGGGTCACTTGTGAGAGCTGGTTAAAGATGGAATTTTTTCTTTTTAAAGTGATCACAGCCTAAAATGGTAGCACTAATTCAATACTCTCTAGACAATACATCTGGGAACCTGTTTTTGTTTTTTCACAACTGAAGATTATAAATAAACCAAAAACCAATGGGTTTTTTTGTTAAATTTAGTTTTTGTTCGGTTTTGATATTAATAGTGCAGATAAAAGTTTTATGAAAGCAGTTTAGGCAACTTACAGGTGATCTGCAGGAGCAGAACTCTTTATATCCTCTACATGGGCAAAGAACCAAAGGGTGGTCCGAGGCAATAAAGTATGGCCATTAAAGATGGTGAATAATCTGCTAGCTGATTAAATTGGAGAAAACAAATCAGACCAACTGCTACGTAAGTACAAAAAACAGCGATAGCACATTTATTTCTGTCTGTAATGGAAAATTGTGATAGCTTAGCAAAGCAACATAGTTCTGCAGTATATAGATATTTAAAAAATTTGTAGTTATACATTTTGTGTCAGAGTCACTGACACGTAACCATGGAAGCCGGGTGTCATTCAGTATCGGCCAATGCTAGGCTGCACTGCTAGCCAGACTGCTAATTAACTGAACTTCCTGTCTCTACAGTTCACAGATTTAAAATCTATTTTCATTATGAAAAGAATGGGATTAACAAATGTCTCTTTAACATAGCTACAATAAATATGTGGCTAATGCTTAACCTCATCCGTTATACTGTCTCAGTTTTGAATGTTTAAGTGTTGGTCACCTGGGCTATTTTTCTCTCATTTAAACAACTGGCAATTTTCTAATATTTAAGAGCCACTAGAAACCACTCTCACTGCAATCTTATCATATTTTAAATACTGCAGAAATACGCGTGGTATTTTGCCCTAGATTCATGTGCTGTGTGAGGTTAACGTTAGCAATGCTAGCACCAGCAGCCCATCTTTACAACTTTATCATTTGCAAGTCTCAGAGTGAATTTACTAATGGTTCTGAAAGGATGATGTCTATTTAGTTGCTATAATGAAAAGCAAATAATTTGTCTATCCAAGCAGAATTTGTGGAAGGAAAGAACATTTAACCATCTCCGTACTTGCAGAAATCCTTATGGCCTCCGCTCTGGCTGCCTGACAATAGTGAAGCCCATTAGGTGGTCGTCCCCATACTTTTAAGCTAAAGTTAAATCCAGTAGCTTCTGTTTTTCCAGAGTAACTTTTTTGAAAACCATTTCTTTACATGGTGATTATTAATGATTCCTTATGACGCAGTCCTAAATGACAGTCATGTCTGCATAAGCAAATGATAAGAATAGTTGAAAGTTAGAGCCATCAGTTTCTATACCAGCAGTGTACATTATTGGCTTGGCTTGGCGACCCCTGTAAGAATTGTTTGGCTCTGTAACTAAAGACTGCAGACATTAGTCTTTAACTTTTTTTTTTTTTTTTGCAGTATGGTATACATTATGTAAATAGGACGGGCTACATTCAGATAGCAGTCTCTTTACTGCTTTGCATTAATTTAACATGGGGAAAATCAACCTCAGGGGTCCCTGCTATCTTTCTGTTTTATATAACAGGCAACAGTGGCAAGCCTTATGTCATTGGCTTTGATCTTCAACAGCAGGGTTAAAGTAGTTACAGTAGTTGTGCAGATAGTTCTTCATGCTTTTATCTTCAGATTGTATCTTTGTCTTTAAAGATGCACATCAGATGTAAATCTAGATTTAGCCCAAGCAGTCCTACTATATTAAACCTGCAGTAATAGTGAAGCTACAGATGTCATCTAACATGCTTAGTAAGAAAACCGGCGTCCTCATAAACAGCTGGTTGACCTCCTCATCAAAATTCAATAAAAATGTTATTACCTAAAACAAACCAACAAGTATCTTGAATGAAGTATCTACAGAGGATAACGTTAAGCCTTTACACAGAAGATGGAAATAAGTGAGAGACACAAAAAACATCTGCCTGATGTTAAACATCAACTTCCCTTTTAGCTCGTGGCACCGGTGATAAGATAACCACGCAGGTATTTTAAACATGGCCGGAATGCACGAGCTACATCCACTTAATTCATTAAGTCGGAGTCACAGGTCTTTGTAGTCGGAGGTAATTAGTCCCAGAAGTAGAGCCTAGGGCTTTTAAGGCAGCCGCCTCCCTCTCCTGCAGCTTTTCTGCTCAGCCTGTGCAGAAAACGTTGTCTCGTTTGTCAGGTTGAAGTTTTAGAAGCTTCTAAATAGCCATGATTAAAAGGGTGCACTTTTTTTTCCTGTGGAGTGGTGTGGGAAGACTTCTATCGCTTACTAGTTCCTGTTGAGAATGAAGCAGCTGTGCAGGTGAACTGCTGGGCGTGTAGAACTTAAATTCAGACCCACAGACCCTTCGGCCAATGCTGCATGCTAGTTGCACTGAATAATATTGCTATGCCCTTGACAAATAAGATTATATATGATCTTAAATGGCAAATAGGAAAACTACATGTGCAGAACTTCAGCAACAAGTAAAGTTTGATATTGTTGAATTGGTTATACATTTGGGGACGTTTTGAATGTCTTTTTTCTGCTTTCAAATATGTTCGGTAGAAGGAAAAATAAATGTACGTGTGAATATTTGCTATCACTCTGGGTTTCTGTGACTCTGGAAAACAAGGCCCAGCTTGTTAGAAACATGTCCTGTTGGCTCATCAAAAGTTCATAACTGTTTAACTTTTACTTTAAAATGACATTTATTTGCTCTTTTTTTTAAGGCTCTGAAGCCATCTAACCACGCCACCATCCAGAGCATAGTGCGGGCGGTGGGCGTCATCCCAGGCATCCCCGAGCCGTGCTGTGTCCCCGAGAAAATGTCTTCCCTCAGCATCCTTTTCTTTGACGAGGACAAGAATGTGGTGCTGAAAGTCTACCCCAACATGACAGTAGATTCCTGCGCCTGTAGATAGTTTCTTTTTCCTCCCAGGCCTCATCGCACACACCTCGTGTCATAAAGAGAAGTAAAAAACAAACAAACAAAAAAACCCACATACAGCCATAAAGACGGTCTCTTCTCCTGTTCCTGCAGTCATACACTCACTCAGATACAAATATCAAGTGAATACAACTTCCCTTTTGCACTGGAGGAGAGCACCGCCTGTTGTTCCAGGTGACGATGTGACTGTCAGTGGGAAGAAATGGATCACGTGAGTTATCCTAGTAAAAGTTGTATTTTAAACGTATTTATCATCGCTGCTCAGTTATCAGTTGGGCGACGGCAGGGTGGATGCGATCATAAACCCACTATCAAGGCATACAAACACCAGCTGAGGCATAAAAGAGACAAAAACTGAAGGAAAATATTCACTTTTCAGGAAAAACCAAAAAGATCTTCATTTCAGCTGGTGCCCGTGGAAGGGCGAGGTGGTTGTACTCATCTTTCTCTCCTTCACAGCTTGAAGTTGTCACCTCCAGGCCACCTCTGCTCGCATTTGCATGGTTTTTGTTACTATGTGTAAGTATTTATGTCTGTACTATCACTGTGTTATTCACCATACGAGAATTTATTGTATCATTTTTTGGCTTGGCTGCTATAAAGGGTTATATTAGATTCCAAAGCCAGAATTGTGACGTAGACTTTTAGGTTGCTTTACATATTTATGTTTAACTCTGTTGTTGTACAGAACCAACATTTTTTTTAGAGTTTATTATAGGTGGAAGAGTAAGCTACATTCATATGGTCTCCTCATTAACAGGGACATTCTGAGGCATGTTTTGCTTCTCCAAGAAAATGAAAAAGCTTCATGAGTAAACCTCGTAGGTGAGGCCAGATTAACTTGTTAGCATGAGGCCAGAACTGCAAAAATTAATGCTCAGTGAGAGGCAGCTGAAGGAGAAATATGTTTTTGACATACTCTTCTGTTAGAAACTGATGGAAAGTGTTGCGTGAGGTCTCGGAGGTGGAGGTGGATAAAATTTCTGAAAAAGTAATTTGGCTGCCTTTAAAACCCAGCAGAAGATGGATTTTTGCAGGGGTGCAACTTCTGCTGGGACGTTTTTCTTCTCTGCGAAGCTCCGCTTCAAACTCAGTTACGTTCTGATCCGTTTCATGAAAACACCAGTATTACTGAGGACCAGAAACATGTCGGGCTGCACTGTAGGCATTTGGGGGGAAGAGCTTTAGGACGGGCTGACAGCTTTAAGCCATTCATTCGTACAAATTGGTAGATGGCTTAAAATAAATGAACACTCCAACTATCAGGTCAAAATGAACTTTTTTCAGTGTTAAATTGAGCACAATTTGCAGTAAACTGCCTGCTACCAAACTTAGCAAATTAAGTTTTTATGATTCATTTAAATACTCTCCTCCCAAAATTTTATTCTCACAGGAAAAAATACATATGCAAGTTTTTCTTTTTTACCTGTTTCCCCCCCCAAAAAACTTCTTGAAGGTATAGGATATTGAAAGGTACCGCTACTCTGACTTTTACTTGGATTTCAGTTTCACCTTTGTGCTGTTTTTCAGCTTCAGGAAAAACAGAAAAGTGGTACTTGGTGCAAGCTACTAGCATCAGCTGGGTACAGTGGTGGCAGTAGAAAAAATGAGATGAAGCAAAAACAAGCTGTGCATTATTATGTCCTTTCTGTTATTCACGTTTTGAGCAATATGACCGTCATTATTATTACTATGTATTATTCTACAGAGTGGGTTTTACATAAATCATTAGAGGGTGTGTTATTCGAGTCAGATCAGCTACAAACAACAGGCACACCTGGAGGAGCAGTTAACATGTCGTAACCTTGCCTTGAGTTGTGCGTTATTGTCACAGTTCATAAAACCAAATATTTATTCAGAGCAAGTAGACGTAATTATAGCAGCGTTTTTTTTTTTTCTATACACTTGTACATTGCCTTTGTATATAGCTCACTCTACTACAATGATGCGTCTTTGAGATAGAAGTGCCTTTTTGAATGGGTGGATTTCTGCTTCACAAAAAGTTCGAGTTGATTCATCGTGAAGCTCAAGTCAAAGCAAGCAGCTGAGTATTTTTCTTATGGTACAAAATAGGCTCCAGAGTGAACATAGCGCGTATTCTTTTGTGGAATTTATTCTCAAATGTATTTCAAACCATTTTGATAATCCAGAGACATTTATTTTGTGTCAATACCCGAGGGCAGATTGTGTAACTTTCTATATTTTGTACTGACACGTTTTACAGTTTGTGCTTCCTCGTTTTGTGCCGACACGATTTTTAGAAATGCATGTTATAGAATGAAGTGGCTTCCTCCGTTGGTGCCAGTACAACTTTGCAGATGTGACGACTGCTGACGCGTCACTTTTTGGATCCTTGCTTTTTCTGCATTTGTGACTCAACTTTCCGAGTATGAATCGGCGCAGTCATCTACAGCGCAGCGCATCGACCTTTACTTCACTGTTTCATCTTCTCGTGTAAATGTTGTGCTGTAGGTTAAACAAAGAAATGCCTGTACAATAAGCTTCATAAAATATATTTGTATATGGAAAAGGCCTTTAACATGCATCTATTTATTTTCTCTATGTTGCATATCTTGTAAAGGTGTGGTCTGGGAAAGGGGGGGCCGAAGCTCAGAAATGTCGATGGTCTTTATATCTGCGATGGACATTTGTCACTACTGACTAAAAGTGTGGTGAACTGTTTAAAGGTCTCCCTCCTCTGAGCTCGGACCCTCCTTCCAAAGCATTCAAAGAAATGAATAAAAGTATGCAAGAACAAAATCTATCAAGACTTTTATTGTATTTAATTTTTGTCAACCTTTGGTTATGAAATGCTGTATCCCATTTTAAAACAAAGAAAAATACTTAAAGTTCATGTATTTTCTCCCTCTGTACCTCCTGAAAATAACACAAAATCTGTTTCTGAGGTACAAGTACCAAAATTCAAAGGTATATCTGTATGTACAGGGATGTTTGTGTGCTCCCTTTTTATTAGATTATTTACTTTTTGTTCATATACAGTGTATATATATTTTTTCAGGATCGCGTCAGACAAAGGCAGGTATAGATACAGTGTAGCACATTATGTGTGCTGATTAGCAATCCAGTTAAGTTCAATCACTTTGTCTTCAACCACTTTAAAGTGTTAAAGTCAGCTATTTAGCTGCCTCCCCACATATCTGTTATTACACTATAACATTTGATTAAGAACTTTCGAACATATTCATAAAATTCAAAAGCTTTGCCTGATTTATATTTGGCCAATCGCATAAGGTCATCTTCTCAGTCATCTTCCAGCGTGGCTGCTATTTTTAGATCCCTCCCCGGATGTCCAGTTCTGACAAATTTCACTGTCCGTGCTGCGATTTCTCACCAACCTCAGACTTCTGCTTCCAGCTGACCCAGATTTTGTATCTCGCACTGTCACGGCTGATGAGAGCTGGGTCTGCAGGTACAGCTTAGCAGGTTTTTAGCTGTCCAGTTTGAGTGCAAAGTACACTCGACAGATTTGCTTTTCTAAAAGGTTGAAGCACACCCACTGAAGGGTTGAGGAATCACCATTTTGACGCAGTGGAATAAATCCAGCACATACCAGAGGTACAATTACATAATGGGACTTCCTCTGAGAGAATAGCAGCCACGCTGAAAATGGTCCAAAGTTGCACAACAAGGTGAGAATGGATCAAACTTTTATTGATCCGTTCTCATAACTTTATGATCACACCCCGTGGGCTTGCTGGCCTAAACTGTACTAAGGTAAACATGTAGCAACGTGTGAGAGCTTGTAGATGTAACACAAGAGTGTGAAACATTTTTAAAAGTGAAAACAAAACTTAAAATGTTTTCTACATTTTATCTTACAGGCCCGTGAATTTTGCATCATATTTACCTTCATAAAACTGCACTTTCACTCATGATACATTTCCATTTTTTGTGATGAGAATCTTCTGATTACAATGCAAGACATCATGAGTCATTTAAATAAACCAACAACTTCCACTCTCACGCACAGACCACTAGCTTCATTTGTCAGAGAGAGCTCCGCTGACTGCCATTAACCAAAATGCCTCTGCTTTTACCATCAGATCTGCCTCTGCAGTAATGACAGTAGAATTTGTGAATTCAACGTCTAAATCCACCTCCGGTTTTCCATTGCAGCAACAAGTGGGCCACTGTAGGACGGCCCACATCTCTGAGTGTGATCCAACCACAGGTAAGACCTCTTTAGGGCTGTTGAAAGGAAAAGGAAATATCTGCTGTGGACTAGAACCTCCAGATCAGCCCAAAGGAAATTGGAGTTAATGCCACTTTACTAATAAAATGAAAAAGTTCAAATGTTAAACCGATCTGTTTGAAGGGATTGTGTAAATGCAGTTAAAAAACTCTGTCCTGAAACAGCACTGCTCCTCCAAACTCACACATACATTCACCAATCAGAGGACACATTTACAATATACATGATATTTACAAATTCACTCACCCGTTTTTTTTTTTAAGGTTTATATAAAGGAGCAAGTAGGTTAGATTGTATAAACTGTGTATTTCGGATGCTTGTGCTTTATATCATTGAGTATATACACAGAGACGTGGTACCTCAAATGTTTAAAATGGAAAACACACCAATTTAAACCCCAGGTTCCTCAGAATCACCTCACAGTAAACCCTAAACATATTCTGCTCACTTCGGCCTCTGCTGTTCCTCCTCACATCATCAACGGCTCAAACGTGTCTCCGGCTCAGGAAGCCCACCGCGAGACGCTCACACTTTATGATTCAAGTGGAGAGAAGGTGTTCCTGTCTTTGTTTGTCATCTGTGACAAAAGTGAAGAGGCTGTGAGGATAACACAGTTGGCACAAGGAGCTACAGATGCTTCATGGATGTTTCTGTTGGGGTTCATATCCAGCGTGTGTTGGTTTTCAATGCAGTGTCATCTCCTCAAATTCCCTTTAGCTGTTAGAAATAAAGGCCGCATCGATGTTTCTGAAGTAAAAGAGCAATTAGGGAATTGAAAATAAGAATAGTATGACGTATGGCAAAGAATGCTGAGCTGAATAAACTCTTGGTCCCTCCAAAGCAATCGGTTATGAAGCTCGATGACACCATCCGAGTGTTTCTGGACCATCCATAAAATGTACTGTGCCTGAGGGCAAACTTAAAAAAGCTTGAGCTGTACCCAATAACTTCAGGAAATCAAAAACTACAAACACGGCAGTGAATCATTTCTGTAATTTCTGCATGTCTGTAGTTACTCTAATGTGATGTTAGCACAATAAATTTTGTTTTTACTGTTTTTTGTGGGTATTACCAACTGGAAAGCTACCCTGAAATGCCCACATTGCCACTGGGAGATGTTTTTAAGAAAACAGTGCACGTTCAGGATTGGTTAAAGTGCACGTTCTCTTTCACCAGCTCTAAAATAACTCACAGGGTTACTGTGCTTTACAGAGGGGCTCAAACTTCCACAAGGGGACAGTTACATGGAGGAGTTTATTCCCAGTCACAGTGCTGGCTGTTATCACTTCCCATGTGTTTATATCGCCCTATTGCATGGGATCAACTCTCCTGTAGTTTTGGTTAGTTTCCTGCCCCTCCCTGAGGCTGGTTCTGCTTCTCTACCTCATGTGATCTTTGAGGTTCTCTCCGTAATACTGTAGGGTCTTTAGCTTATAATGTAATGAGTCTTGAGATGACAACTGTTGTGAACTGGGCCTATATAAATAAAAATAAACATTTTAATTGAATATGGGGTGGAGGTGTTTATCCAGCACACCACCCTGGTGCAGCACATATCAGCAGCAGATTATAGAGAAGCTCATTAATGTTTATAATAGCGTTATTATGGACTCCTAGTGTATCCCAATACCCGGTTCCAGGCTGACGGCTTCATAACGAGCTGTTTAACTCTGCAGTGAGCCGATGAAGCCGTTTGTGTGGCATTTTTGTTACCGAGTGTCTGCGGCTGCACGAGGTGTTGAACTGATAATATGGCTTGTGACTCCCAGTTGCTGATGAGTGTACGTCATATAGAAGGTATAGAAAGAATTTTATCCTACTGTGATGCTAACCTTACTTATTCTAACTATGAGAACCTGTTATATTCCACAGTAATACCACAAATTGAGCTAGTTGATTCTGTGCAGCCACAGTAGCCCTGAGTGTCCTCTTAGCCCACTAACATTAGCCAGCTAAGGAGTGTTAACTTACCTGACTTAATGTGATTCAACACAAATATTAGAAATCTTTCTTTTTTGTTGCATAACGGGGCTACATCTGAAGTTTTGTCTGGGTTAACGATTAATACATTAATCCTGTATGTCAAGCTAGGCAGCTTCATGCTAATTAATGTGACACTGAGCACCATTAACCAGAACCTTCTGTTTTGTTGGCATTAATAAAATCCTTTCTGGTAATGTTCTTAATCTGCTTCTGGCAAATGTCTTGGTGGTGGCCCGACTGCTCTGAGGTAAAAGCTTTTGCATTTCACATCCAGTTTTGTTCGAATGTTGAACGCTGACACGGCTGTTGGAGCAGCTTAAAACTGTTCTGAATCGCTTCGATTTTTCTCGACATCTTTGTCAAAAATAGTGTGAAACAGAGAGTAAAAGAAAAGTCAAGCAGTAAACCTTTACACCTTTGAAGGCTTCCATTCAAATGTGCACATGTTGTATGAAGATGCAGGAGCAATACGGGTTTACCTTTTGGTAATATCCCATTTTCAATTATCTGTCAATCTGTGACAATCATAAAGCTGCTAAACCATGGCTGAGGTGATGTAAAGTCACCTGTAAGTCCACTTTTGCTGTTAGATTTTAGTTGTTAATGTGTGCAGTGGAAGGAAAATGTTGGAAAGATGGAGGAGAAGCCCTCAGAAGTCCATGTCCCAACCAGACAGCTCATCAGGAGGACTGTCATCATCTGGAGGGTAGCTGTCGAAGTAACTGTGATCTGTTGGTCCTGTAAGCTATGGAGCAAAGGAAGGAAGAGGAGAGAGAGATGGTTAGCAAAGCATTGAGTTGGTCTGAAATCAAATAGTAACAACTGATGGGGCAACAAAATTCAACATGGCATTTTTAAGGTTAATACAAATTCCCTTTGGGGTTGTGTCAGGAAGGGCAGCTGGAATAAAACTTAAATCAAATGTGGAGCTACTTGCTGTGGTGACCCCTCGTGATAAATCACTACACATGAGCGGGGGACACTGGTTTCCTTTTCCAATGTGGAACAGTATAAAGTGTGCAGGAGGCAGAAAGCATGATGGCCACGTCTTGCTGAGAATTCACCTGACAGTTACCTCCTTTATCCTTATTAAGCCCATTTTTCCACAACAGGAGCTATAAGACATTGGGTGTGCGTTCATAACACACACGTAAGGGTAAGAAGGAAGAAATGCCTGCTGTGGGACAGGTATTTCTGTGCTGGAAGAAAGCTCCTCGGGCTCTACACTGACTGGCTAAAGTCAGATAAGCAACTACAGTAAGATTTTTGGGGAAATCAAGCAATCAGCACTTGCTAGATTAAGAAAAGCAGAACAAATGGAAACTGGATGAAAAATAAATCTGAACTCCATCAAAGTTCCTGAGAGATTTTACAGAGACAGGAGGAGGCTGGAAGAAAGAGCTAGAAGTGAACTAAAGATTGGCAGCGGTGCTGGTGTAAATGAAGTGGTGAATCTGACAAATTGCTCTGGGAGCTGCCTCATCCTGTCTGCTGTAGCTGCTTTTATCTTTTGTCCCGGCCTTCACACTGAAGTGCAGCTCAGACAACAAAAGGAGAGACGGAGACAGCCGAAGTGACGTCGGGACGCTTGACTTTTAAAAAGTCCCGCGATCATTGTTTCAGCCGGCTAATATGCCTACAGGTCTCCTGCACACTTTAAACAGCAAACAGATATTTTGTTCTGAAAGTTTAATCACGCTTCAGTCATGACGTGGAACTACAAGTTACAAGTTTGATCACAGCTTACTTCTCTTTTCAGTGGCGATGGTAACGTCCTTGCCTTCAGCCCCTCCCAGTTGAAGCCATTAAACCACCTTCAGATACATTAGAGAAAACACACATCTGTAAGTGTATTTATCTTCTCACATTTACATATATGAGTTTGACTCTGTCAGAACAAACGCAAAGTAGGAAACGTCCCAATTTAAAGTTTGAACAGTGATTCGAGTGGTTGTTAAATGTCACTTGTTCTGGATCAAGAACTCTTTCTGTACATTTTACTTGGACTTTGACTTCTATTCCTGGCTCAGTATGGAAAATGAGAACTAGGTCAGCATCACGTTTAAGAACAACATATCAATCCCTGCATTATGAGTATATATTGTTTCCTGTAATGCGGTAGCCTCATGCTGTCTTTGTAAAGGAAAAAGGCAAGTGGCAAGTTCAATCATTTGATAAGCCTTGACGATGTTTGCATCCGACTGCTCTTGCACACTGTTCAGTGATTATCTAATTGTAAAGGCTATGAACCACGAGCCTTCATCCATAATGTTCAATCAGTGCTAATTTGTGGAACTAATCTTCCCGCTGAGATCCACAACAAATGAGTCAGTTCCTACTTACCTGTGCTTCTTAATATCAGTTATTCCATTTTTGAGATTACCCAGTCGCTCTGAGGGGTTCCGCCTATAAAACAGATCAAAGTCAGGAAATTAACTCTTCACCAAATTACTGTGCTAGTTCCAAGATGGTTGGGTTATGTTTTCCTGCTCTGTTGTTCAGAGCTTGAAGAAAACTGTTTAATGTACCTGGGTGTCAGGTATACTGAGCACATCAGCCATCATCAGACTCTGTCCTGAAAATCTGAATCGAGAATTTTGTGTCTACTTAAGCTTCAGGTATGTCGGCCTGCGCATGTGAGTGTGTACCTGCATAGCTTGCGTATGAGGTCCTCCGGTCTCTTTGTTATCTTCTTCGGGAAGTCCATCTTCTCAATGCCTCTCAAGATGAAAGTGTACGTCATCATCTGGTCAATTCCTGAGAACGGAGGACTGTGGAGTGAAGAAAAAATCGGCAGATATTCAGCAAGCTTTTAGCAGTACTTTGTGTAAAAATGACTGCAGGTCAGTGGGCAGAGTGAAGTGGATGAGTGAAAGGATGATCTTGCTGCAGATTGGAATCACAGAAGAACGCGTGCTCTAACCTGCCGGTAAGAAGCTCAAACGCCAGGATGCCCAAAGACCAAAAATCCACACTGAAGTTGTGGCCTTTGTTGAGGATGATCTCTGGTGCCACATACTCTGGAGTGCCACAGAAGGTCCAAGTCTTCTGGCCACATCTGATCTTCTTGGCAAAGCCAAAGTCGACCTGGAAAAGGAGAGTTTAGTCTTTAAAGAGATGTTTACTGTCAGCCTGTCAGCATACAAGTATACAGTAATGTTGAAACTTTTAAAAGTCCTCTGGGGAGCCTTTAAGGCTTTTCCACAAAAATACCTGCCTACATTAAAAGCCTTACTCTTTAAGAAACCACTGTGCTGCTTATGTCTGCTTAGATGCCATAAAACATCCTAACGTCTAAGCAGTTTTATCAGACACATGAAAAAGAAACCAATCAACAAAAAATGTGTTATGTGACATGAATTTCTCCCTAATTCATTGTTTTCTTATCCATCCTACTTACTGTATCCATAACTAGCTTGTCATAGCATTTGTTCACTGCCCTGCTGGGTCAGCAGACGTGATGTTCATGTGTAATGAAGCTATAATGTTGTGACGCTGTCAAAGTTTGATTTGCTTTCAGTAAATGTGCCAGTAACCACTAAAACTGTAGTTACAGTGCTCCCCCTTTCTTTTAGTAGCCCTTTTAATTGCTTACTACCAAACTATTTAAACTATACTTCATACTGCATGCACTGGTGCACGTTATTAAGACAGTGGCCAGAAGTCGAACCCAGGACCTTCTTGCTAACCCTTGTGCTACCATGCTCCCATTCTTATATTAGTGAATAATTCACCATATGTCACTAATACATGACATACTCGGCAGAACACTAAACTTGTGACTCAAGCCACAAACCCTAAAAGCACCTGTGAGTCACAGATCAGGGCACGGTAGAGCTCACAGCACCCGCAGAGCAGAGGAATTAGCTGCATCAATTTGCACAGCATTTAAATGGATGACGCAGAACGTGGGTGGAGAAAAAAACAAAGCAAAACGCTCACAGACCTGCCAAATGTCAGGCGCACACACAGGTGTGACCAAAGGAAATGTTTAGTTGTGCCTGACAGACTTTTTTGGTCGCAATTAACTCATTCACTGCAATTGACGTCTATAGCCGTCAATTGCAGTGAATGAGTCAATGGGTTTAACTCATTCACTGCCAATGGCTGGCAGTGAATGAGTTAAGACCAAAACGGTTGCATCCTGGAGTCTGGAAACACACATTTTGATTAAGCCTGATGACTCCAAACTATAAGAAATGCACTGGTCATCAAAGCGGGAGGAACATGCTGACAAGTGTTGTTCTTTCATGGTTCTGAGACAAAATGCGTTTACTTTCTGGAACTAATCTCACCAGTTTGATGTATCCTTCAGAATCCAGAATGAGGTTCTCAGGCTTCAGGTCTCTGTAGAGGACACCTTTCCGGTGGAGGTACTCGAAAGCCTCCGTGACACAGCCAATGCAGAATTTAGCAGCAGATTCATCAAAGCTGCCCCTGAAGACCAAAACCCAAACATCCTATTAAAACCTTTTGCAGCTTTTGTGACAGTGGCTCCAGACAATGGTTGGCATCTCCTACCTGTCCCTGAGCAGACTCCAGACCTCTCCACCCAGACAGGCCTCCAGCAGCATGTACACATATTTGTTATCCTTGAATGTGCGATACAGTCTGGAGAAAATGAAACACAAACAAGTTTAGCTTTAAATACAACAAATGCCATTTTATCATCATTTGAGATCAGCATTAGTCTTTTTATTCCTTTGATTTATTTATGTGGTTGACGCAGTTTCATAAAGAACCCGACAATATTTGAGACTGAAGACAACCAGACGTGCAGCTGGTGAAAGAACCATCAGGGGCAGACAACTGCTAAGACTCTCAGGTCTAAAAGATTTGCACATATTTAACCAAATCACTTTCTGAGTTATAATTCGATACCATCTGGAAAATCTAGTATTTATTCTATTTTGACTCCACTGATATTTTGGTTTTTAAACATGTCATATTTGCTCAATCAGCCATGAAAGTTGAATGAAAATGGCAACAATTTTATATTAAAGTATTCTTTATGCTATATTTACAACAGTATTGTTAAATTCAACTATCACATTCAAAATAATCAGTAGTTGTCATTTACAATGTGAATTTTCTTTTGTTTGTTTTAGTGTGTGGTCAACAGTGCTCTTCTCCAAGAAAGTAACAAAAAAAAAGTAATCCCTTTACTGATTACTTATTTTCAAAAGTAATTAGTTACTTTATTACTTAGTTACTTTTTGAAAACATGATACACAACCCGGATAAGTAATGAAGCAATAGACCTTTCAGCCAAATTCTGTTTTTCTGCATAATCCATCATGTAAAATTGAATCAAATGAAAAAGTCTCTTTTGAAAACTTGTTTTATTAGTTTTAACTTTATGCAAAAATAAGTTTTCTTCCCACACAGAGTGAACAGCGGACGCTAATGTTTTTGTCACTTTTTACGGAATCAAAGTAATGTCAGTACTTCCAAGCTTTAAACTCTGCATGGTCGCACGCGCTTAACGTCATTGTCACGAGACACTCTCACAAACAAAATCACGATTTAGTAACGCAGTAATGCAGCGTGCTTACGGGAAAGTAACGGTAATCTAATTTTTTTTGCAATACTAATCCCTTACTTTACTCATTACTTGAAAAAAGTATTAAAGTATTACAGTAACGCATCTCTGGTACTCAAATGTTGGACTTTGCAGGAGTGCTGGACTTTTCTTGATACTGCCTTGATTTCAACGTGGGGAAAATCAGGTGGGTCAACGGCTCGTTTTTCAAAAAATTATATCTTGAAAACTGTTTGATAAATGATGCTAAAACTGCACAAAAATCATTGTATATGTTTAGATTGTAACATAAAATTGACGGTCTAGCAGAGGGCTGCTAGATTACCCATGAAAAGCAACAAAAATACAAAATATATGATAAACAGGAAGCAGGGCACCTAAATTATTAAATTTCACCCGAGCTGTAATTATCACATAAATGAATTAATTCTAGCTTAATATATGAAGTAATGTTTTCAGATTTTAGTGTAAATAGGAGCCTAGATCGACATCCGTGATTCAACATTAAGCTTAAAGGCTCTTAAAACTGCAGCGTGGGTGTCAACCACTCCACCACAATGCCACCGTACGTAGCCTTAAGTCTTACATCACCCGACGTCGGTCTTGAAACCAGATTAGGAATAAAATAGGTACACAGAGTGTATGAAGAGGAGGTTAGCTGGATGAGCGTTACAGAAGGTGAAGAATGGCTTTAATATCAGAGTCTGTTCCACTGCATACGGTGAAATCGGATCATCGTAATCTCACAAAAGACAAAGAAAAGCTCCTGTTGCAATATTTCATAAGAAATAACCACATTTTCTTAGCAGACATCTCAATATCCCCTGCTATTCTACCCCACTGAGAAGATGTAATCTGCTCAGGTCCCCGACGGTGATCTCATCAAAAACTAATAAGCGCAGCATTGTGTTCCCAGACTAATGGAGCAGAGATTCATCATGTAGGATAAAAAATGGAAATGAGTTCCAAGGCTGGGCAAGAGGACGCACTTGACTACGAAAGGCGAGCGAGCCTCCGCGAGGATCCTCCTCTCTGAGTGGATGTGTTCTTCCTGCCTGTTGTCCACCACGTGCTTCTTTTTGATGATCTTGAGTGCAAAGGTGACATCCTCAGTCTTCACCTTCACCTGCAGATGGACATGACAGGGTGGGTGTGACTCAGCACAGACCTCAAACAGCAGGCATGGTTCCCATGTAAACATTAAGTTTACTCCTACCCATGAAAACACCGTCCTAATGAACTTTCAGTAGAGTAAATTGATGCACTATCAAAATAATAATTTCTATATGAAGAAGGTCAGATTAGATTTTGCCAGAAAACATCTAAAAGAACCTGCACAATTCTGAAAAAAAGATTCTTTGCAAAGATGAAACCAAGATTAACATGATGGGAAGAGAAAAGGATGGAGAAGAGCATCAACCATCGAACATGGTGGAGGTTACTAGTGTTTATTGATGGTGTTACTGCTGATACAACCAGCAGGATGAAGAGTGTGTAGGACTACACTCTCTGCAAAGATTCAACCAAATGCTGCAAAACCGGTTGCGCAGCGCTCATGGATAATAACCCCAAAAAGAAATAGGATATTCTTCAGTAGGCATTCTCAATCCAACAGATTGCATTTTTTCAGTTACTGCAGACAAACTGAATGCTGGAAGATTCTCAAACTCACCAAAGGTCAGCTCTTACCAGTTCTACTCGTCCAAACCCGCCGACCCCAAGGGTAGCAATGACCTCCAGGTGATCAAAGGGCCTGGATGAAGAGAATTCGGAAACCAGTTCCTTCAGCTGGATGACGTCAGGAGACAGAGGCTGACTTTGGTGGCGTGACACAGACGACCTGGATGGAAGACACAGACAAAAACAGAGTGTCTACCTTAACCTAAACATTTAGCAAGTGAAGCAGTAGATCATAACTACTGTACATCTGTGAGTGGAGTTTTCACATCTGTATCTTTCAAATCATAATTTATTACAATTTAAGTGAATATCTGAACATTTCATCTGCTGACAAGTGAGCCAACGAAAACTTTAACAGAGAAAAAACAGCTAACAGACGAGTGCCTCAGATGGCGAACACCAGCTTATGTTTTCATCAGAATTTTGAGCGAGTCTTCTCCTCGCTGT
The DNA here is from genome assembly GCF_963969265.1 of Rhamphochromis sp. 'chilingali'. Classification (NCBI taxonomy): domain Eukaryota; kingdom Metazoa; phylum Chordata; class Actinopteri; order Cichliformes; family Cichlidae; genus Rhamphochromis; species Rhamphochromis sp. 'chilingali'. Next base: position 36,201,757 of record NC_137937.1, read on the forward strand.
ATTATCCGTAAAGTGTGTTTGAAAAGGGATGAATGTGTAAAGCTCACAGAGTCGTTGATAGAAGTGGAAAAGTTCGATGTGGATGCAGTAAGAACAGAAGGTTTTCAGTACTCGTTAAATACCCCGGATAAGAAGGATGGTGTGTCACGTTTCTACTTTAACTTGGTAAAAACAGCTAAACTGAAACAAGAGGTAAAAAAAATCTAAGCATGAAAAAAACTATAACGTGAATCTCCTTTGCAACACAAAAACTTAACAACCTGCAGACATTGTATCAACCCAGAAGCTGAGAATAATTAAACATTGCAGTGATGTGCAGTTTGTTTTGCAATAAGTAGTCATTTCTCTGTAATGCAACCCATTTCTTTTTCCATGCTCAGAACATTTTTGTTCACTGTCGTGAACATCGGGTGCTGCACCTACTTGGCATGTCTCTTCTTGTCGTCGCGATCGAGTGTTGCCACGTACCCTTGGAGGTACTTCTGCAGCTCATTGAAGGTGCCCACCGTCTGATCAAATGTCCTAGAAAAAAGACATCGGCACATTAGCAAACGAACCACTGGAATGTTGGCTGATTCCAAATCTGAACTCAGATCACTGATAGCGATCGAACACGGTGAGATAACGAATGAATTTTTGTGGGAAAACGTCTGGAAAAAGAAAATGTTGACACCGGCTGAAATGTATCAGAGTACAGCTTTGTTCTTCATCATAGACTGGCGTCTTTGTTCAGAGTCATTATCGGGTGAACAAAAGCATGTCTTTTACAACCTTTTAGGCATTATTTTAAATCTCAATACTCACTCTCTGTCGATGACGAGGCACTCCACCCCGTTCTCATCAGCAATGATATTGGCAGACCTGACGTCGTCACTGAAAGAGATGTGAATCACATGCACACAAAAACTAAGACAACTGTACATTTTACAACTGTTTTCATTGTGAATTTGGCATTATGAAGCTATTTCTACCTCTGCCCACATTATGCTTTTGTGTGTTTTTTCTGTGAATACAAAACTTGAAACATTTTTAAATCATTCTGATAAACAATTCACTAAAGTTTAGTGAATAAAAAGTTATTCATGGTTACAGATTTATCGGTGGAAAGTTGACAAAGAGCCTTTAAAGTATAAAGATTTAAAATATCATGTCAGACTTTTAAGGTCAGTAGATCGATCTGAGGGTGCTATAAAGCCACTTAAAACTATGTTTCTTACTGCCATTGTTTGTATTGACAACATATCGGGAATGATGTCTGGGATCTGAAATATCACGTTACTTTGGACCTCTGACCTCATCTACAAGGTCAAATAAGATCAAACTTTCATATAATACTTTTTAAAATGGTTTTCAAAACATGTTTTTAATTTCTACTATCTTTGTTTATTGCTGCAACATTTAGGAAATGATACTGGCATAAGGAGATTCTAAACATCACATAGTTTGCATCCAAATATCATGTCACATTTCTTTTTCTTTCTTTTTTATGTGTTATGGCTTTAAAGACAAAAGAATGAGCTGCCTAATTAGTTCTTACATATAAAAGAAAACAAAAACAAAACCCTTCCCTTAAAAACACAGAGAGAGTGAGCTGGTCCTTGTTTGTTTATGATGCATCGAAGAGGGCTCCACATGATTTCCAAAGCTGTGGTTGGTTCATTTTTCAGATTTTGTCTGTATTCACTAATTAATTGTTTTGCACTATGTTATCCTAGCATTGGTCTCGGTATTGAAGCAGGTGCTGCGTTGTGTTACCTCCCAATCCTTACCTTTAATATTCATCTATATAGCACCAGTCCACAACAATCCCCTGACGCTGTTTGAATATTTCAGTCTTTTGTTGACATGACCTGACTGTTGCTGTATTTTACCTTATAAGTGCTTTTTCTCCAAAGTAGTCTCCCTTCTGCAGCGTGTTGATGATCTGTGGCAGCTTGTGGGCCTCGGTGGTCTGGGTCACTTTCACCTGCACAAGACAGTTTGCTGGATGTTCATCTCTTCACCTCCTACAGACGCTTTGATTTTCTCTAATTTTTTTAAAGCACTATAAAAACATAAAATGCTAAAGAACTGAAACAACAGACATAACCTACCTTCCAAATGTTTGAGGTTAGTTTAAAGTCTTCTCTAATAGTACATAATCTGAAATGTCGTAGATAACAGTTACTGATTAACATTTTGTATAATCAGGCATGATTTTTAAAGCGACGTCTACGTGGACCCGTTTTTAAAATCCTCTCTCCTCCCCTCTAGGTTTGTTAAACAGGCAGAGACTTTTAACAAACCTGTTTTCTTCAAAAAAATTAAATAGAAGACATTGACACAGTCTGCAGTACTCTCTTCATAAATCCACACAGTCAGGCCTCCATGGCCTTTAATGAAGCTTCCAGATGAGAACCTGTCTGTCTGTCAGACGATGATGTATCGCTGTTCTTTTTCTCTTGCTACTTCGGTTCAATCTAGTTTGTCCAGTTTGCAGGACAGATTAGATCTCTTTGCTAGCCTGAGAAGGCCTTGGTGTCCCTCCACTTCTGGCAGAGCTGGATGGGGAGCTGGTAGCTACGTAGCTTTAACACAACAATTTCTTCAAAATTGTTTTGGATTTCCCCTTATCTCACCTAGACGACTGTGTGACCCATGGCCTGGTTTTTCTCCTATTTTTTTTACACAGAAGTGATGTTTGGTGAAAGCAGGCCCTCAAACTGAACGAATTTATTACTTCCAGGCTGGACGACTGTAATTCATTATTATCAGGATGTCCAAAAAACTCACTGAAAAGCCTTCAGTTAATCCAAAATGCTGCAGCAAGAGTCCTGACAGGGACTAGAAAGAGAGAGCATATTTCTCCTGTTTTGGCTTCCCTTCATTGGCTTCCTGTTAAATCCAGAATTGAATTCAAAATCCTGCTCCTCACATACAAGGTCTTAAATAATCAGGCCCCATCTTATCTTAATGACCTTGTAGTACCATATCACCCTATTAGAGCGCTTCGCTCTCGCTCTGCAAGCCTACTTGTTGTTCCTAGAGTATTTAAAAGTAGAATGGGAGGCAGAGCCTTCAGTTTTCAGGCCCCTCTTCTGTGGAACCAGCTTCCAGTTTGGATTCGGGAGACAGACACTATCTCTACTTTCAAGATCAGGCTTAAAACTTTCCTTTTTGCTAAAGCATATAGTTAGGGCTGGACCAGGTGACCCTGAATCCTCCCTTAGTTATGCTGCAATAGACGTAGGCTGCCGGGGGATTCCCATGATGCATTGAGTTTTTCCTTTCCAGTCACCTTTCTCACTCACTATGTATTAATAGACCTCTCTGCATTGAATCATATCTGTTATTAACCTCTGTCTCTCTTCCACAGCATGTCTTTATCCTGTCTTCCTTCTCTCACCCCAACCGGTCGCAGCAGATGGCCCCGCCCCTCCCTGAGCCTGGTTCTGCCGGAGGTTTCTTCCTGTTAAAAGGGAGTTTTTCCTTCCCACTGTTGCCAAAGTGCTTGCTCATAGGGGGTCATATGATTGTTGGGTTTTTCTCTGTATCTATGAAGCGCCTTGAGGCGACTTTTGTTGTGATTTGGCGCTATATAAATAAAATTGAATTGAATTGAATTATAATGAATGATTACATTAACTATTAATTTAATGTTACAGTGCGTACACAAATGTGCTTTTAAGGAGTGTACTTAATTATACCAAATGGAACATGATGGGCCCAGTGTGATGTGGTGGTGTTGAAGTACTTTATGCTTTCCTGACTTGCTGTTTGAATAGAAGCATTATTTGCATATCAGACGTCTGGATGCTGGATGTTCATCTCTTCACCTCCTACAGACGCTTTTAATCTTCTCAAATTTTTTTTAAAGCACTATAAAAACATAAAATGCTAAAGAACTGAAACAACCTTCCAAATGTTTGAGTTTAGTTTAAAGTCTTCTCTAATAGTACATAATCCGAAATGTCGTAGATAAGTTACTGTCACGGTTTGCGGGGCAAGCCGTGTGGAGTTGAAATAGGACCCAAAATGCGGCAGCTCTGGTGCAGATGAGTGTTTATTTGACAACCGAAAATACAAACAGCAACGGTGTGGGTACCATGAAACAGGAAAACCTAAACTGGGTAGAACTAATAACACAAACCAGAAACGAGGATGCAGGGAGGTCCGGGGAAATACATACGGGGAGACCGAGGGGAAACAACACAGACGAACCAGCAACTACTATGACAGAAGACACAACTTAAATACACTCAGAGAACACAGGGGGATTACATACAGGTGGGGACACAGCTGGGAGTAATTAACATGACGAGACTAGGGAGGCAAACTGAAAACACTCACATAAGACACAGACCTTCACAATAAAACAGGAACTTACACATGAAAGGACACAAACTAAGAAACGCGGACTAGATACAGGAACACACGGGCAGAACAGAGTAAACACTAACCAGAGGAAGAACAGAACCAAAATCGCGAAGAGAAAACACAAAACGCTGGGTCAAAAGGACCCAGGATCATGACAGTTACTGATTAACATTTTGTATAATCAGGCACGATTTTTAAAGCGACGTCTATGTGGGCATAGACAGACCCGTTTTTAAAATCCTCTCTCCTCCCCTCTAGGTTTGTTAAACGGGCAGAGACTTTTAACAAACCTGTTTTGTTCAAAAAAATAAAATAGTCTGAAACTCAACATTTTTTCTGTAGAAGACATTGACACAGTCCTGCAGTACTCTCTTCATAAATCCACACAGTCAGGCCTCCATGGCCTTTAATGAAGCTTCCAGATGAGAACCTGTCTGTTCTGTCCCTTCACTTCTGGCAGAGCTGGATGAGGTGGCCGGGGGGGGAAGCTGGTAGCTACGTAGCTTTAACACAACAATTTCTTCGAAATTGTTTTGGATTTCCCCTCATCTCACCTAGACGACTGTGTGACACATGGCCTGGTTTTTCTCCTATTTCTTTTACACAGAAGTGATGTTTGGTGAAAGCAGGCCCTCAAACTGAACGAATTATAATGAAGATTACATTAACTATTAATTTAATGTTACAGTGCGTACACAAATGTGCTTTTAAGGAGTAGTGTACTTAACATGGAACATGATGGGCCCAGTGTGATGTGGTGGTGTTGAAGTACTTTATGCTTTCCTGACTTGCTGTTTGAATAGAAGCATTATTTGCATATCAGACGTCTCTGATTTTCCTCTTCAAACTGTTGCCTGCTCGAGCTGCAGGCTTCCACCATTCCACGCCTGCAGCCTGAGAGTTGTCAAACCTTTCAGTAATTTGTGAAGCACTGAAAACCAGCGGCCCACCCTGGCCGAGGTCAAGCATCCCACTGGTGGCATCGTGGTGCCGAAAAAATGCCACAATTACATCACAGCCGTTATGGTCAAAGCGTGCTTTAGCTAAGTGTCCCATTTGACCCCACTGACCTTTACTTCCCTGTTTTTCCTGATGGCAGGCACTCTCAGATGTTATTTCTACCCTCGTTTGGGGGGGTTACAAAGAGGAGGGGTGGGGGGCATTTCCTGTATTAGCCCCCTTCTTTCCAAACAACATGTGTCTCTCTTTGGTTTGGTTTGGTTAGCTTAGCGCTGAAGAGCTGCAGTCTCGGATCAGCTCATAATGGCATTTTGAGAGTCCCCGTGGACAGCTCTGGTGTCGGGTTCCCGACTTATCAGACAGACTGGCGGGTGAGTCATAGCCCTACAACTCCCCAGACTCACGTACAGTTTGGTCAACATACTGGTCGACATATTGGACTGTTACTGAGGGAAGACACTTATTCTGTGTGTGTTTTATCTTGTCTTTTGGACATTTTCTCTCTTAATGATTAAACGTTAAACGCGATATGAGGCAGGTATATTACCAAGATGCTCCTCTTTCTTTTGTTGGAGATGTGCTTACTATAAAACACTGCTGTATGCAGCGTCGTTTTCATTTGTGGAAACCAGATTGAAGCAACGTCCTGCAAAGCTTTGAGAGTCGAGCGGTGCTCGAGCAGCTGTTTGGCACTCAGGCTGAGTAACAAGAGCTTTTGCTGCAAATACGGGAGCAGCATCCGGATCCGTGCAATGGAGACATCATGTAGTCTTATCTCACCAAAGCACTTGAGGATTTATTCTATTGTTGGAAGACAGGATTATGGCTGGTGTCCCTAATGAGTGCCATTGTTGCAGAAAATGTCTCAGAAGTCTCTGCAGTGCAGCTCATGCGTTTTATATTTTTATAACTGACAATAGCAAAAACTATGAATGACAAGTTAGACTGACTGGCAACATAGAAAGCATTTACTATTTTTGATTAATAATTCTTAAAGTAAAAGTAGTAATGCACTGATGCTATTCATAAAAATGATCTAGTTTGGTTTTGGTGATTAGTTTATTCCAAAACTGCAACAACAGCAGCATCCTGCTCAGTCATGAAGCAAATATCCACAGAAATGACTGCTGAGGGCGAGGATGTACGGCTTGTTTCTTTTTGAGAACGACGGGTTATTATTAGCGTCAACATATCCCAGTTTACAGCTTATGAATGACAGGTTAGCCAAGCTCCAAAGCCCCCATTTGTTTGACTCTTTGACTCTATTTGTAATCATAATTTGCAAAAGGAGGATCAGGCTGTAATAAATAAGACTTACAACTAGTAACTGAGACCACGAACTCAACAAGAAAATGTTTACGAAGGTCGTGAATCAAGTGAGAAGTTGGATCGTTTTCTCAAATACTTCTAATAATAATGATAATAATGGATTGCATTTATATAGCGCTTTTCGAGAAACCTCAAAGCGCTTTACAATACCACTATTCATTCACTCTCACATTCACACACTGGTGGAGGCAGCTACAGTTGTAGCCACAGCTGCCCTGGGGCAGACTGACAGAGGCGAGGCTACCATATCGCGCCATCGGCCCCTCTGGCCATCACCAGTAGGCGGTAGGTGAAGTGTCTTGCCCAAGGACACAACGACCGAGACTGTCCGAGCCGGGGCTCGAATCGGCAACCTTCCGATTATCAGACGAACTACCAACTCTTGAGCCACGATCGCTGTCAATAAGACACCCCCAAAGAATCTCCCCCTGCTGGCCAGTAGAAAGAATGCAGGTTTAAAGCACTTCTGAACTGGCTTCACTTCACAAAGGCTAAATCTTTTCTTAATATATAGTGTATCGGTGTCAGAAGCAAGTTTAGGTTAAACATAACCCTAAATTATCTTTGAATCATGTGGCTTTGTGTTCGTGCAGCTTGTTCAACAAACGACAAACACGTTACCTTTCCTTGTGCGATGATGTAAAAGGTGCTGCCCTCCTCTCCCTCTCGGATGACGTACTCGCCTTTGTCATAGTATTCCTAAAGGGAAGGAAGGGTGTGAGATCGGGGGAGGACAACCGTCAGAACTGAGACGTTGCATTGATTTAATCACTGGAGCAGCCAGTCTGATTCCTGGTAGCCGGGCCCTGCGGGCTGAGAGCAGCTGTCAGTGACGCTCAGTCATTCAGAGCCTCTCAGCCTGCTGTTCAGCAGAGATTTTCAGGGCTCATGGGGAAAATGAAAATTAAGTCAATAGAAAAATATTAATTATGATGTTTTTAATGTCTGTTAATGGGGGCTTGAGTTAGGATGAATTTGTCAGCCAATTTGTGTTTGACACATGTTTTAAATGAACACTGAATGAACCTCAAATGAATGCTTGAAATGAGGTACAAATATTTTCCGCAGAGAGGGCTGAAATTAACTTTTCAAAATGCCACAGATTTAAAAATTGCACTGAGGTTTATGATTACACAGAGACCACAGAAATGTTTTCCAATTAAACTGGTTTAAAGTGATCATTTAGATAAAATATGACGTGTATATAATTATTATATTATATGATGTGAATAGATCTATATGTGGATGGAGCTTTAAGATAATAAACTGACTATACAATGCAGACAGTAAAAAAAGGTTCAGCTGACACAAAGTCAATATTCCAATTAATTCCAATTAATTTCAAATACAAATCAGTCACTGACTAATCATTTGTTACATAACTGAATCTACAAAACAGGCCCTCTAAACTCGGTGGCCGACAGGTGGACACACACCTGCGCTCTCTGTGATCTAATACTGTGTTTCTACCACTTCGCCAGTTAATTAACAAGATTTGGAATTGGTGATGCAATATTGGCCCATGATGCATCGTGAGATGATCGATGGATAGTGTCAGATGACTAGTGTAGACTCACAAGTCCCACATGGACATTTATTTTGCCACTTGGCATCCACAGGCGGAAATCATCTGCACTGGTGGACACACAGAGCCTGCTTAGAGTTCTATTGTGATACATTGTTGCTTGCTCTGTAGTGCAGATCGTGTCCCGCATCAGTGTGTTATCATAATACTACAAACATTACTCATGGGTGAAAAGACAATTAGTCAGCCAATCAGAAACATCATATAATAAAAGCTGTTATGTAGTTCAGTCATCATGACACGCTCCAGCGACTTAAAATCACGCTGGACTTGTTTCCGAGTTTAACTTTAGGAACGTCATAAAACCGAGCGACACTGAAATTCTCGAGTCAAACACTGAGGTACAGCACGTTCTGCCAGCTCTCTTCCAGAAACAGATTCCTCCGCTTCATCCTGTCAGTCGTTGTTTCTCTGAAACCAACATCTCAAGCATCCCAACCGCAGCATTAAAACCAGACCGCTGAATCAGCGAGCTGGCAGATCGCCTTCCATTTTAAAGCTTTTAGGTGAAGAAAGGGAAGCGCGACGAATGAAGGTGACCAGGATGAAATGTTGCCTGGGACAGAGGCCAAGTTCCTGCAGCTGAGACAACCGTCCGCGGCTATAATCCATTTGACTATAGAGGACCAGAAGTGAACAAACAAATCAAAGCAACCACGCGTAAACATTCCCGGGTGTTTACTGTCAAAACTCTTGACACAAGTGGCATTTTCCTTGAGCGTCCGAGACTGTTTACGCCCCGTTTACGCTTCAGGAGAGCCTAGTTTAACACCCGTCAGTGACAGCGGAGACAACATGCCAGGGCTTTGTTTATAAAGACTGTCTGGATCAAGATGTAGAGGTGCAGATGAGCGACGGCGTTTGACTTGTGTCTCAGGTTTGTTATACCAGACAACTAAGCTTGTCAAATTTAAACGCACGCCTCTTTACGAAAAGTCCTCTAACCTCCAACAATTAAATGCCCTTCTGTCCTACTTTACACTAACTTCTGGTTTGGTCAGTGGCAGACAGCCACTTGTGCTCAGCTGTGTTTGAGTTAAGTTCGAGTGCAGTCATTCTGTTTGTTTCCAGTCAGTCAATGAGGAACAGCAGACACTAAAAATGCATGTTTCTCCATGCTTGAAGTTGCAGATGCACTGTGACAGGGATCACTCTAGTCTTTAGCAGCCCCCACGTGGACAGGCTTCCCAGTGCAGCCCCCTGAACGCATCGTGCTGATTTCAAAGAACTGTTGAAACAGTGATGATATGCACACTCGTGCATGATTTCTAAAGTGTTCATGACAGTGACGGAAGGAGATTTTTTTGGTCTTTCCCACAGACTGACACTGTATTTGTGGGGCATGAAAGAAGGGGCACCCATGCCTTTTGAAATAAATTATTAAATAACACCATACTTAAGTTAAATAATAAATGAGGATTTTGCTGCCTCTCCACTATTCCAGACTGCAATCAGTGCTATAGATGGCGGCTTACCCCCTGCACTCCAAGCATAACCAAAATCATTTTATGTTTCCATGGTGAACATAATTAAATCATACATGATCTGCAAAATTCAACAACTTGACACTTGTTAAATTTATTCTTGTCGAGATGAAGTGATGCAATCTTCCAAGAGTGGTTAACTGGACCTGCGATATCACAAGATCACGCAAGATTTCAAACCACAGGAAAATCACTGGAGTTATAAGAGGCAGAAAAGCATACGCACATCACGTGTTTGTGGTTTAACCTGTCAAGGACAAAAACTTAGAAAATTCTGCATCAAGCCTTGTAATCATAGCTTTCTTATTTTTTTTTTTTTTTACTGTCTGGTGTGACAGCTCGGCAGTGGCGTTTCACCAGTGCTAACAGCAAGAATCCACCAACTGGCCATGGGACCATGGGTTCTCTCTGGGTACGCCACACTCCAAAGACATGCAGTTGGGTTAGGTTAATTGGTGAAAAAGTCTAAATTGCCCAGAGATGTGAATTGAGTGCAAATGTTGTCTGTCTCTGTGTGTTAGCCCTGCGATACACTGGCGACCCTGATAACAATAAGCGAAAGAGACTGGATGGATGGAGTGACGGATATACCAAAGCTGTTATAAATCCATTAAAGTTTCATGTTAACACTCCAAAGAATAACTCTTTAAATGAACTTAAAACAATCATGGATTTCCACAATAATAAATGGCTTTCTATTAGCATTAAGTACTTTTGTTGGACTAATGTCATTTACATGGGTTGAATCAACTTACTTAAATTAACTTGGACTCAACTGCAGTAAATAAATTGATTCGTCATTGATTAATTAAGCTGATCCAACTCAGCTACATTAAGTTGAAATAACAGAATTGTGTAATGCTAAAATTAAAGCACTTTAATCACTTGGAAATCCTTTTCATGATTTTTTTCGAGTGCGTTTTCATCTGCTCTGCATCCTTGGTGAGCTGAGTGTCGGGCCACCTGCTGTGGGATCTGGTTAGTTTGTCTCTTCAGCTCACACTGGAGCTTAAATTTTAAGCATCTGAATCTGAGCTTGTTAGCCGAGCTGGGCTTCAGCATTCAGGCTCCGACTCCAGGCTGCAACTTTCAGGGTTGGCTTGTCAATCCACGTGATGACATGACAAGATGTTGCACGCCAGGCGCACAAGTGAATGAAAGGATACATTCTTTTCGTTGCTGTTTTATGTTTTTACTTTCAACAGACCCACTTTTTTTGGTCACTGAATCTTTCCAGTTCAAATTCCAACCAGCTGATCATACTGAAAATCATCAGAGAGACCTAAAAACAACTACTCCCTTCACACACTCACATGCAAAACACACCAAATTCCATTCCCCCACTGTTTGACAAGACGCTTCAATACTATCTGCCGGATTCTCACTGAACATCTGCACCGCTATTAGGTTACAGCTGCCCCCCTGAGAGGCAACAGAATCAGCTCCATTAGAAATGACTGAATAAGGAGATTCTCGTAGCAGGACGAGCGACGACCGCAAAGATCGTCCTTGAAGTTTCCATTGTGAAAAGAAGCTGAGAAAGCGCTGCAGAAATGCAATGCTTACGGAGAAAAAACGGACTATGCACGGGTCTCCTGCATGCTTCGGCTTACACAGTTACACACACTTCATGGTCTCACACCAAAAGCCTGTCACTCGCACATCTTTAAGAAATCACTCGTCCCCCATTTGAATAAACAGTTTCTGGGGCCTTAGTCAAATAATTATGGTAACAATATACAGCACCCAGCGATGACAGCAATAATATCGGCTCTGTTCATCAACAAGGTAATTTGTGAGGTCTTGCAACTGGCGGCAGAACGAATATGCTGACATGCAGTAATGGTATATGGCCAAATGGTAATGATATTTTGACAGCAGCTATCTGCAAAGCTGGGGCTCCCACGAGCTGCCAGAAGGTTGTGCAATACTGAGGCAATACAATGAAAAGTCAGGAGAAATAAAGATAATTTGACAGAATAACTTACCACCTCCAGGCAGTCCACTATTTTGCTTAGCTTGTCGTCTGGTAGATTAGCCAAAAGTGAAACACTGACGCAAAAGAAAAAGAAAAAACAGGCATTACATTGTTAAAACAAATCACTACATGTTATTATGCAGAACCTGGTTTCCTGTGTCACAGGACACCAGTTTCAGACAGTGCAACAAATCGATCATTTGTTTAATGACTCGTGGTATTGACTTAGATCCTGTGACCCAGTTTTGATGATAAAATACACTTGCGTAGCATTTTATCATGACCTGAAGCAAACCTTCCTCACTGACCCACAAACCGTCTTTGGTGTTGTCTTGACAACACTGGACCCCAAAGGCAAAGACAGAAAATGTCTGCACAAGGAGGCAAGACGGGTGGCGGTGGCACAAATCACAGGATGTTTCTTATAGTTTTGGCCCTCGGCGAGAGGTGTTTTACCTAATGTGGTCACGTCAGGTACACACCCCACCCTCCCACTGTTAAAGTCTTTATTTTGGGAGGGGCAACCAATCAGAAGAAAGCCAAGATAAGAAAGCTAAGCTTCCTAAAGAAAGATGAGAAGAAAGCAGAAACAGTTTGTTGTTGTTGTTGATCTAAAGGGCTGCATCGAGCACCAGTATTACGTAAAAGGATTATTTTGAACTGTGAATCATGCACAGCTATTCTAGTAGACTCCAAGAATAAAAACACTGAGCTGGGAATGAGCAAAATAGGTCCCAGTTTGGACATAGTTTGGCACTAAAAATATTTGGTTAGGTGTGGAAAACGGTCCTGTTTGGGGTTGAAATAGACAGCTTTGTTCCTGCATGCTGGAAAAAAGTTGTGAAAAAGATGTAAAATGTGACACCACGGGGTGAAGAACCTATTCATGAGGAGTAAAGTGAAGCTGCTCTTGCTATTGCTCTGACCGCACCAACACCACCGGACATCTTGTATTCATATGTCTGTTAAATGTCTCATTTGATCATTTTATTGGTGTCAGGAGTTTTTGTTGGACAGTCTTAGTGGACTTGAAGCTAACCTTCGGAGGAAGTTGCGATACTGTTCGTGTCGTGTCTCGGCCGTCCTCCTCATAATGTTCTGGAAAACTTCCCGATCCAAAACCCACGTCCTCACTTTGTTCACAGCTGTAGAAGCAACACAACATGCATCAGTACCACTACATGACAGCTGACTGACAGCTGGTTTAAAAGCAGCGTGTGCTGATAACAGCCATGCTGGAAAACTCACAGCACCTTGTCATTAGACACATGAAAATGCTTTGTTTTTCCAAATGGACAAAGGAGGTGAGAAAAACACTGTAATCTGTCCTTTATCTTGATGCTGAGTCACTTCAAATCAACAGAAACTCTGAGGCGGGCCTCTGTTGGTAAAAGGAGGAAGTAGCTGTGAAGGTTTGACATGAACCAGTAGCAAAGAAAGAGCTGCTCTTTATCTGCTTCATCTGTTATCACGGAAAACCCGCTGAGAGGCTTGTCAAACTGTCAGGGGTTTTCCAGTGCACCCTGAATATTGAGGTCATTTTGGCCCCCTTCCCCCAAGGACCAGCAGTCAATTTACTTGGTTAAATATACAAACTGAGACAAAGAGCACTCACATACTACATGGTATGCACTTTCCAAATGCCAAGAAGACAAAAACCAATCAGCACGAAAAGCTGCGGCTGTCATGTAAAGCCTCTGTCAACACAACCGCGCTGACGCGTGTTTGCTTCCCATCCAGGTTCTTCTGCTCAGCGTTTTAAGAAGCCTGAAACTCGGACAGAGGTCACTCCTGATTCTTTTGTTATTGACGTCATTCTGGAAGTTTCACAAATGCAACGTCAAAGCGATATGCATCGACATATCGATTATTTCTTTTTTGTTTCTTCTACTCATATAATGCTTTATTGTCTGCCTGTGCTCTCAGCAGAAGTCCAGGAATAAGGACAGGAACCCCTCATCGAGAAAAGGGACAGTTATTAGAATTTAAACCTCGCCTGTAAGATTCTGAGCTGAGCACAGAGTCATGTCACAGGCGTCACGGCAAAAATCTGGTTAAATTTGATGTGTGAGGCTAAATGTCTGGATCACAGCAGTTGTTTTAACAATTCAAACACACACGTCTTTAATCTTTTAATACATGCGCCTGACGCTTTCTTTAAACGTGACGTCACTGAGATCACACAGCCATACAACGTCCACTCCACACACACAGACACGCTTCCCACAGGGTCGCGTCTCCCTGTTCAGCAATGACACGTCTGCGGCGTCTGGACAGTAACTATAGATGTTAGAGCAGTGTGGTGTTGCAGCGGTTAGCACTGCTGCCTCTCAGCAAGAAGGTTGTTGGTTCAATTCTACTCTTTAAATAATTTAACGAGGAGTGTGGAGGATCAAACGTCCCTTTCACTTTCCTGCCAAATGTAAAGGGGCGTATTTTCCCTGATCTTTTTCACTTTTTATCCAAACCTCAGTGTTCTTCTTCATCTTTTTAACATCTGCTCAACAAGTTTTGGGGATATCAGTGGATTATTTCGGTCACCTAGGAATTAAAAATCCCAGAGCCATTTTTTTTTTCATTTATGCTCAGTGAGCAGCTTTCACCGGAAACAACAAGGTGCCATCTTGAAACACATTAATCAGATTTCATAATATATTCATGGCTGTCATGCCCAAGGCCTTCTTCAAAGACGAATAACTGCCAGAGACCATTGTTGTATTAAACTTAAACACAGAATAGAATTGACAGTCTTCAATGGGCTTTCGGATTTCCTACTTCTTTCCTGTCCCACTATCAGAGCTCTGCTAGTTCTGCTCCGTATGTGTAACCTGATGATAAACTTTTAAACTGGAACACTGCGACGCTGCATGTAAAGGTACAGTCTGGAAAAAGGAGGAAATGGGACACTGGACATTAGGCTTGCGTTACATTTGGTGTTTGATTTTGTCTGCTGCGTGGGTCGCGGGTGATTCAAACCCTGGGGCACTCAGTGTGTTTCAACCTTAAAAAAAGCGTCCTAAACACACTGAGCTCTGATGTAGTTTCACTCTCTACTGTACAAATTCAAAACAAGCAAAAAGAATTATGGATGCACAGCCACATTAGATCCAGCTGTGCAGAAAATACTTACTTACTTCTTAGATTTTTCTCCTGTTTGTTGACAAAGAATTTTATGAGAAGTCGTACATTAAAGGAAGAAAATAGAGCATAAAACATAAAACAGCAGCTTAAGTGCTCCTTGACATTAATCCTTGTCTTGTCTGTGGATCTCTGAAAGGATGAATAAAACACAGACATTCCCTGGTTTGATGTTTTTGTGGTGCTGGTGCAAAATCTTCAGGTGTTCAGCTGGCTTGAGATCACAAGATGTGTGAATCACTTTTCTGGTCACTGAACCATTCAGTAACCCCGAGTGCATCATCAGCTGCACGAAACCATCAGGGCAGAAGGCTTTCACTGGAAGGTAAAGGTGATCATCCAGAACCAGTTTGCATTGATTTTAGTGGGAAAAAGCTGTATGACTCTAAAACAGATTTGCCTTTACCTCGCACTGATGCGGTCCGCGTGCAGTTGTACAGAATGGCTAACTCCCCAAACGCAGTCCACACCATTATCGATGTGATCAGTTTGTTATGCTGAAACACATCCAGCTTCCCATCTGCAAATATGAAACAAGGACAATCACTAGGTTAAATTTTTAAACCCCAAATTTAGGACACAGACAATGAACATATCAGGAGCTAACTGAGTGACTTTTACATCTCACTTCATTCATTAAGGTCACGGTAATATCGTCTGGGTGAAGCTTCATTAGGTTTGTGTGCTTTTCAGGATTTCACCTGGCAGACGTGCCTCTTTAATATGCTGCTTCTCAGATTTATCAGGAAGAGAGAACATTTCCATTAAATTTCTAAATCTGCATATGAGACCAGAAACCCCACAAATGTCCCTTCTTTTTCATCTCCACTATAATAGAAATTGTAGCACAAATCATGATTAAAGAAGAGTTCTTTAGTCATTATAATTAGCAGCTGCTGATGTCTGCGTGAGTATTTAAAACCTCTGATGATGAATAATTATTCATCAGAGCTGTTTTGGTAACTCTTCACAGCACAAAACAAACGCTGTGTCGATTTAGCTCAGGTGCTGAAACGTCAGAGCTCAGCAGATCAACAAACCAGGACTCTGTAATCACTGAATTTTGATGCGGTTTCCTGCCCAGGGTGAGACATCACTTTAACACCAGACGGCAGAAGAAATACTTACGTTGTCTCTGACGAGCAAATGTCAGTTACTGGCAGAGGACAGACCATTGCTCTGAGGCCGCGTGGTCTTTTAAAAATACACTTAGTTGCCTGGTTACAACCAAATATAAACTGAATTTATTAATACATGAATACATCTAAATGAATAAGAAAGAAAAGATGAGGGGAGGGTGGGTAACTGTGAATGTATTAAAAATAAAGACGTAGTGGGTTATAGTGCATTTCACTCAATGTCCTTCCAAAATGAACTTTTTCTCTCTCCTGCCATGAATACATCACACCAGCTACATTAATTCAGTTCACTTCAGTTTTATTTATATAGCAACAAATCACAGCAGCAGTTTCCTCGAGGTGCGCTATATTGAAAGGTAGAGACCCTACAATAATACAGAGAAAACCCCAACGATTACATGACCTCCTCTGAGCAAGCACTTGGCAAACGTGGGAAGGAAGAACTCCCTTCTAACAGGAAGAATCCTCCAAGTGAACCTGGCTCAGGAAGGCGCAGCCATCTGATTATCAAATTCGTGGCTGACGCTGATGATTTAGAGAAAAATTTACCAGAAGCCGGTGCAGTTATTTATTTATTTATTTTCATTCCTCGCCTCTTTTAAAGGGAAACAGAGAAATTTTCATTAAATAAATGAAGTCTTTTCTTTGAGCAATTAAATTGATGAAAATTAGCCACATTTACTGACTGAAATATTTGCCGTTATGCCATCGACAGCCAACGAGATTTTGGTCTGTAGCGCTGAACTGATAAATCAGTGCATCCCTCCGTACTCTTCACTCAAGAAAGTACGAGAAATACAAACCCTAACCCTAACCCCCCTAACCCTACCCCTATTGTTTCAACACACTCATCGGGTGGTGTTTTATAAAACCCAAGCCTTGTTACACTTTGGACATCTCACCAACCTCGACTACACCGAGGCCAAATTCATGACCTCTGAGTTTTGTAATCGCTGCCTGTTCCCAGCGAGAAAACACATTTCTCTCCTTTATTAACACGAGTGAGAAAAAATGTAAGCAGAAGACTCCCAAGTGGGATCTACTGTCTGCACTTGTGTTAAATGTTCCGCAAATCCATTTATTTCTGTGTTATTCTTTGGAGAAGTGAAAAAGCTTTTTACTGGTTTCCCTTCAGTTCCTAAGAGAAACCACATGTAATCAACACTAAGTGAATGCATTTCAGGTTAGAAAAACACTGACAAAGAGCAGCAAAATAACTGGGAAAAAAATTCCCAGAATCAGCCCCAACAAAAGCAAAACAAATGTCTGAAGAAATGGTGGCGCGTTACCCAAGGAGGATGCACAATGTCCCTCATGCAGGTGCCTTTCATTTCCCTGTCTGGAAGGGCATCCAGCACATGTATATGTGGCCACTGTGGCGCCTGCATGTGAATAAGAGCAGCTTAAAGTAGCTTCTAATTGGATGATCAAACTTTCTGCCCTTCATCGTTTGTGCATGTGTGAAATCTGTACATTAAAAGTCAAATTGTAACTTTCAAAAGTAGCCCTCCATATATCCATTTTCATGACATCTGAGGCTTTAACAAAAACAAAGCACAGATGGTGCAGCTGTGCCGCACAACACAGTTAATTGACATCGCTTTAAAAAGCCCTTTGCCTGGACTCCTGTTTCTCTCTCTCCTCCTCCGCTTGCATCACTGGTGGGAGGGACTAAGCTGTGAGGCGAGGAATCAAGGATTTAATCAAGTGAGAAACAAGAAATGTCCTTTAATCCAAAAGCCTTATCAAAGCCAGGCCTTCTAGCAAGGGCACGTTCAAACCTGAAAATGATGCTCAACGTTTTGCTGTGAACATTTCTCCTCAAAAGGATGCGATAACGGGCAACAGGACAACCTCCAAAGTTATTTGCTACCTCACCACAGCGTCTTGTATATTCACCCTGTTGTGTTTGAAAAGCATGCATACAGAGAGTGGGCTTCTTTTGGTGCAAAACTTGAGTGACCTAACAGGTTAATAACAAACCACCAACAAAAAGAAAACGAGTCAAAAAACTTGAACGCAGCCCAGCTGGTGATGCAAACTGTTGCTTCCTCATAGCACATGGCTTCACATGTTGCTCTGGCTTCTCATTGGGCATTATGTGTCATATGACATCTTACACAAACGTCGGTGCCACAAGAATAAGCATGCAACAGTAAACTGAAGCAAGCGGTGGAAGGAAGTTTATTTTTCCTTTCAAACTTAAGAAGATGACAGGAAGCGAAAGTACCTGCCAGGACAAACAGATGGTTCCCAGGCTCTCCCTGCTTGATGACGTACTCTCCCTGCTGGTAAGTGTGCTCATACATGCACTCCACCATGTCTTTGATCTGCTGCAGCTCCAGCCTCTTCAGGTATTGGTTCTTGTTGAGGGCATCTGTCAGCAGCTTCTTTACACTGTCACAGACAGCAACAGGAGAAAAGTTAGAGAACCGAGCTTTACCGAGTGTTGCTGTTTGAAGATTAGAAAGCACAGTCTGTGTTCCCTGTAAGATATGAAAGAGTGAACATGACTGCAGGAGCAGTTACAGGCCCGCTGCTTTGTTTATCACTCGGAAACGTTTGCGTTTGTGTTTTTGTTCTTCTTTTAGGAGATGAGAGATTCAGGAGTGAAAGTAGTGGAACCAAACTATAGTCATCTTTCAGCTGCTTTTACTCCTGCACTTTATTTTGAATTAAGTAAATACTGCACGGGAGAAAAGCAAAGACAGAAAGAAGAAACTTTTACTTATCAGTGGAGAGATGACTTTGAGTCTCTTCACTTCCTTTCTTGGTTTTCACGTTTTCCTTTCTCCCCTTTCCATCTGTGTCTGTTTCATCCCACAAATTGTACTTTAAACACTGAAAACCATAAAAGTCAGCTCTTATATATTTAACCAATGTGATCTTTTGTTTTCATGGACAGTTATTTGGAGTCTGATATACATTTAAATGCTGTAAAAAGATTCTACGGTGAGAGTAGTTTTCCTCAGAGGGACCGCTCACCCCAGCATCAAAGGTAGATGTTGGTGTTTTCAGTGCGGTTCAGTGCTTTCTTATGCTGTAGAACCAACCACTCAGTTCTTTGGAAAATAATTCTGATTAACATCAAAAAGAAATGATTAGAATATTAGCAGAAATTCTGTTATTTTCTTTTTGCACTTTTACATTTTCATAACTCTTAACATAGTGACAAGCGCCTAAAACTGTTTCCCAGCCTTATATGAAATTTGTACACAAGTTAAATTCACTCACAGGTTGGAATTATTTCTTTAAAATCTGCGTTGCCATCATTCTTTATTATGAGCTTAATCTCTTCAAATTTTTCTAATTTTATAGTTTGATCTTTGTTTTTAAAATATGCCGTCCACATTTCTGACGGGTCACATGGTGCAAACCCACTCTTCATCAGACAGTTATGCAAAAAGTCCCCATATAAACAAACAAACCAGGGGAAAAAACAACATAAATGAAAAATAGAAAAGGTATAAGAATAAATAATAAATATTTATTTATTTTCGTTTTTTTAGGCACATGATATTAATGAAAAACTCATATACATATTAGAGTGGCTGTTTTTCTATGAATTGGTGTCTGTGTCTGTTTTGACTGGACATCCTCTCCGTGCGTGTTATTATCTGAAGAGCAGATGTGCTTAAAACATTACAGCTTTCTTGATGCAATAAACTGAAATTAGACTCCTGCAGAGTGTGAGCTTTTGATTTGACTTATTTTCTCCTCAACATCTGCCCCATTTCTTTCTTTCTTTCTTTTTTGCATATGCTGCAAACATCACCTGAGAGAACGTGCTCATGTCTAGATTGGAAATCCCTGGATTGACTTGAGTTGAAAACCACCTTTGTGTGGCTCTTAGCCTGATTGATGATGTGAGGGTAAGTGCAGTCAGATAAGGAAAAGACTCGTGTAGTCATGCAAAAACCTTGTTGTGATCACTTTAACATAGGAATTATTTTCTTTCCGTCCTCATGCTTGTGCCAGCGGATTCCTGTTGTTGATCTACAGCCAACAACAGGAATCAGCTGGCACAAGCATGAACTTCCTGTCTGCGGTGATGGGTGCTTACGTCTGCACAGCGACATGTGTAGAAAGAAAATAGTTATTGATGAAACCGACCCAAAGATTGCAAACTAGCTCTGCCAGACCACTCGAGTCACCACTTGCTCATCACTCTCCAGTTCATATGTGTATCATGTTTGTAGAGAAGGTAAGATGCCAAACCTTGACTGCATCGTTCTGCGATAATAAATCATCTCAAGTGACATCTGACTAAACAAAGTTTGTGGATTTTTATTGTTATAATGTAACCAGGTCTTAATTTCTGCAAAGAGATGTCTCTGCAGCCTCTCCACACCCAAGTAACTTGGACAGATAACCAGCCATGGATGGGGTCACTTTAAGTGAGCTGCTTTACTTGCTCTGCTGAAGTTTCCTTCTCCCACCACTGATTACACTTTCACGGTGAGTTACTGATCCGTCAGGCAGGACTCCCACATCTACATTACTCACCACATTTTAAATATTTTGTCTCCTGTGAAATGATGAGTATTCGCAGCCCCGGGGCTCCCTCCTGAAAACAGATCGAGTAAAATTGGGGAAAACATAAAATCATCACGAGCTGTCAAAGTTCACCGATGTGCATTTGAACAGCTGCAGCGAGGGGATGTATACGGCGAAGACATCATCTCCTTTGGGGAGCTGTGAAAAGGTTAGGAGGCACGGTTGAATGCTAACTATAGATCACGAGAGCGAGTCGGACCTCGGAGAGGCGCACGGTGCGAGAGCTGGGTGGTCTGTTTATCCACCTTATCGTGTGTGATGAATTATCACTCTGGGCTTCATAAAAAGAAAGCAGCTGACATGCAGCCCTTTATTTTTCAGCCAACATCCCTTCCTCCCACCTAGCTGTGTCATTACCCTCCAACATGTTACCGTCATTCACACAAGTGTTGCGTATCAAAGCCTGCCTACATGAGGGTACCAGACGGCCTCATTTACATTCGTTTTGGTTATATAATCCATGCTGGGCTTATTAGCGACACATGTTTTAAACATGAGGATCGCATTGAGAGGGAGGGAGACTGCATGCTATTGTTTATTCACTGCAGAGCTCTGCGTTCGGCTTGTACGATCTGAGGAACACTCACGATGACAAAAATCTATTTTACTTTCATGCTGGAAATCTAACAACACTTCATGTGTTCATTAAAAGACCTTTTAAGTTGTTTTGCTTGTGCCTGAGCTACTTATGTGTGCAGTAAATGATGGCACATGAGGGGGGGTGAGTTGGGTCCCACGTTTTAGTTGTTGGTCTCAGTTGGGTTTGATCACAGGATCTCTGTACACTCTTCCAGACCGCCTAAACAAATGTAAAACACGACTCAATCGCTCGGAAATTGCTGCATTTGCTCTTATTTAAACCGCTTAAGAACAAAAGCGGCAGAATGCCAAATCAGAGGAGCCGAGGAAACACGGGTGGCATCTGTTACGTGGTCAGTAAAATTAAAGAGAAACAATCATATTGATGATGCATGAAGTATCTGGATCATTTGAAAACTTTCATTGACTGCTGTTGATCCAAATGAGATCAGCGCCACTGAAGATGACCATCATTAAGTTTAACCTGAAGCACAGACTTGGTGTCTAAGAATAAACGGCACTACAAAGATGATAAAGCTATTTTTAAGGGAAAGGTATTATTTGAAGATCAGGGTTGATAAAGCTGCTTCATCTGAAACATCTGCCTCTGTTTCTAATTTCCACAGAAATCTCAACAGACAGCATACTGATGGAAACAAAGTTTCATAGTTGTGGGAAATTGTCTCACATGGGCTTTTTGGAGCCTTTGATATTAGATTTTTGTGCTACATGTCTCAGGCTATTCACTCTCTTATCAAGTGTAAAATTGAATAAAATGGGCAGGAAGTCTTAAAGAGTTTGATAGAAATGCCCTCTGAGGTCCACATCAGTCATCTGCAGTGAGCTTAGCTAACAGTCTAAAAATAGAACATAGGTTATGGAAAGCTCAACTAGAGCACACTTATCACGTTTATCGTGCTTGTTTACAGTCCACTGCAGTCTGTACGCTCAGCCAATGAGCAGCTCTCATACATAAAAGTGTTATCGACCTTCAAGTGCATTTCTAAACCTAATGATTATAAAGGCACCGCTTCCTTCCTGAGGAAGGTGGTGTTCAAATGTTTATCTGGCTTCTTTATATTGCGTGTGTGTATCTGTGTATCCATATAT
The DNA here is from genome assembly GCF_963969265.1 of Rhamphochromis sp. 'chilingali'. Taxonomy (NCBI): domain Eukaryota; kingdom Metazoa; phylum Chordata; class Actinopteri; order Cichliformes; family Cichlidae; genus Rhamphochromis; species Rhamphochromis sp. 'chilingali'. Next base: position 36,223,972 of record NC_137937.1, read on the forward strand.
AAACTAGCTCATTCATTTTTCATATGAACATAATGGACAACCAAAGCAATGTTAAAGGCAACTTTAAAAAATGCTTTTATCAAAGTTCAAAATGACCTTTAAACAGATTTATAAGAGAAAAGCTAAAAACTGTTGGGTGGCAGCCAGTCATGATTAAAGCTGGCTGCACTGAAGAAGAGCTGCGCAGCTGTGCAGCAGGTTTGATGTAGAAGGTTTTTAGATTGGTGGCTTCATTTATAAAACATAATCATGATGAATTTTTGTGTGACTAAAGCAGAAAGTCATGTTTGTATAACTCCTAACTTTGAAGTGGGTGAAAATCTTTTCCACAGTGTGCGTCTGCTCTCCCTCCCACAGCAGTGATGATCGAGCTTCAGTTCATCTCGGTGTGGGTAACTTTTTTTTTTTTTTTCATGACTGCTGGTCACTGGTTTGGATTTGCCAACCCGCCATTCAGTCCCCTCAACGTGTGCTGCATGGTCATGCCTAATGACTGTCTGCTGATATTCAGGTTTCAGACAAGTTTTTCTAACACAAAAATGTTTGGGGATTTTGGACACACTGAGATTGCTGTCTCACTGCTCTCTGACAACCACTCGCAGCAGAGATGATCAGGCTCAGTTCAGCTTATTGTTGCCAAGTTAGCGTCTGAACCTAGACACTCGGAAACCTTTCACCCCCCTTCAGCATCTTTTTAAATTTTTAAAAATGTTCCTAGGGAAAAATAAATTGGGCTCTTTCACTGTTGGGATGAGCCACACCTCCCTCTGTGCTGTTCAGTGAGCAGCGGCATCCACAGTTTGTTCACTGTGATAGAGGCAGCGTCCTCTCTGACTGATCACAGCACTATCGATAAACTTATGCAGTCTGATTTTTACCAGACAACAAAATACGAGTCTCTGTTGAAGCTTTGACTAATCAGTGTGGATTACCAAAGAATCTCAAAAGCTGAAAACTGGTATTCAGGAGAGCAGTACATCACGGCCCACGGTTCCTCCTGACTAAGCCTTCTTGTTTTCTGGCATTTTATGAGTGGATTCTACAAGACGGGCACCATCAGTTTAGGTTGATTTGAGATTTATAGATGGCAGATGTGATCCGCAGCTTCTTTTATGATTTGAATGCAAGTTCGGACATAAATCGAAGAAAGTTTTCGAAATTGGGCTCCTGCTGTGTGTAGCAAAATCACACAGAGGCTTTAAATCCAACATGCTGTACTTTGGCAGTTTAACCAAAGACTGCAGATAAAAAAATGGAGATACCTACTGTTACATCGTTAGTTTGTGAAGACCCTCAGCAACTGAGTGAGGAATACTGACACTGCAGGTTCACACAGGACTTCTTATCAACGCGTGACCTGCTTTAACAGCCTTTGTTCTACTAGTAAAACTTAAGTAAAGTAAAACCTAAAACTGGCAATTGAGACAATAAACGTAATGTTTTCTGTCTCCTATACATGGGGCCTTTTTTGGCAGTGAAGTTGCCCCCTACTGGTCGTTGGAGGTTATATCTCCAACAACAGTTGTAGTATGAAGATCAGCGATTGCACGACCAGCGCGTTTCAGCTTGCGGCCTTCATCGGGGTCATCGGGGTGATAAAGCTATAATGATTTTCTTTTTACTCTAAATGTTGTAGTTTTAACCTCTTCAGACTTTTTGTTCTTCTGCTCTGCCCCTACTGGCCATTACAAGGAATGCAAGTTTAGGTCACGTCAACAGTAGCTTTTCATTTCAGACCTGGAAGCTACAACAATACTAAAGGCCCTGCTTGTGCTGATTTCTCTGCCTGCTTCCAGCCACTAGAGGGCAGACAGGTCAACTATGACTGATTGGCCAAATTAATCTTCTTGTTTTGGGTGTCAACATTCAGTTGAGACATTTTTACAAATCATCATCTTACTCTTTGAGAGAAAGAGAAAAGGAAGATTTGCCTCACTGACTTACTTTTTTTTATTATGTCAAGCTAACATGCCCTTTAAATGTCCTCCTGCTTTTAGAGACTTGATCCCGTGAAACATTCTTAGTTCAGCTGACTGTACTAACTTGATATACCTCTTGTTGGGCTGGGACTTACTGTAATACAAAGTGAGAGCAAAGGTCAATAAAATAAGAAGACAAATTCAATTTGAAATGACAGGAAGGACGGAGCCCTGAGTTTACATCATTTTCATTTATGCCTGTTTGCACCTGCTGGTGTGAGATAGTCACTCAGTATTATTTCAGGTTGTGAACATGCTTCCTTGTTATTTATCTTGGACGGTAAGCATGGACTACATAGCAAAATATAAATGCACTTTTATATGTTCAACATCTCCAAAACCAACGTTAATGTGCTGCTGTAATGGCCTCAGCTCTTCTGGTTTCAGGATTTCTATCAGGTTTTATGCCCGTGACCACTAATGAGGCTAAATACTGGTGCTGGGTGCTAAATGCCTGTGGCTCATCCCAAAGGTGCTGGATTGGGTTGTGGTGAGGGTTCCTCCACACCAAACTGCTGAAAGCGTTTCCTTACGGGCCTGTCTCTGTTTCATCGTGTTGAAACAGAAGGAAAGGCATAAACAGTCTGGAGGAAGAATGATTTCTAAAAGTGTACTGTGCAGTGCGATACACAGCGGGACATTTTTTAATTCGACGCTCTGACTTTGACTCTATGGTGTGGGTCACTTCTTTTTGAGCCCGTGAAAAACAGAAAACCTCATGAAGACAGTTTTTTTTTTTTTTTTTTTTTCTCAGCAGCAGCTGTGAAATCTTGGACTGAATCATGTTGTTTTTATAACAGACTTTTGTTGGACGTCATTAGCACTAAAATCTTTGCTTCTTTGCCCACCTTTCACTTGCCACCCACACCTCTTTACGTTGCTTGCATTTTTAAAATCTCACCCACTACACCAGGATGGACTGAGCCTGAATGTGTCATGAACCTTTAGCTGGCTTCTCTCGCCGGCATATTTTTTCCTCTCCCTTTTTTATGTTTTTAACCTTCCTGAAAACACGTCTCACCTTGCATCCTTTGGTACCCGAGCCTTCTCAAAGGAGAACTTTGGCAGACCGCTGGAGTCGTAGGTTCTTGATGTGGGTTCGGCAGATACCCCGGCTTTGGCGCCTTTCCTTCTGTTCAGGGTTTCCTTGATGCGAATGCTGAGGTTGGGGCTGCCCCTGCTGCTGGCTTTGACTGAAGGAGGCCTCGAAGCAAGACCCGCCGATGCTCCGCTCTTCATCACGTCCTGCAGTGTGTTGAGCTGGATGCACTTACTCTGCAGCTCCTCGCTCATCTCGGCCAGCACTCGTGTGTGTTTGGCCAGCTGCTCCTGGAGACCTTTGATCTGCTGCTCTTTGACACAAAGCTCCTCATCCTTCCTCTTGCCCTCTCGCTCCAGCTCCTCCACCCGGGCCCTCAGGAAATCCAGGGTCGAGTTTTTGAACCCACCGCCGTGATCTTTGTGCGCACAGCCGTCAGTGTGTTTGTAGCGCTTTGATTTCATTGAACCGTTCCCCATATTGCCACCTAGAGACAAAAGAGAGTCAAAGTTTGCTGTTATGATTTAAAAGCATCCTCCAACTGCACGATGAAATTTGGCACTAAAAGGGTCCGTCTGAGGACGCTAGAGGTGAGATTTCAAACAAAAGAGCTGACGCTGTGAGAGCAGAGAACACGAGAAAGACGGGAAGGGAGGAGAGAGAGATGGCAAATCAGTATTTAATGGTCAATGAGTGTGTCCTGTCCATTTATTATTCAGAAGGCAGGAAGTATTACATTACATGAAGAGTCACTCTGGTTGTGCTCAGACAGAAGCACGGTGAGAGGAAATGCTGTCCGGGGAGCTCATGACTGCAGAAATCAACAGAACGTCTCCAAAGAGTGAAGAGCTGACATGGGGCAGAAATGTTGGAGAACAATCCTGTTTTTGTTGTCGCCCCCTCACACATACAGTAGACTTCATTCATGACATTCCTGCTGGGACGGTGTCACATCAGTCTGCAGCACTCCTGCACTTTATTCTGAAAATCAAACATACTGCTGTCTTTGTAATCCTGTTTCGAAAACCTGCGAGTGGAACCACCCCCGTTTATTCCTTTACTTTGGTGCTTCAACTCTTTCACACACTGACTAACAAGCAGCAGTGTGACAGTGCAGACTCAGAGCAGAGGCAGCACCTTGCTGTCTTTCACCGATTTGACACATTAAAGGTTGATTCTCGCCAGTTTAACTAATTAAACCTTCCAAGGGGAGCGCGCACCTGCAACTTGCAATGCCTAGTCATTCTCCTGCTGGGAGTGAAGCCTGATGTGCGCAGTCTCAGACAAACTGTCCGCACTCACCTGCTTAGTTTTCAGAGCCTTCAGAAGAGCCCGGAGGTTTTTCGGAGTTAAATGAAGGAACAACGTGTCCGTGGATCCGCGCATCAGCAGAGAGGCGCTCCACCTGCTCGCATCCTCTCCTCCCTCCGTCTCTCTCTCTCTGGCTTTCATCACAGTCTGTGCGGCGCGTTCTCGCACGCGCGTGCGGCGACCGGGTGTGATTGCCAGGTCAGGTGTGAATGACGTCAACCGCGACGTTGTCGTTTCTACACCAAATATATTGATTACTTGATGTGCGTCGTTGACCCGATCAATTAAAAAAAATTATATAATTATATATAATATTTTTCATTTATCAGAAAGCTTTAGTTAAAGTGATTAAATAAATTGATTCATTAAATTGTAAATTCCTTAAAATTACAGAAGGCCAATCAAAAAGAGTTTGGTGAAGAAGTGAAAACACTACATGCACTATGTGTAGCCCTGGGAGTCATCCAACCTTCATTTCAACACATTACATATGTGTACTTCGTTGTCACCATGAACCATGAAATGTTCCAAATTTATTTTGAAAAGATAACAGTAGATTGAACAAATGCCAAAAGATGCACCCTGATGGAAGCATCTGGAATTCAACAAGTAAAGGATGCCGAGGGTCCAAAAGGATGCTCAGTGCTCCTGAGAAGTGACTCATTTCATACAGACGCTGAACGTCTCTGAGAGAGGCGCCATTGTCATTTCCTCCAGTTTGCTCCCGGTTTTAAGATTAAGATTACAAACAAACAGAAAATGAAAGCATTGACTCAGTGAAGGAAATGGAACAGTTACATTACTGTCATGTCGACATTAAAACGCTGTACTTTTTCTAAAACATACATCCACATGTTTAGATGCCTGGTTTCAGGTAGAAGAAGCAGACGTACAGCCTGGTCAGCTCGGACTCTGCGCAGAGAACAGAAATCTGCACACAGTGAAACGTGTGGCTTGTTGTAGTGGAAAGAAACATGTCTGAGTTGTCATCAGCTTCCTCATTTAAGTATGAATCATGTTTTTGTGTTTTGTATCACAGAGCGTGCTTCTACAAATGGTAAATGGCCTGCATTTGTATAGCGCTTTACTCAGTCCCTAAGGACTGCTTTACAATCACTCGAATCAATACACTCAATACTTTTCCTGCTTCGCTATGATGGTTATGCTGCCTGATATTCGCCTCTTTAACTGATGTTACCAGATTAGATATTGGTTAGATAAATCATCTTATTGTGTTATGATTAAGTTCTGCTTTAGTCACGGGCGCCACCATGAGGGGGCATGGTGGGCACTGACCAAGCCCCAAAATTTGCTGCCCCCCTAGCAATACTGTCCTATGTTGGTAATAATTTTAATATGCTTGTATGTGCTGTGCCACGCCAATATTTTTAGTGGCCCCCATATGCCACCCCTATGTAAAATTCTGGAGGCGCCCCTGGCTTTAGCACTTCACATATTTGTAAGCAATGTCTGCACTGGCTTTAAGTATTTTTGTCCACTTGTGGGCAGTGGTGCAAGAGGCAAAAACAGCACCTGATACAGTGATATACACCAGCTATATTATGATTTAGTCATGTTTCTGACCACCTGTGGTGGAGGTCTGATATATGGTCCACAGCAGCTACAAGGAAGGAAAATATTTGTCTCTCGGCTGCTCCACTTTCTCACAAGTTTTAGGGGAAAATATTGAAGAGAACAGATTTTGGAATTGTTACTGTTTTCAATGCTGTTATTACAATTTTCAATAGCACAGCCTTAAAGAAATACAACAAAAATCATTTGAATGGGTTAATCAGGTGATGAGTGTAAGTACAGGCTCATGTTCTTGTCTTGGTCTCTGTGCGGCCGTGTTGTCTGTCTAGCATAAAGTCTAGACTTGAAGCTGCAGTCCTTCACACCAGCAAATGATTAATTGGTTTTCCTAGTGTGTTTGTGCATGAAGCAGCCTCGCCTGCAGCAGATTCCATTGACAGGCACAGAACAATAATGGCAGGTGGCCAAAGCTGATTCATCTGCAGCACTCGGGTCACAGCAAAATAAAAATCCAGGTCACTGACTCCCAACCTGAACCTGAGAGGAATCTCAGAGGCCGGCTGATGATCTGAGGACGTATTCTGAATGAGCAAACAGCTTCACAATAAAGGCGTTTAGCTAATATACACCTCCTTCCTGTGCTGCAGTAGGGCTTTAACAACATGCTTGAGGGCACTCTGGCAGGACTCATCCTCACTTTGTGTTATTATTGAATATTTTGGCAGTATTGGGACTCTGCTTTTAAACCCTGTGGCCTCACAGCAGGAATGTGTGGTGTTTGGGTCATCCTCACCAGCTGTAGTTATGAGTTTCCTGTTGTTGTTTACAGTGTTTCATAATCTCACAGGAGGTTAAAAGTACAAATACTAATACTATCTTTGTAATTACACAATGAAGAATGTAAAAAAACACGTTACCAGGATCAGCTCAAATGGGTTCACATGTGCACTGCTGATCTTAACTTTATATTTTTTAACAACCCCTTTTCCTAAAGAATCATTGATTTTCCTGGGGTGCGATTACAAATACGCATGTGTTCTTATTGCCTCGTTAAATAAAGATTGTAGGGGACATTGCGCCATCTAGTGGAGCAAATTTGCATCAAATGGAAGTACAGCTCGGCCTTGATTCAACTTCAGTTGATATCTCTTTCACAAAGTGCAAACTGGTTTTGGTCATAACATCATAATGGTTTTTATAGTCTATTGAATATTAAAGTCACAGACTTGCAGAAAACACCATTTACTCAAACTGCAAGAATAAAATTAACTGTTAGGGTCATTACCTTACAATATAAATCCATATATGTTAAGGTACCGTATAAATAACATTGAATTAAACTGTCAATAAGTAACTGTTAGGTTAATATTCCTATATGAAAAGGTTCATACATTAATAAGACATAGTTCTCACTTCAGACTCCAGCAAAAATTATTATAGTTAATTATTAAAAGAGGTGATGTTCTCACTTTTGGTCTGGTAGCTACAAAAAGTGTTATTTGCTTATAAATGCGTAATAACACAATTTGATTCAATTTTATTTATACAGCGCCAAATCACAACAACAGTTCCCTCAAGGCACTTTATATTGTAAGGTAGACCCAACAATAATACATACAGAGAAAAACCCAACAATCATATGACCCCCTGTGAGCAGCACTTTGGCGACAGTGGGAAGGAAAAACTCCCTTTTAACAGGAAGAAACCTCCAGCGGAGTCGGGCTCAAGGAGGGGCGGGGCCATCTGCTGGGACTGTTTGGGCTGAGAGAAGGAAGACAGGATAAAGACATGCTGTGGAAGTTAGACAGAGATTAATAATCAGGTGTGTGTTAATGTTAACCACATGAAACCAACAACCAAACAAAAACATAAAGCTTAGGACATTTGAACGACAGCAAAGTGAGTATTTAAGTTTAACTTTATTGACATTATTACTGTTAATAACTGTTTATACAGCTTTATTATCTAATAACTCGTGTTCATTAATTACATGGGGCTAAATTTAAAATGTTCCTCTGTAGTATTACTCGTGTCACGTAAAACATAATAACATAAGTATAGTCTAAACGTAAAAGGCAATAATCCCATATTTTTAAACTCCATAGCAAAGTGTTGGATTATTTGGAGAAAAAAAATCTTGTTACTCATTACATCCGGTCAAGACTGGAAATTTTCTCTTTAGCTTTCTTTTTCTTTTGTCATGTGTAGCACAACACAGTGTAATGTCATCATAGTGATAATAAGCGCTGTGGTTTAATAGTTTTTGATGCAGCATTGTGTGTTTTAGCTCTACTTTAATCACATCTAACGTGATGCTTTTAGGCACTAATAAAGAGGCGAGGCTGCCGGACACTGGCGCCACCGGGCCCTCTGACCACCACCAGTAGGCAACGGGTGAAGTGTCTCGCCCAAGGACACAACGACCGAGACTGTCCAAACCGGGGCTCGAACCAGCAACCTTCCGACTACAAGGCAAACTCCCAACTCTTGAGCCACGATGCCATTTGAACTACACTTTAGGGCACTTTGTTCATTTTAAACATCATAGTGAATGGGTTGTAATATTGGTTCGTTTTTTGTTAATAGTAAAACGAGATGGGGGGGGGATCTGTTTAATTTAAGCGCACAAAGTACCTTTCATTGTCAGTTGTACTTCCTTAATTTGGACACTAGATGGAGGCAAATATGCATTCCTATTTTCTGTCTCCTTGCACAAATTCCAAAGTGAAGAGCAGAAATCACAAGCACATTAGCTTTTTTGTTTCTTAACTCAGTCCTTTGAATATTACTAGGTTATAATAATTTGTGCAATATTTGATTGATTTATAATTTTGTAAAGACGTTTCAAAGGAGAGCGATAATATGCGTCTTAAACATATGTGCGTTACATTACGCGTAGATTAGATGTGCAGGGGGAAAAACACGAGGTGCTGGTTTGAGTTTAATGTGAATGTTTACTGTCAGCTTCCCGGGAACAGTTGGTTTGACATTCTGCAAAAATAACGAAGAAGAAGCCAACAAGCATAAGTAGAAGGGATGTAGTCATCAGTTATACACCTGTTCATTCCCTAAGGTGACGAATCTGCTTCGAAACAAATTCATGTCGTGTCAGGCGAGAGATTCGACAGTTTTCCACCAAACTGGAGTCATCCTGGTACCAAAAATATGGCACCAACATTTATTTTAGTTCAGTTTATTATTTACCACATTGCACCACATAACTGCTGGGCCTGAAGGCGAAACTCTCTTACTGACCGCTGGAAGACCATGAAATTCACCCGTTAGTAGAAGCTGAATCCCAAAGCGTCTGTCCACCATGACCCCCCAGAACTGATCTGAACTTCTGATAGTAACCCTATGTAGTAACCAGTTCTTAAAGTGCACTTGGAGATGCCACCAAAATTGATCATTTAAAAATAATAATAATAATATGAAGGTGGCACAAAAGCAGCACCATAACTCAAGGAACAGAACGATAAATATTTAAGCAGCGCTGCCTCCTGACTGCTGACTCTTATGTGACTACCAGCGATACTAAAGTGAAAAAAAATCACAACTCTGAACATTAGCCTTCGTTTTATAGCACTCATTATTACCCCTAACATTATCCCCATTACTCTGTGAAAAGTAATTGGTAAATATCTTTTTTAAAAAAATGCTTTTTAAAATAATCTGTATTATGAAATGATACTAATGCATACAAAAAGAAACGTGATTTTATTTGAAGAAACGCAATGCTCTTAATACTGAGTTTTCAGAGTGAGAATAGTGACAAGACCAACATTTTACTCTTATTTTTCTTACTTTAGGGTACCCGGTGAGGCCTCGGCCACCTGAGAAAGAAACTCCAAAGTGAGTAAGTGAACCTGTAAGCTGTGCGGTCTCACTGCTGTTCAAACTCTTCCAAAATCACAATGTGCTGGACGTGTACAAGTGAGGCCAAAGTGGAAGTGACTTAAACCTGCATCATTTCTGGTGGCCAGCAGGTGGCAAAAAGATCAGATGGTATAGACGTACATAAGAAAATGATCCTCTTAGTTTTCTTTTTTAAAAAACATTTATGGCCTCAAGTGATAGTTTCAGTTATGATTAAACACTATTTATTTTGGAAATGATCGTCCAATTTAAAGTTAAATAGACAATAAAGCAGTGTTTGCTTTGGGCTTTGGTTGCCTTGTCTCTAACCACCAGATTGTGCACAAGATGGTTCAGAACATCAGAATGTGAGCTTGGCTATGCCCATCTTTTCAATACAGTCTGTGGTCATGAATGCATTTTCCAGAAACAAAAACCCACAGAAGTCACTGATAAATTTAAGCCTTTTATTAACTTTTCTCTTTTTAAACACAACTAATTCATTCATAAACATTCCTCTATTCCATTGTAACAGTCCAAATACAAACGATGAGCACGGGGAGAGAAAAAGGAACATACAGTATGTACACAACAAACTACAACAGCACTGTGCGTTGAGGGAGAAGCAGTCAAGGCAAAGCGGACATCAGTCAAAAATATTCAACTTCATACGCTGAGCTAGTACCTTGTAAAATAAGTGTCTAATACAAACTTATATAAAAATATTAAAGTCAGGACTACTTATGCACGTTATGTACCTAGTACAAAATTAAATAACAATAAAATAAGCGTAAATATTGGCATGAGGAGATAACGCAAATGTATAAATAAAACATAGTGGAAATGTACTTTATTATGAAAAATAAAAACTAAATGGACATAATTTAACCAGAAAGCCTCAGTTCACATTATTCAGCTATTTTCTGACTGGACCACCAGGGGGCAGCACCGACACATTTTTTTTCTACGAGAGCAAGGTGGCGCAGGAACAAAAGGAAAGTATGAATGAGAGTCTAGAGGAGCATTTCAGCATAGATAACTGGGAACAATAAGAAACAGACATGAAACCCCCCCCCCCCCCCACACCATTTTAGCTCACTGCTAAAGGCCTCTGTACGCTTCAAAGGCAAATTTCAAAGCATCCAAAACTCCTGAAGCTTACTGATGCTGCAGTTCCTTTGAAGCATACTGGAACCATAATCATGTCAAGACAAATGACAAATGAAATGTTACTTCCTGCTTCAGAAAATCTAAATTTTACACAACACAAACAAGAAAAACGACTTTTACATCTTTTCTCAAACGCAGCCAGTGCCTTCTTGTTTTCCTTACGTCACAACAAAAGCTTCAGAAACATGAAGTGAAAGATACTTGGATCTGATACAGTAAAATAATGTCTAGCTTAATGGTAAACAGTGTTATAGGTTAAGGTTTGGGTTCTCTGTACGGAGAACGCTGGCTTGTGGAACCCAGAGTAGCGTTTCTGTTGCGTTAGCCAACCAGCAGCTAACTTTGTAGCTTTAGTGGGGAGAAAAATAAAAGAGGCGGGGAAACAACAGCCCCAACTTTGTTAACACTCACAGGTACCCTTTTTTTCCTTTCTTTTTTTTTTTTTTTAAACTGTGAGGGTTTGTATTGTTTCTTTATAAAACAAAGACTATAAAGTCATACAAAGAGATGAAAAACAGCTGTCCTGAAATGTACAGCACAAAGAGCAAGAGGGTAAGGAAAAGCAGAGCTGGGGCGGGACACCAAATGTCCTCGCCAGCTGAAGCAGAGATTGTCGTTTCCCTTCCAACACGGGGATACTTTGCTTGGACAACAGCGATGCTGACGGGGCACGCGGGCTCACTTGTTGGGTTCGACGTTATTCTGGTTTCTTCAGAGGTTTACACCCTGCTTAGCAGAGTGGATCTGTGGGGCAAAGAAAGACAGCACCGTTAGAATCTGCAGACTTTCATCACAGCGATGTTTAATGATTGCAGTGCTCAGCCTCTTGCAAAAATGGCTGAGGAATGTGAAGCATGACTGTGCAATTCATCTTTAAGAACCTGAAACATTAAGGATCCTTAATTTCTGCTCTTTGTCAAATTTTTTACAGTGTACCAACTGCAAAATATCTTGGACGACTTCCATGAATGTTTCCCTTTTCCCTGCAGGATGGATGCTTTTAATACGACAGATTTAAGCAAATCTGCTGGAATTTTACAGTCCTAAGGTCCAGCACAGCGACCGCCACAGCAACAGTCTGCCTTTAGTGGATTTCCAGGTGTAACGTGTGTGGATGTAGGGGGCGACGGGCAGCGCTGGGCACGGCAGCATGTTCTGCTGACGCAGCTCGGCCGGAATAAAGTGACAGATCGTGTCGCAGTGGAGGCAAAGCTCAGGGGACAAACAGGGTTGGCAGGCTCTCAGGAAACGTGACCACACACACTCAAACACACGCGCCCACACACACGTGCACACACACACACACGTGCACACACACACACAGCTAAGTGGATTCACCCCGGCTGGGCTTAACCCAACACTCGCAAGGCTGCCGATCCAAAAACCTGCTCTCACCTTTGACCCCTGCCAGAAGATCTGATTCATACGTCTGTCTGCATGTGGGTGGCTGCGCATGTGTGGGGTCAGCTTGGCGATCTGAAGCATGGCTGTCACGCTCTGAGTCATGTGGTCACTGTTCATACATACTTGGTGTAGTTTTACATCCATTTTTCCTTTCTTGCATCCACATTTTAAAAAGAAAACTTGCAATCAGGTCTGTGTGAGAGCAGGGTGGAGAAGCTGCACTGGCATTGTCCTTCATATGGCAGAAGTTTCAAAGCTGCCTTTCTTTGGACACTTGGGAGCAGAAATAAGGCCAACGTTGCTGCGAGTGGGGATGTCTGCTAGCGAGTTTAAGGCTGAACTACAACCTAACTACTACTTTTTTCTTTAGTTCACCCAAATAAATTATTTATTAATGTCAGTTACAGTGTTGGGACTAACGCGTTATTAAGTAACGCGTTACAGTAACTACGTTATTATTGTGGTAACGAGCACGGTAACTAGTTATTATGCCAAAATCAGGAACGCGTTACTCGTTACTGGGATTTAGATAGGGTCGTTACTCGTTACTTCGTGTGGTGGCTATCGCGGAGCTTCCACAGATTCAGTAACATTAGCAAGTGGTGGAGGCAGCAGGTGGATGAAGGAAAGGGGACGCAGAAGGAAAAGAGACCCGAGGCGGCCGCCGGTCCAAGTGTGAACTAAACTTCAGGTAAGAAGTTATGACCTGCAGTCTCTCTGGGTCAGATATGAACCAAGTTTAGGTGGAGTTTATTTTCGTTATTCTGACTTTTTCCGTACTGCGTGCTAGCTAGCATGACGGAGTTTCTACACAGCTGGGTGGTGCTATGAAGTTAATGATGTTGAACTTTATTTTGTTCATAAGTTATTAGAGTTGCCAACCGTCCCGTCTGGTATTCAGAGAAAATATTACGCGTTTCTTATTGAGGTGAAAAGGAGAAACAGGTTTACCTTTTAGGTGACATGGATGAGTTGAAGTTATGAACTGTTTCTGAGAGACAAATAACACCAGGATCCTTTTTTAGGTAGCTGACAGCTGGTAACTGTGCAAGTGCGGATCTAGCAAAGTGTTGCCAGGGGGGCAGGTAGGGCATTAACAGGGAGAGGGGGGCACAAAGAAATACTTTTCTTTCTTATTCTCATTTAAAATGTCTCGCTTTTAAAAAATAATTATCTGAATCTTACAACAAACGATTGATAGATTGATACATATATACCATCAGAACAGTGAACATCACTGTCACAACAGCGTTTGTTTTCATTCAAAGGCTTTATGATTTTTCCTATAATGGCGGCCGGTCTCTAGTCAAAATGACCGGGACGATTTTCTGTCCCAGTCCAGCCCTGTATGCAGCTCATCTGCAGTCTGGTGTTACCTACATCTTCCTATTCAGAAGGCAGAATTTCCGAGTTCTGAGTACAGTCAAAGCACCACGACTGCAGTTTTTGTGTTGGATGTAAAAGGCGCACATGACGCTGTGACGTAGGCTAGAATCATGGCAGCAGTCAACGACGGTCCAGGCGTGGGATTTCTCTCGTGGAAATATGCACATTATCTTTTCCTTTCTATTGGTAGGTGGCACAGTGCACTGTGGCAAGTAAGCAAGCTAGAAGACTGGCAAAGTTATGGAAGCAACACATTAACAAGAGAATTCTGAGTAAAACCAAAGTTTAAAATAGTAACTTAGTTACATTACTAGTTACTTTGAAAGTAACTTACCCAACACTGGTCAGTTACCATTTCCCACGTTAAATTTTACTTCCTTTCATATTGTGCCACCTACCCACCTCTACCTCACAATGTAACTTAAATAAGTTATAATAAAGGCTAAAAACACCCCAAATGTTTTTAGAAAATGGCTTTTGGAGCTGGACCAATCGCTGCTGTACTTCATTAAAGGCTCAAAGAGGAATTCATGAATTCATCTGCTAACAGAATGAGGATTATCCTGTTCTTAGTGTGAACCTCTAGTGAGAGCTGCAACATTAATGCGAGTCCAAAGAAAGGGCAGAGTGTTTTCTCAGCCATCTGTTGTTTTTACAGCAATTTCTTGTAGTTTAATAACTGAAAACTTAAAATCCGCAAATTTTTCACGGCCACATAAATGAATCTGATCTTAACAGTTCTCAGCGGAGAAGCGACGCATCCCTGACTCAGTTCGTGTCAATTTAACTTCAGCGTGATGCTGAAGCGAGGAAATATCCCTCCGTCAGCTCTCTGGGGCTTAGAGCCACCTGAACAAAGACATTTTTCTCTCATCCATCTTCTCACACACACACACACAGTACTGTGTGACAGGAGGGTATGGCGTTATTGCGCACATAAGATGTAATTGTGTGAAAATGACTGATGTCTTTACACGCGCGTGTGCAAGCGACGGCGTGGCCTGGAAGACCGATGACAGCCTCTGTGTGTGTTTAATGCATTTATTGAGTAGCGTGAGGGGTCAGCCTCACAGCGTGACCTACATCCCTCTGGGTGTGCCTGGTCAGCGGGGAGACCGGGCAGAGGATGCGGGGTGACAGCCGTGATTGAAAGACTCGAAGCCCCTGAGGGTGTGGGTGTGTGTGTGTGTGTGTGTGTGTGTGTGTGTGTGTGTGTGTGTGTGTGCGTGTGCATGCAGAGTGAGCGGGGAGAGGTTCATACACACCTCAGAGACTTCCATCTGTCCTTCTCCATGTTGTTCTCAGGACCTTCGCTCTCGTATGATGCCAGATACAGAGCTGCAATGAGAAACAGAGCAAGATCATTCAAAGCTGTGACATTTATATGCCACCTTAACCCATTTTCCCCTCACTCTACTATTTTCTGTAGTAAATGCTGTTGATACTCAAAGCTGATTGGTCAGTTCAGACAGTGCGTTTCAGAGTCGGGAGGATTTTACTCCCCGTCGGTCTCTGATAACACTGCGATAGGAGCCCGAACCGGTGACGAGACTTTGAAGTGGATTACAGGAGACTGAGACTATCGGTGCCGCTGGAGCACGAGAGGTGATAACGAGGTGTGTGAGGATCTGAGGATTAGTCTCTGCACTGCTATATTATTATGATTAAGGACAAAGAGGCGGAGGGCACATCATTTTGGTTTCTTCTGTTTCATTCCACACCAACGCTTTATCATTACTGACACAAAGTAACAATTCTCCCTATTAGGGATTTAAAGTAACAAGGTTTGCTTCCTTAGTTTTAAATCTATGACTATCTTAGTATAATTAGAGGTGTTTTCTGAGCTCGTGTAAATGTATTGACATGTATGGCTTTGTCCATTTATTTCCATGTTTACAGACTTGAAATCAAATGGTACGTGCCCCCCAAAAACGTTACTACACAGCTACACAGGGGAGGAAAAGCACAATTTTTCACTTGTATAGATAAAGTGTCAAACCAAGCCTTGATTAATGTCTGTAGCTTCATATTTAACATGGACACATTGGTTTCCTTTTTTTATTTAAGATAACCTTTAACGTTCAATGAACTCACCATCTTCGGTGAATACCGGAGCGGTCAGCAGGTACTGAAGGATCTTGCGATCCTTCTCAAACGGACACTCCACTTTCTTCCAGGTCATGAACTCACTCACTTGTTTGGCGAGCTCCCAGAATTTCTGAAACAGTAACGACACAGGTTGGTTATTCAGAAGGAATCGACATGTTTCAAATGAAAAGACTGCCTTTGAATGAGGTTAGGGGTAGCGCCACACTGCGGTACTCGTCAGCTGTTAAGAAGTGTTAATGTGTTCAAATACACTTATTTATTTCATAACAGGGCAGGATACAGACGTGGTTCAGCAGCAGCCTATTTCCAAGGATAGAATCAGTCCTTAAAATAGTCTGATTCGGGGTAGCTGTGACCAGCCACGAGTGGAAATAGCGTTTGGTCACTGGTCATCATGGAAACACAGCTGATATTTGCACACTCAAGCCTTACTTCTGCATTTCCCAGCAGTCTTTAGAGAAGTGGTAGTAAACAGCCCAAAATTTGTTTCCATGTGTAGTAAATATCGCGACGCTGTCTGACACTGAAAGTCATGTGAGGGGAATCTCCCGTTGGGAAATATCAAATTCAGTTTACCTCAAAGTTGATGTGGCCGTTCTGCAGCCTGTTGGCACATCCCTCATTGAGGAAGTAGATGTCTTTTATGAGCAGGCTGAAGAAAGGGATGACAATCTGCAGGGCAACAGAAACAGAAAGGGATTTAATATCAGCGAGCAGATATAAGGGGGATTTCCTTATGACTCGTAGGTGTGTGCTCTTTTCTAAACAGCGATTCAAAAAGGATTACGGTTCACAAAGAGGATCTCTGCTTCACAGGAGAAACACACAGTAAAACTAGCGAGTTTTCCAACTACAGAAGTCTGTAGCAGGGTGTAAAAATACAACCTGTAGCTAAAAAAAAACAGAAAAAACAACTAATGGGGAAGTGAGTCTGAGGTAAAGAGGTCAGTTTTCCAGAGAAGAAGAATTCCCCTTAAAAGCCACTTAAATAATTCATTGCCATAACTTACAATGATTTAGGTCACTGCATGTCTGTCTGTCTACACACACACACACACACACACACACACACACACACACACACACACACACACACACACACACACACACACACACACACGGAGGAAATAAGGAAGAAGCACCAGCAGGTTGTAAGCTGGTGGGTTATTTAGAGGATTCAACTTTCTGGCTCACATTTATCATCTGATACGGCTCATAAGCAAAACATGTTTTATACTGAAGGCTGCTGTAAAGTGGCACACTGACCTATAAACCTCCTCAGTCTGTCACCTCTCTCCTCACTGTCCCCACCCAACATTAAACATTCATGGAGCTTTCAAAAGAGCAACCGAAGGAAAAGCAACACACTGAGCTCTTCTTCAAACCTACATTTGTGTTGCACTTTCTATTATTCATACAAAGTCACTGTGTCAGACGCTGTACTTGTACAAGCCGCCCACACCCTTTGTTTTTAGTTCTTCCCACAAAATCATTTTTCAAGCCAAGCCAGCGAATCTCGCTCATGTGCTTTTTGTTCCTCGTGTTCTTCTAAAGCTGCTCTTGGCCGGCTCGGATTGCACGCCTGTTTGTGTGAAATTATGTCTCCACACCGTCCTTTGACAAAAGTTGGGTGCAGCTGACTTGCATTTAACGAGGCCTCGGTGAAGTCACAAAGTCAGAACATCAAGTACAGCGAGGGGTCTGCAGGGGCAGGATGTTTACAAGAGCCTGCCTGTGTGCGTGATCTCAGGGCTGTTGTCATACACACACGCGCACGCACACACGGGCACGTACACACACGGAGAGTTTAAGGAAAAAAAGCCTGCAGGAGCTGAAAGGAAGTCGTTTTCACAGCTGGACATGAGAAGGTGTTAAAGGCCTGGAAGCCGAAGGGAGGCTGGATTTTGTAGCAAAATGAAATCTACCTTAAAGTTGATGAAATGTGCAACAATACTGTAATAGAGATGACTGAATCACCCGAATACAGTTGCTTTAAAATGGGGATTGCAATTGGTCCAAACAATTAATCCACAGCTATGTCGATACGAGCAATTATGAAACCACTGACAAATTAAGAAAACACTTGTAAGCTTGTAACAATCCAGTGTGCTGCTGGGAAACCTTGGGTTTATAACATCCATGTGGATCTTATTTTGAAGCCTTGATAATATTCTGTTGATGACATGCAGACGGAGAGCTGGATACCTGACGGCCAAGTAGTCGTTCCTGGTATATCCACCTGAGTGCATCGCTCGGACCCGAGCAGGCGCCTTCCTGAGCATTGTCGCAGACCTTACCACCACATCAAGTTAAACATTAAACTTTAAACCTTAACATTAAACCTAAGGTGTCACCCTGGCCTCCCAACTCTCCACATCTGACCTACTCGATACTCGGTCGAGCAGTTCTCTTTGTTTACAAGCATGCAGCTAGGTAAACATTACATCCGAGCCGAGGGTCACACCGTTAATGGTACAGGCAATATTTATTCTGCACAACTGTGTAGAAGATAATAGTTCTTACATACAAAAAATAGCGCTGCAGGCGAGGGAAACACCGTCAAATTTTATTTTGTGGTGAAATGACCCTTTATCTTCTTAATTAACTGTCTCCATCTGGTTAAAACAAGTCTTAGAAGAAGAGTATGCAATGCAACTTTGTCCAAACTGGAGCTGTTGCCACATTCTTCCTTATAAAATATCTCACAATAGTTGCTACACAACCAAACACGATCCACCGAGTCTGGTTTAGATCAGCTGTTCGGCATTTTGTTAACATGTTATTTCAAGCAAATGAGCCAACATAGCAACAAGTGTTGGATCGTTAAATCTTTTCTGTCCTCACTGCAAAGAACAAAACCTACAGCAAGAATAGGCTGAAACACACGTCGTCAGACTGAAGCTCTGCGAGTGCCTGACGGACACTATAAACACCCCCCGACCCCCCAAAAGGAGAGGTCACATGCAGGAACATACCAGACTTCTTGGGAACTTTCCATTTCATGACCCTGACCTCTTGTACTGGACTGTTTGCATATCTTTGTTCGAAAAAAGGGGGGACATCCCTCACGAACCACAGGGAGCTGCACACACATCGACAGTACACTTTGTCTCCACTAAATAAAAACACCTTTTTTTTAAACATGATGACGGGACGAGAGGCTGACCACTAATGTCTGGCAGCCCACGAGCTTCGGGGCGGATCGCATTCGGTCAGGGTGGGTCGAAGCAGCAGAGAACGCTATGTGATCTGGCAGGAGGCCATGTTTTCGTTTCATTCCAAAGCATCTTTGATGAGGAAGAAACTCAGACCCTCCTCATGTTTTGACCCTCATAACTTGACCTCTGCACTACACTGTTATGTAACCTCCGTCCCTCTGCAGTCCTCCCCGGAGGCTGCTGATGCTGTAAATATTACGGGAACACACTGTGCAGACGATTTCAAGATACGCCGCTTTGGTTCTCTGCACTGCCTCAAACACTTCCTTCCACGTCACAGTGCATGAGAATAAAGTCTGAGATAAGGTCTCCACTTTTTGCATAACCGCAGTCAAGCGTAATACGTCCCCGCTGTGACACACGTCACCACTGAAAGGTCACGACAGCTGTCAAATGGTTTATAGTAAAGACACCGAGCCACCGTTCACTATAAGTGTCTCTGACTGTTTACATGAATTGTAAACCAAAGTCTGGTGTTCACATGTCCAGCTGTTCAAACTCTTGGGTCTGCATAAACACTGGCTGCTTGATGTGTCAGTATCAAGCAGCAAACTCCAAAAACTGCAGTTCTTTGACTGGCCACTTGAGGCTGAATCCAATCCTCATAGACTCCCAGTCTTAAAATGCCCAACTTAACAAAATAAATAACAAACAAAAAAAAATGTTTACATCCTGATCAATGGCAAAGACCTCGAAGTTAGTGGGTGAGCGATATTCTTTATTATTTTTATTAGGGTGTCGCTTAATTAGCAGATGTCTTTGTCCACAATCCAACGTCTGACATCACCATGGTTACGTCCATCTTTTAATAAAGGTCTGTTATTCAGTACGAAAATATCTGTCATCTTTTTGGCAAAGAGAAATAAATAATCGGAATCGCAGCTTTTCCCAGAATTGTGAATCCGATGCAACAAATGTTGCGCTTCAAATGTCATCGTCCATATTTAATTTGCTCTCTTTCTGCCCGACACAAGGCGTTCAGATGGGAGCTGAACTACAGGTGAACCAGTTGGAAAGTTAAGATTACGTTTAAATATTCAGAATAGACAATCTCCCGTAAACACGCCACCATCAAATGCGGGAACATCAAGGCCTCACCTTCTCTCTGCTGCTGTTGGCGGTGATTGATCTCTGCGTGGCTCCTCTCAGTGCTGTTCTGTAGTTATAGAAATTGCTGGAAGGATCCATCTGGTGCTGTGGAGAGACAAATACAGAGTCTGTGTGAGCACATGCCTCTGAAATGTGAGTGGATCTGATGGCCCAAAAAGCCGGCGACATGTGTTTTGGCTTAACACCAGTGGAAGTGCTAACTCTGTGCCTGGATAATACTAGTTGACAAGAAAGTGAAAGTCACTGAAGGAAACTCTGAAACTCGAACAAATCTTCAGTGAAAATTATATAAAATGTGGTTTTATTATTAGTTTTAGTTTTCACCATGACGACCAAGTATCCTCAGGTTTCAAATATTGTGACATAGGATGTAGTCACATATGGGGGGGGGGGGGGGGGGGGGGGGGGGGGGTTTATAAAACAATCAACAAACAGACGATGCCATTGGGTCTGCGACTTTCAACAAACTAAGCAGCAAATTAACTCAAACACAAAGTTTGGGATTCACCTAAAAGAAATCGTCAGAGGGACAAAAGATAAAGATAAAAGGAAAGCATCAAGAAGGGTGCGACTGACAAAAGGAACAAGAGCCAGCAGAAGAGGAACGACGTGGATGATCTCCAGTGAGACGTGAAGAAAACCTAAAGAACTCGAGTCTTTGAAACCCTTTCAGGTCTCGCAGAGCGTCCCAGACTCACTCGTCAGATCTCCTATTTCAAAAGGGCCGACTGATGGCCCGTTGGGCTCACTGAACGTGTTCTTGCGGTATGCTGGGTTTTCTCACACACCTCGGGGAGGAAGGCAGGGCTGCGTGATTTGCACACCCAGTTACACCTTAACATCTGGTCCTCCCAGCTGCTGGGCTCCATTTATTTCCACCTGATCCCGACAGAATCATCAAATTTCCCCTTATTTTTCTTCCAGAATGTACCAAGAACAATCATAGGTGTTCGATTTTTGTTCTTTTCTGCACTTTGCATGTTCTGACTTAAAACTGAACCTTCAGACTCAGATGTTCCAGGAAAATTCTGTTGCTTTACCATATAATCATACTAAACTTGGAAAAGGCTATCATGTGCTTTGGTTTAAGAGAAAGGCTTCAGCTAGCTCAGTTCTGAGAGTCTCTGTTTTTTCTGGATTTATGAGCGATCTTAGTCATGGACAGCAAACCCTTTATTCTCCCACTCAGATCCACGCTTGCAAAAGCTGTCAGAATGACCCTGTTTTTCTCTCTTACCCAATAAATCACTGACAGCAGTAGCTCCCCCGCAAACCCACAACTAGATTTGTCATAAGTGTTTACCACAACACTGCCACTACGCGTGGGAAAAACTTAAGAGTTGAATTATTAAAAGTGAGATTATAAAACACTCACTTCCTGAGTGCTGGTCAAAGTAAATCTCTTTTATACAAACTCACCTCTAGAATATCAAACTTGGCTGTTTTGACTTTGCTCCAGGTCTTCTTCAGCCGTGACAC